>NW_006921595.1:486817-488885 GCF_000298275.1 Orycteropus afer afer
GGTGTCCCTGAGTTGTCTCTCCTCACCTGTAACCCTGGGGCTGACTGCTCTTCTGTCTGGGTTCAAGGCTTTTATCCCCTTTCTCCTGCTCTTCTGGCCTGCTACTCTGGGCATCCCTGCATTGTCTCTCCTCACCTGTAACCCTGGGGCTGACTGCTCTTCTGTCCAGGTTCAAGGAATTTTTATTAGACTTGTGTTAAATCAGTAGATCAATTTGTGGAGAATTGATATCTCACTATGTTGAGTTTTTCAATCCATGAACATTATGTTTCTTCATTTGTTTACTTCTTTTTGGTTTCTTTCATCAGTATTTTACAGTTTTCACCACACAAATCCTGTACACGTTTCACTAAATGTATACATACGCATTTCATAGTTTTAAAGGGGGTTATTGTAAATGGTGTTGTGGTTAGGTGCTATTGAGTCTACTCTGATTCATAGTGACCCCATGTACAGCAGAACAAAACACTGTCAAGTCCTGTATCATCCTCACAATCCTTACTATACTTGAGCCCATTATTACAGCCACTGTGTCAATCCATCTCGTTGAGGGTCTTCTCCATTTTTGCTGACCCTCTACTTTACCAAGTATGATATCCTTCTCCAGGGACTGGTCCCTTCTGACAACATAACCAAAGTAAGTGGAACAAAGTTGGGCCATTCTCATTTCCAAAGAGTATTCTGGCTGCACTTCTTCCAGGACTAACTTCTTTGTTCTTCTGGCAGTCCATGGTACTTTCAGTATTCTTTACCAACACCACAACTCAAAAGCATCAGCTAGCTCTTCTTTGGTCTTCCTTATTCATCATCCAGCTTTCACATGTATATGAGGCAATTGAAAATACCTTGACTTGAGTCAGGTGCACCTTGGTCTTCAAAGTGACATCTTTGTTCTTTAACACTTTAAAGAGGTCTTTTGCAGCAGATTTGCCCAGTGCAATATGACATCTGATTTCTTGACTGCTGCTTCCATGGGTGTTAATTGTGGATCTAAGTAAAATGAAATCCCTGACAACTTCAATCTTTTCTCCATTTATCCTAATGTTGTTTATTGGTCCAATTGTGAGGATTTTTGTTTTCTTAATGTTGAGGTGTAATCTATACTACAGACTGTAGTCTTTAATCTTCATCAGTAAGTGCTTCCAGTCTTCTTTACTATCAGCAAGTAAAGTTGTGTCATCTGTATATCACAGATTGTTAGAGTCTTCTCCCAATCCTAATGCCACATTCTTAATCATATAGTCCATTATTTCTAGATTATCTTCTCAGCATACGGATTGAATAAAAGTGGTGAAAGGATACAATCCTGATGCACACCCTTCCTGATTTTAAACCAAGCAGTATCCTCTTGTTTTGTTGGAATGACAGCCTCCTGATCTATATACAGGCTCCTCCTGAGCACAACTAAGTGTTCTGGAATTCCCATTCTTCTCAATGTTATCTACCATTTGTTATGATCCATACCGTTGAATGCCTTTGCATAGCCAGTAAACACAGGCAAACATCCTTCTGATATCCTTTGCTTTCAGCCCAAATCCATCTGACATCAGCAATGATATCCCTAGTTCCATGTCCTGTTCTGAATCCAGCTTGATTTCTGGAAGTTCCCTGTCAGTATACTACTACAACCATTTTTGAATCTTCAGCAAAATTTTATTTGTGTGTGATATTAATGATATTTTTTGATGATTTCCATATTATGTTGGATTGCCTTTCATTGGTATGGGCACAAATATGGATCTCTTCCAGTCAGTTGGCCAGGTAGCTGTCTTCCAAATCTCTTGGCATAGCTGAGTGAGTGCCTCCAGCACAGCATCTGTTTGTTGAAACATCTCAATGGGTATTCCGTCAATTCCCAGGGCCTTTTTTTTTTTTTCCCTGCCAATTCCTTCAGTGCACCTTTGACTTCTTCCTTCAATACCATTGGTTCTTGATCATATGCCACCTCCTGAAATGGATGATCATCTACCAATTCTTTTTGGTATAGTGACTCTGTGTAGTCCATCCATCTTCTTCTGATGTTTCCTGCATCATTCAACATATTGCCCATGGAATCTTTCAGTATTAG
>NW_006921595.1:489121-492559 GCF_000298275.1 Orycteropus afer afer
GTTTATTAGGGAAGCACCAGGCTACAACTCAAGTTCAGGAAAAAACAGTCTCTCTCCCAGCCCACCATCTCTCAGCCAAGTCTGTCACAGTCTCTCCCCCATCAGTGCATGTCCCTCAGTGTCTTACTCAGCAATGCGTGTCTCTTGCGTCTCTTTCCCAGCAACGCGTGTCTAAGGAGCCCGTGTCTCTTTCAGCAGCACGTCTTCCTAAACCAGCAGTCAGAGAGAGTTCTGCCTCTAGGAGGCCTCCTTTTGAGCTTGGCAGAGTGGCCAAACCAACCAATCATAACAACAGAATTCTAAGCACCTGAGAGTGAGCCTCCCATAACATTGCCTTGTGCTACTCCCAGCAGAAATAACCCAGGTGGATAATATTTACAATCAGGAGCTCCTCAGTTGCTCATTCCACCACTGAGTTTACAATGACTTATGGGTAGAAAAGCCATACTAAGTAATTTACTACACTGCAGAGGCTTAAATGTTTTCCTCAGTTCTTTCAGGTTGAGAAATGCTGAGTGTGTTCTTCCTTTTTGGTTTTCTAACTCCAGGTCTTTGCACATTTCATTATAACAATTGATTTTGTCTTCTTGAGCTGCTCTTTGAAATCTTCTGTTCAGCTTTTTTATCCTGTCATTTCTTCCATTTGCTTTAGCTATTCTCTGTTCAAAGGCAAGTTTTAGAGTCTCTTTTGACATCCATTGTGGTCTTTTCTTCCTTTCCTGTCTTTTTAATGACCTTTTGCTTTTTTTGTGGATATGTTCTTGATGTCACCTCACAGATCCTCTGGTTTTTGGTCGTTGGTATTCAATTAATCAAATCTATTCTTTGTAAATGGTCTGTAAATTCAAGAGGGGGTATAATCAAGGTCTTATTTTGGCTCTTGTGGACTTGTTTTAAATGTCTTCAGCTTCAACTTGAACTTGCATATGAGCAACTGATGGTCTGTTCCACAATCAGTTCCTGGCCTTGTTTTGACTGATGTTGAGCTTCTCCATCACCTCTTTGCACAGATGTAGTTGATTTGATTCCTGTTTATTCCATCTGGCAAGGTCCACTTGTAAGTGGCCATTTATGTTGTTGAAAAATGATATTTGCAATGAATAAGTTGTTGGCCTTGCAAAATTTTATCATGTGATCTCCAGCATCATTTCTATCACCAAGGTCGTACTTTTCAACTATTGATGATTCTTCTTTGTTTCCAAATTTCACATATTAATCACCAGCAATAATCAATACATCTTGATCACATGTTTGGTCAATTTCAGACTGCAGAAGTTGGTAAAAATCTTTAACATCTTCCTCTTTGGCTTTAGTGGTTGGTGCATAAATTTGAATAATAGTATTAACTGGTCTTCCTTGTAGGCCTATGGATATTATCCTATCACTAACAGCATTGTACTTCAGGATAGATCTTGAAATGTTCTTTTTGTTGATGAATGCAATACCCTACCTCTTTAATTTGTCATTCCCAGCATAGTAGATCGTATGATTGCCTGATTCAGAATTGCCAGTACTAGTCCATTTCAAGGGAGCTCTGGTGGCATAGTGCCTAAGGCATTTGACTGCTAACCAGAAGGCTGGCGGTTCAAACCCACCAGCCACTCCCCAGAAGGAAGGTTGGGCAATCTACTTCCATAGTGATACTGCCTCAGAAACCCAAGGAGGGGTTGCTATGAGTTGGATCTGACTTCATGGCAATGGTTGTGTTTGTGTGTTGTGAGTCCATTTCAGCTCACTCATGCTTCGGGTATTGATCTTTATGCATTCCATTTCATTTTTGACAACTTCCAGTTGATGCATACTTTGTATGTCCTATATTCCAATTATTAATGAATGTTTGCATCTGTTTCTTCCCATTTTGAGTCATGCTTCATCAGCAAATGAAGGTCTGAAAGCTTTATTCCATCTACATCATTAGGGTTGACTCTGCTTTGAGAAGGCAGCTCTTCCCCAGTCATATTTTGAGTGCCTTCCAACCTGAGGGGATCATCTTCCAGCACTGTATCAAACAATGTTTCACTTCTATTCATAATGTTTTCAGTGGTCACCTTTTTCAGATGTGGATGGCCCTGTCCTTTTTCCCAGTCAGTTTTAGCCTGGAAACTTTGCTGAAATCTGTTCAGTATGGGTGACCCTGCTCGTATATGAAATACCAGTAGCATAACCTCCAGCTTCACAGCAACACATAAGCAACCACAGTATGACAAATTATGAGTGGTGGTTGTAAATGGTATCATTTTCGAAATTTTAGTTTCCAATTGCTCATTGTCAGTAAATAGAGTAATTCATTTTTTGCATGTTGATCTTGGTTCTCATGGCCTTGCTAAACTCATTTGTTCATTTTGGAAGGTTTGTTGTAGATGCCTTATGATTTTCTACATAGACTATCATGTCATCCATGAATAAGAACAGTTTTATTTTTTCCTTTCCAATATATATCCCAATGATTGATTGATTTTCTTATTGCACTGCTAGGACTTTTAATATGATGTTGAATAAGAGTGGTGAGTGAAGTTTTGCCTTATTCCTGATCTTTGAGGGGGAAATATTCAGTCTTTCAACTTTAACTATGATGTTAGCTATAGGTTATTTTGTTGATGCCCTTTATCAGATTGAGGAAGTTTCAGTCCATTCTTAGTTTGCTGAGAGTTTTCATCAGAAATGAATGTTGAATTTTGTCAACATCTCTTTCTGCATCAAATGATATAATCATGTGATTTTTCAGTTTCTCACTGTTAAAATGGAGGAAATCTTTACATATATCTATATTCCATCACTAATATTTTGGTTGAAGATATTTACATCTATATTCAGGAGAGACATGAGAGATATTGCTCTGTAATTTTATTTATTTATTTTTTGGTCCCCTTGTCCTGTCTTTGTCTGGTTTTGGTAATGGAGTAATGCTGCCTCATAAACTGAGTTGAAAAATGTTTCCTCTTCTTTTATTTTATGCAAAAGTTTATGCAGAATTTGTGCTAATTTTTCCTTAAATGTATGCTAGAATTTGCCAGTGAAGCTATCTAGAATTGCAGTATTCTTTTTGGAAGGCTTTAAGCTAGAAATTCAACTTTAAAAATTAGTTAGAGGACTGTTTATATATTTCATTTTGGGTGGGTTGTGATAGCTTGAGGTTTTTAAAGAATTTCATCTAAGTTATCAAAATTATGTGCATAGAGTTAGTAGTCTTTTCTTTGCCTTATCTGTGTGGTCTGTAGTAATATCTCCATATTCATTTGTGATATTGATAATTTGTCTCTTCTCTCTTTTCATTGTCAGTTTTGCTTTAGGTTCACTAGTCTTACTGATATAGGAGCTCTGGTAGCGTAGTGCCTAAGGCACTTGATTGCTAACCAGAAGGCTGGTGGTTCAAACCCATCAGCCACTCCTCGGAAGGAAGGTTGGGCAATCTACTTCCATAGTGATACTGCCTCAGAA
>NW_006921595.1:493794-500599 GCF_000298275.1 Orycteropus afer afer
TGAACCTAGGAGTTCAATTAACTTTGTTGGGTTGCTTTCATGAGCTTCTACCTCTCTGTGATTTTCCTCATACTTTCTGATTTCCAGAGGCTTTATTTAAGCTTCTCTGTCACTCACTTCCCATGACTATGCCCACATCCCAGGCAAAGGAGGACAGAGAGGGAAAAAATGCACATTCAGGCATTTGATCCACTTTCTAGGGACCGTAGCTCTTCTGATTAGAAAGAACAATTTCTCTCCCTCAGAATCTTAGAGGGTTGTGAGCTTCTAGGGACTGAGAGGTAAGAGAATGAATAAAAGAGAAAAAAAAGTACAGGGGTATTAAGAAATCCTTTTCTCCCTGAGTATTAAGAAATCCTTTTCCCACTCCTCAGACCAGAACTGGAAAAGTTCACCAGGAGCCTCTCTTTATTCATGAGGATATCAGTTTCATGTGGATGTCTACTCTTTATTCATCCTGATGGCCACTGGACCTGCCTTAGGTCAACGTCACTAGATGTCAGAGGAAACAACAGAAAACTTATCACCACTGTCTTTTTCTTTAATCTGCTTGCTATTATTTACTTTTAGCATCCACAGATAGGTCCCCCATGCATCTGTCCAGGTTTTATAGCTGCATTTAGTGGGAGACAGGGTGGAGTATGTTTGCTCCATTTTACCTGGAACCAGAACCTCATCCTTTTGTTTTGCTTTTGTTTGTTTTTTCTTAAGCATAAAAGAGCTTGAGTTTTTCTGAAGACTTGCTATATCTATTAAGGTGATCTTTTTTTTTTCCCCCTTACAGTGTCTTAGCATGCAGATTATATAATGAGATTAATAGACTCTCAAATATTAGTCTTGTACTTCTGTGACAAGCATAATTTGGCTAAGCTGGATTATAAAAATACATTTTACATTCAGTTTGCTAATATTTTATTTATTATTATTTCACCTATGTTCAAAATTGTCCCATCATTCTCCTTTCTTTGATTTTTTTTTTTTAATTTTGGAGAATATTTAAAATTCTCTGGTATAGTTTGTTTAAGTTTTGAATAATTTGTTCCTTGAATGTTAGATAGAACTTAACTATAAAATGATCTGGACTGGTGTTCTTGTACCTTTTTTTTGTAGATTCAATTTCTTTAGTGGTATA
This sequence comes from Orycteropus afer afer, assembly GCF_000298275.1. Taxonomy (NCBI): domain Eukaryota; kingdom Metazoa; phylum Chordata; class Mammalia; order Tubulidentata; family Orycteropodidae; genus Orycteropus; species Orycteropus afer. The sequence continues at coordinate 494,927 of NW_006921595.1, forward strand.
AGATCTATTCAGATAATACCTTTTCAATCTCTTCTTGAATATGTTTTGATAAGTTTTATATATATATATATATATATATATATATGTCATTTGTTCATTTCAAGTGTTTTCAAATTTGTTGGCATGAACTTTTTCAAAGTTTTATATTAGTACATTGTTAATATGTGGGAATATGTGTGTGTGTATGCATATCTATCTCTCTTTCTAATTTCCTGCTATATTTGGTATTTTATCTTACGATGTCAGTCATTCTAATCTGGTAAGCATCTTTCTAGCTAATACTGCTGAAACTTTTTGTTGTGTGATCCTGAGTTGAGTGTTATTTTCATCATATCTTTTGTGTTCTGGAGAATATTTTGACTGATAATAGCTCCTGTGTTATATTTATCTGTGACAAAATACCAAAACATTGTATACCTATCTTGTTCACCTGTAAAATGGGGCTAACACTTATTAATAATATCATGCATCCCTACATATTGCTTTAAAATTTACTTAGCAACTGTGAAGTGGTAAACTGGTCTTTCTACCTTATAAAAATCTTCTATCTCAGTATAATGGAAGAGTGCTAGAATGGAAGATAGCTGCATGGTGTTCATTTGAGCATTTTTGCAAGAGTTATTGGAAATCTTCTTCCAGCATTAATTTGCAGGTAACTCAGTAGTTGGTGCTCCCCTGGGCCATGTGAAGTTGGAGTACTGGGAGTTAGGGATGCTGGGTTTGCTCCCTGCATAGCTCCTTACTAGCTTGGGTGTACAGTCAATGGACAGTGGCTCAAGCAGCAAAATGGATGGACCAAGTTCACATAAGGGGGAAGTGACCATTTTCAGTGATGTCTAAAATATCATCTCACAAATGCAGATGAACCAAAAAGGTCAAATGATTTTGGGCAGGCCACCCAGCCTCCCTGAGCTTCAGTGTCCAGAGGGTTCTCTGAGGTTCTAGTGGTCTTATATGACCATCATGTCTTTTAGCCTAACTTGGGCCTACTTGGGCTCTGTTGTTCAGAAGGGAAACTGGACCACAGAGGGTTAGAAAGGGGTTGTTATTGAGGCAGGGTAGCAGGAGGGGGACTGACTATGCAGCCTCAGAGAGGTGAATCATTTTAATTGGCATATTCTACGGAACAGCAAATTAAGTGTTCGGATTTCCTCCTGTGTTATTTCTCCCTTGGCTCTTGTCGTGCTGGCTGGGGCCCAGACAGAACTCAGTTGCCGTTTAGGAGCCATCACCATGGTTTTTGGGGGCTTCCAGGGAGGCTTGTGCAGAGCCTGAGTCCTCCCTTCAAGGTGAACGCTGATTGCATTGAGAGCCACCTGGAAGGGCTTAGAAGCTGCCTCTTAGCAATGATCTGCCTCCCTTGGACCTAACAGGTCTACTGTAGAATACTTCTCTCCTTATGAAAGGCTTTTGAGCTGTGCCCTTCCAGTTCCCTCAGCCCTCTAATCCCCCTTGTTTTTAAGCCTGGATTTCAATAACTTGTCATGTGAGGGGCACTGTCTTTTGGGAATCTTCACTCTCTGCTTCACACTAAAGAAAGAACTGTGCTAAGTCCAGGATTCTTCAGGTAGTTTGGGAAGGGACAATAACAGTTATTAATAACTTTACTTGATGGTTTGACTCATCTATTGATTGTTTACGTTATATACTGATTTACTCACTTAACAAACACTGAGCATCTGCGAGGTACCAGGCCCTGTGCTAGCAGGTGCAAACACATAATTCCTGTCTTGAGGATCTTGTAGTCTAGTGGTGAAGTTCCAGAAGTAGGAAAGCAAGTGCTCTAATGTGTGTCAATCAACATCAAAGAAGTGGATATGATGGACTGAGTGCACCAAAGTGGGAGGGGAATGAGGAAGTCAGAAAGAGCTACAGAATGGAGGTGACCTTTAAATTTTAACGGAGATGAATAGGTGGCTCCCAGGTGTCCAATGCAGGGGGGAGAACCCGAGACTGACATATCCTTTAGGCATAGTAGGCACAGTACCCAGGGCCCACGAAAGTCAATATGGGCTCTGGGAGAGTCTTCCACACAAGACGGCAGTGTGGACAAAGGCACAGAGGTATGATACTGACTTGTGGTTTGTATATAGTGAGACTTGGCAGTTTTTTTCTGTGAAAGTCCAGATAGCAAAAACAAAACAAAACAAAAGCTAAACACAACAAAAGTCTGTTTGGAGTTGCAGGCCATACAGTCTCTGTTGCAGCTATTTAACTCTGTTGTAGAATGAAAGCAGACATAGACAATATGCAAATAAATAGGCATGGCTATGTTCCAGTAAAACTATATTCAAAAAAATAGGCAATGGCTGTATTTGGCCCATGCCATATTTTGATGATCACTGGTCTAAAACAACAGTAATAAAGAAGAAATCAAATCAGTTGCCCCTGAGTTGATTCAGCTCATGGCGACCCCATGTGTATCAGAGAAGAACTGTGCTCCATGGGATTTTCAGTGGTTGACTGTAGGGAAGTAGATCACTGGCCAGTTCCTCTATGGCAGTTCTGGGTGGACTTGAACCACCATCCTTTTGATTAGCAACTAAGTGTGTTAATCATTTGTACCACCCAGGAACTCCTACAACAGTAATACCCAGGGCTTTTTTTTTTTTGTGGTGAAAAAAATGAGGCACCATCCTTTTATCTTGATACAGTGTAAATACCTCTCCCACTTCTATTTTCCTGGCAACTTGCTCCTCACTCTCTATCCCTATTTTTATATTTAAATTGGCATGGGAACTTCCTGTTTCCACCAAATGATGGGTGCATTAACTTATTTGATGTATAAACATTTCTCTGAAACATGATGATGATATGTCATCACAGAAATCCTGATTTGGAGCAGTCTTCCCAGTCTTCACAACTGTTCTCCCTACTCTGGCAACTCTACCACCTTCCTCCCATGCTCCTTTGGGCCATAGGAATGAGTCTTGGGCATCCCTCTGGCTAAAACTGATTGGGTTGGGTGAGCACCTGGCCCTAGTTAGCCAAACAAATTATCTATATGGTGAATTTAGAATTGGGATTGAGAGTGTCTGTTTCCTCTCTGAGTGCATATACTTTGGGAGCTCTGGGGAGCCACATTCCCCTCTGGGGATGAGTGAAAATGAATTGAGAGGAAAACAGGGGTGTGGGTGGAATCCATTCCTGAATTCCTGGTGGCCTTGCAGTTCTACTGCATCTCCTTCCTGAGGCTCACCATGAGATTAGGATTCAGTGAGGGCCTCAGAAGGCACTGAAGAGAAGGAGGGAGTGTTGAGCCATGGAAGGTCTAGACCCCCACCCCTGCCTCAGACAGAGCAGCTCTGGTGCTCTGCTTTCAGATTTGCTTAGAATAAGTGATTCTGCTCCATAAATAATGGAGACCACAAGCCTAGATAATCCAGCTCTGACTGCCTATGATTGTGGTTAGGACAGTGTTGTATTAGAGTCGGGCCTGCTTTTCACTGACCAGGCTGCAAGCTCCAACTGTGCCCACACCTATCTGTGTGATCATGGGCATCTCACTTCCCCTCTCTGGACCTTGGATTCCTCTAATTCAAAGGGAAAGTTTTTAGGTAGACCATCAATTGCTAACATTTTTTCCAGCTGGGGTGACCTGGAAGTCTTTGACATCATCTCTACCAAGTGAACTGAAGAATGTGATATGGAAATGCTTAGAGCTGTCCCAAAGAAGGTATAGATACTGGAGAAAAGAGTAGGGCTTTGGAGTCAGATAGACATGGGGTAGAATCTCTACTGATTAGTGGCATACCCTTGTAGAACCCATGTGTGTCTTTGTGCAAATTAGAAAAAGGTGCCTTCTCTGAAAGTCTTTTTCTACTGGAAAATTGTTTCAATGTATATGTCTATAGTGACTATGATGTGACTTGTGCTCCTTACAGTTGTGCAGTGTACAACCTGCCCAACTGTACACAATGGCTGTCTGTGTCCTTGGGTAAGTTACTTAATGTTTTTGAATTTTGGTTTCTTCATCTTGAAAAGAATAGTAATGGCTATCTCTCAGCATTGTGGTAAGAATAAAACCAGGTAAAAATCAGTTGCTGAGTTGCTTCTGATTCATGGTGACCCTGTGTGTGTCATAGTGGAACTGTGCTTTATAGAGTGTTCAGTGGTTGATTTTTCAGAAGTAGATTGCCAGGCCTTTCTTCTGAGGCACCTCTGGGTAGACTTGAACCACCAACCTTTTGGTTAGTAGCTGGACTTGTTAACAATTTGCACCACCCAGGAAATCCATGGTAAGAATAGAGATATGTATATAAAGTCTAGGGCTCATGCAGAGTGGTTGCTCCAGAAATATGAATTTCTCTTTCCTTTTTCCAAGGACATGCTTGCTGTGGTCTTCTATATCCAAAGTACTTCTGCCTGCAGAAGAGAAGCAAATGGTAGCCTAATATTTACATGGTGGACCCCGAGCTGGGAAATGTATGCTGTCAGTTGGTGCCAGCTTTTGCTGCTATCTTGGGAGTTCATTCCAAACTGCCTTGGAATGCTGCCTCTGCTTCCCCTGCAGGAGGGAAGGGGGAGCCTCCAGGGATAGGGTCTGATACCTGGGGATGCATAGTGGCGTCATTGTTGCGAGGCAGTCAGAAGGCCCAGGAGAGGCAAAGCCTGAAAGGAAGAGGAGTGCAGGCTGCAATAAGTTCTTGCCTGGCAGAAGGGTGACCCTGGGGAGCTCTCCACATGGGGAGAAGGAGACGTGTGGGTTTCTCATGCCTTGCCTTGTTGTACCCAGCAGGCAGGGCAGGAACACAGGATCACCACTGAGTTAGGCTTAGGGAACTGGGACTGGGTATTTTGTGGCCTCTGGTTGAGGAGCCATGGAGCTTTCCAGACACACATGCGTTGAAAGAGTGCCAGCTCTGTTGTTAATTCATCCTGGATTTGAATTTCAGTACTGCTATTTGCTGTGTATCCTTGGACACATTGCTTAACCTTTCTGACATCCGGTTTCCTCATTGATAAGATGGAAATAATTATCCCGACCTCTAATGACAGCAGGCCCTTTAGAATATTTAAGGACTGTCAGGACCTAGCCCTGAACTGCATTTACAGTGTCATTCCCAATAGCTTGCACTCCAGCCATCTGAACTGCTCTTCCGTTCCTGAGTACCCAATGTTCTGTGCACTCACTATACCTTTCCTCATGTCAGTCTCTCTGCATGAATACAGTGTCTGCCTCGTCATGTGATATTCACCTTATCTAAGAAAGTCCTTATCTAAGAAAGTTCTCTAGTCCTTTCCTTTAATAGCTAATTTAGGTAACAAATTACCCTTAGCAGCTTAAAACAATAATAAAGCTTTATTACTTTCACACAGTTTCTGTGGGTCAGAAACGTGGGGGCAGTTTAGCTGAGTGATTCTGGATCAGAGTCTTTCATGAGGTTGCAGCCAGGATGTCATGTGGGCTGTAGTCATGTGAAAGCTAGAGAGGATCTGCTTCTAATGTGGCTCACTCTTATGTCTGGCAAGTTCGTGCTGGCTTTTGGTGGAAGGCCTCGGTTCTTCATGGTGCAGACCTCTCTACAAGGCTGTTTGAATGTCCTCACAGCATGACTGCCTGCTTCTCCACAGCAATAAATCCAAGAGAGAGCAAGGTTAGAATGACAATGTATTTCATGACCAAGTCTTGGAAGTTGTTACTTCCTCTTTTTTTTTTTTTTTAATTTTATT
>NW_006921595.1:509090-512369 GCF_000298275.1 Orycteropus afer afer
TGGAAGTAGATTGCCCAACCTTCCTTCTGAGGAGTGGCTTGTGGGCTTGAACCGCCAGCCTTCTGGTTAGCAGTCAAGTGCCTTAGAGGCCATAATCTCAGGGGTCTCACCAGGCTCTATCAGGCCAGTAAACCTGTTTTTTTTTTTCATGATTTTGAAGTTTGTTCCACATTGTTCTTCAACTTTATCCAGGATCTCCTACACTGATCCCTTTCTGAGTGGTTGACAGTAGTGGCTTAGCACCACGTAGTTGTGGTCCCATGGTTAAATAGGCTGAGGTTTACATGGTCCACTTGTCCCTTGGACTAATTGTTTCCATGTGTCTGTTTTTTGTTTTTTCCGTTATTCTTTGCTCTGGATGAGGAGAGACCAAGTGTTGTATCTAGATGGCCACTTGCAAACTTTTAAGATCCCAGTCGCTGCTCACCAAAGTGGGATGTAGAACAATGTTTTTGTGTAGTATGTTATGCCAATTAAGCTTGATGTGCCTCCCAACCATGGTCCTTAGTGCAAAGGTCCAACAATTTCCTCCATCAGGGTGGTTGTGCTTAAGAAATTGTCATAATTTTGCTTCGATAGTTCTATTATATGGATATTCTTACAGCACTTACAAATACATATGTAGAAATACTGTCTGCCACCTTTATATTTGGTCATGGGTGTATTCCCTTTTGCCTGGACTTCCTGATCACTCAGCTTGTCTGCCCATATATTTACCTGTAGATTAATGCTTGTTATCACTGATAATGCAGTATTGTATATGTGAAAGTGTTTGTCTCTGTTGTCTGTACCTCTTGTGCACCTCTCTGTGTCTTCCTTTTCCTTGGTGTTATTGTGTTGGTCACTCAGTTTGGTATATAGCCTTTTCTTTCACCCAAATCAATACTTGTGTTTTACCTAGCTAGCAATTTTTCCTCCACTCCTTTCCTACCCCTGATAACTAACAAAGAAAGTCTCCTTCCATATATAAACCTTTCCTTGACCTTTTACAGTAGTGGACTAATATAGTATTTGTCCTGTAATTGACCTACTTCACTCAGCTTAATGTCCTTCAAGTTCATCCATATTATGTGGTGTTTCACAGATTCCACATTATTCTTTAGTGTTGCATAGTATTCCATTGTGTATATGTACCATAGCTTGGTTATCTGTTCTTCTGTTGATGGGCACTTAGGTTGTTTCCATCTCTTTGCTATTGGGAATAGTGCTGCAATGAACCTGGGTGTGCGTATATCTATTCGTGTCCTGGCTCTCACTTCTTTAGCATATATACCTAATAATGGGATTGCTGATCAAATGGTATTTCTGTTTCCAGTTTTTTAAGGAATTGCCAAACTGATTTCCACAGTGTTTGTATCATTTTACAGTCCCTCCAGCAGTGTATGAGAGTCCCAGTCTCTTGACATCCTTGTCAGCATTTATAATTTTCTGTCTTGTTGAACTTTGCTATTAGTGCTAGAGTGAGATGGTCTCTCATTGTTTTGATCTGCCATTTCTCTACTGGCTATTGATCACAAATATTCTTCATGTGTTTGTTGGCTGCCTGAATATCTTCTTTGGTGAAGTGTCTGTTCTATCTTCTGACCATTTTTTAATTGGATTGGTTGTCTTTTTGTTGTTGAGGTGTTGGAGTTTTCTATACATTTTAGAGACAAGTCCCTTGTCAGGTATGTCATTGTCAAATATTTTTTCCTAATCTGTTGGTTCTCTTTTGACTCTTTTGGAGAAGTCTTTGGGAGCACATAAAAATTTAATTTTTAGAAGGTCCCAATCATCTAGTTTATCTTTGGTTGTTTGTGCATTTTGGGTTATGTTTACTAGTCTATTTATGCCTTAAATTAGGGCCCCTAAATTTGCCCCTATTTTTTCCTTGAGGAACATTATAGTTTTAGATTTCACATTCAAGTCTTTGATCCATCTGAAGTTAGTTTTTGTGTATGGTGTCAGGTATGGATCTTGTTTCATTTATCTGCAAATGGATAACCAGTTTTGCTAGCACCATTTGTTGAAGAGACTATCTTTTCCCCATTGAATGGATTTCAGCCCTTTGTCAAAGATCAGCTGACCATAGGTCGATGGATCTGTTTCTGGGTTCTCAATTCTGTTCTACTAGTCTATGTGTCTTTTGTACTGATACCAGGTTATTTTGACCAGGCTGTATAGCAGGTTTTGAGATCCAGGAGTGTGAGACCTCCTACTTTGTTCTTTTTCTTCAGTAGTGCTTGTTTATCTGAGGTCTCATTCCTTTCCATATAAAGTTAGTGATTGATTTTTCTATATCCTTAAAGAATGTTGATGGGATCTGGATTGGGATTGCATTGAATGTATAGATTGCTTTGGGTAGTATTGATATTTTCACAATGTTCAATCTTCCTATCCATGAGCATGGTATGTTCTTCCATTTATGTAGATTTCTTATGGTTTCTTAAAGTAGTATTTTGTAGTTTTCTTTGTATAGGTCTTTTGTGTCCTTGGTAAGATTTATTCCCAAGTATTTTATCCTTTTGGTAACTATTATAAATGGTATTTATTTCCTTGTTTCATTTTTAGCGATCTCTTTTCTGATGTAGAGGAATCCAGTTGATTTTTGCATGTTGCTCTTGTAGCCTGCCACTATACTAAATCTCTCAATTAGTTCCGGTAGTTTTTATGCTGAGTATCTCGGGTTTTCTGTGTATAGGATCATATCATCTGCAAATAGGGATAGTTTGACTTCTTCCTTACCGATTTGGATGCCTAATAAGGCAAGAAAGGGAAATTTCTTGCCTTATTGCCCTGACTAGGACTTCCAATACAATGTTGAATAGAAATGGTGATAGAGGGCATCCTTGTCTGGTTCCTGTTCACAAGAGGAATGGTTTCAGTTTCTCTCCATTGAGAATAATGTTGGCTGTTGGCTTGGTATATATGCCCTTTATTATGTGGAGGAATTTCCCTTCTATTCCTATTTTTTCTGAGAGTTTTGTTCAGGAATGAGTATTGGATTTTATCAAATTCCTTTTCTGCATCAGTTGATATGATCATATGGTTCTTTTCCTTTATTTTACTTATGTTATGGATTACATTGATTATTTTGCTAATGTTGTACCATCTTTGCATACCCAGCATGAACTCCACTTGGTCATGATGTATGGTTTTTTTCGACATGTTGTTGGAGTCTATTGGCTAAGATTTTGTTAAAGATTTTTGCATCTGCATTCATGAGGGATATTGGTCTGTAGTTTTCCTTTATAGTGATGTCTTTGTCTGGTTTTGGTATCAGATTGTGCTTGCTTCATA
>NW_006921595.1:513048-515146 GCF_000298275.1 Orycteropus afer afer
GAGGTGGTATCACTATGGAAGTAGATTGCCCAACCTTTCTTTTAAGGAGTGGCTGGTGGGTTTGAACCACCAGCCTTCTGATTAGCAGTCAAGTGCACTATGCTAATACTATCCTTTTTATTTTGGTTGGTTCTGTTGTGACATTGCCCATTTTATTTCTTATTCATGTTATTTATATCTCATCCCTCTTTTCCTTTGTTAAGTTTGCCAGTGGTTTGCCCATTTTATTAATCTTTTCAAAGAACCAACTTCTAGTCTTGTTGATTTTTTCTATCATCTATTTTCTATTTCATTTATTTCTACCCAAATCTTTATTCTTTTTTTTTTTCTCCTGACTGTAGGCTATTTTTGCTACTCTTTTTCTAATTGTTGGAGATGTCAGGTTAAGGTGTTGATTTTGGATCTTTCTTCTTTTTTGATTTGTGTGTCTATTGCTATAAATTGCCCTCTGATCACTGCTTTTGCTTTGTTCCAAAGATTTTGGTATATTGTGTTTTCATTCTCATTTGAGTCAAGGAATTTTTTAATTTTTTTTTTTCTTTTAAATTTCTCCTGTAACCCAGTAGTTTTTAAGGAGGATGTTATTCAGTTTTCATTTGTTTGCTCTTTTTCTATTGATTTTCCTGTTGATTTCTTATTTTATATCACTGTGAGCTGAGAAGATGCTTTGCAGTATTTCAATGTTTTAAATTTATTGAGGCTTGCTTTGTGGCCTAACATGTGGTCCATCCTGGAGAATGTCCCATGTGTCTGGAAAAGATGTATATTTTGCTGTTGTTGGTTGACATGCTCTGTAGATGTCTATATGGTCAAGCTGGTTGATTATTCTGTTTGGTTCTTCTGTGTTTTTGCTGAATTTCTTTCCAATTGTTCTATCTTTGGTTGAAAGTGGTGTTTTAAAGTCTCCTACTATGACTATAGAGTCATTTATTTGTCTTTTCAATTCTGTTAAAGTTTCATTTATGTATTTTGGGGCTCTTTCATTGGGTGTGCAGATATTTATTATGATTGTGTCCTCTTTCAGGAGCTCTGGTGGCATAGTGCCTAAGGCATTTGACTGCTAAGCAGAAGGCTGGCAGTTCAAACCCACCGGCCACTCCCTGGAAGGAAGGCTGGGCAATCTACTTCTGTAGTGATACTGCCATGGAAACCCAAGGAGGGGTCACTATGAGTCGAGTCTGACTCGATGACACATAACAACAACAACATTGACTTCTTGTTGTCTGCATGGTTTCTGCTGAGAAATCTGAGCTTAGTCTTACTGATTGCCCTTTTTAGGTAACTTTTCATTTTTCCTGAACTGCTTTCAGGATTCTTTGTTTGTCTTTGGTTTTGGAGAGTTTGATGATGATATGTCTTGGTGATTTTCTTTTGGGGTCTATCCTGTTTGGGGTCCATTGAATTTCTTGAGTGGATAGCATCTTACCTTTCATCATGTTAGGGACATTCCCTTCCAGCAAATCTTTGACAATTTACTCTGTGGGTTTGTCTTTTCCAGTTCTGGAATTCGGATTGCATGTTGTTATTCCTCTTGATGGTATTGCACATGAATCTTAGGCTTTCTTCATTTTGTTTTGATCTTTTTTCTCATTGAACCCTTACCAAAGTAGTATTGAGGTATTTGTTTTCAATTTCACTAATTCTGTTCCATTGATTTGATTCCCCTCCTTTGCCCATTCAATGTCTTACCTATTTCTGAAATTTTAGTATTGATCTTCTGGATTTCTGTTTGTAGTTTTTGTATCATATCTAATTTTTTGTTTATTTTGTCAGTTTGTTCTTGTATTGTTTTCCTAAATTGTTCTAGAGTATTGTCTCTGTTTTCCTTAATTTAGTCAGTGTTTTCCTTTATCTGTCTCTCAGTCTGTTGAAGGTACCTAAATATAATTCTTTTAAATTCCTTATCAGCGAGCTCCAATGCTGCTTCTTCCTCAAGGATGTTTTCTGGGTCTGTGTCCTGGTCCCTTGTTTCTACTACTTAATGCCACTTCTTTGTGTGGACTGGGATGGTCAGTTGTCTCAAAGACATTGTGACATCATATTCACCATATTTAATTGGTGATTGTATGTTGGTGTGATTCGCCCAATTTTTTTTTTT
>NW_006921595.1:515611-529733 GCF_000298275.1 Orycteropus afer afer
GAAAAAGAGAAAAAAATATCCATAATATCTAGGGAGAGGGGAATAAGAGAAAAGAGCAAGAGTAAAAGAAAATAAAGAAAAAATGAGAAAACTGCAAAAAGACAAATGAAGGATGGGAAGAACTAAAAGAAAGAAGGATGGGAACCAGGAAAAGGGAAGAGAGGGGAAAAAAAAAACCAAAACAACCCAGAAACAAGAACCAGGGAAGGGAGAAAGATTAAAAAAAAAAAAAAAAGAAGAAGAAGAAGAAGAAGAAAGGAGGAAGGAAAAAAGAATAGTTTAAAAACAAACAAAGAGAGGTGGGGGGCAGGATGCTCAGGCTCTGTCCAGGCACACAGACTAGGATGGAATTCTTGCCAGTTCAGTAAGCGTGTTAAGGTGGGGGGTGGCCACACTTCCGTGCACCAAGAGGGGAACACTATCACTTCTGCAGTATTCTTTCTGTTCATTGTATGGGTCAGTCCTCATTCATTGTGGACAGAATTTCACAAAGGTATAAGTATTAGGAGTGAGCCTCATTAGAGGCCATCTTGGAGGCTGATTTCACATTTCTCCAACAGAATTAAGTCTTCTGGCGTTCTGCAACATTTGTTTATGTGGTATTTTTCTGTGTTCTCATCATGTACCAGTTGTATGTTAGGTTCTGAGAATGTGGATGTGAAGAAGATAGACAAGGTCTCTGCCTCATGGGGCCCACTCTGGCAGAGGAGACAGACATTAAATAAGTGACCTCACAAATCATTATTCAAGTACAATTTTCTGAAGCAAAAGGAAGGAGAGAGAGCAGATACGATGAAAACATATCAAGGGGAACTCATCTAGGGTCAGCTCTGAGGACAATCCCTCCCTCATGTTCCTAGAGCACTTTGTACTGATGACCACCTTGGGACTTCTTCAACTGAGCTATCATTATTTTTGCCAGATTTGTTCTCTACCTCTACCCCCCCCAACCAAACAGTGGGCCCCTCAAGAGATAAGATCTCACTGTGTTATGGTTCAGTGTCCCCAGTGCCTAGCCCAGAGGTTGGCATACAATAGGGGCTAGCAAATGTGAGCTGAGTGATTTCATGATCTGCTCACAGAAATCTCCTTTCCTCAGAATATGTGTCTGGGGGAAGGGGAGAAGGAAAACATGGAGGAGATAGAAGGAAACTGAGGATGAAATATGGTGGAATTGACATCCTCCTGTGCTTATACTACTTTTTAGTGGCCTCTGCCTATGCACAGCTGTTTTCTTATTCTTATTCTTATTTTTTCGTAGCAGCAATAACAAAACCCCCAGAGCTGACATTCTGAGCTGTGGTCTTAAGGGGTTGTAACTGGTGTCTTTTGTGGTATATTGGGTTTCTTGGTGTTATGCATTGAACTGTGTCCTCCCCACCTCTCCCCCCCCCCCCCCCCAATATGAAGGATTGGAATCCTAATGCCTATACTTGTGGATATAATCCTATCTGACTAATGAGGTCATTATCAACATAGAGTGTGTCCTAAACCCAGTCACTTCTGAGGTATGTAGAGAACCTCATAGACACAGAGACAAGCAGTCACAAACAGGGGAAGATGGATGCCACATGAAGATCACAAAAGAATCATGGAATGCTATAGAACTTGAAAGATGCAAGGACCTTCCTCCAGAGTCAACAGAGCCTTTGCCTAGAGCTGATTCCCTGAATTTGGACTTTTAGTCTCCTGAGCTGTGATTATAAATTTCTGTTGTCTAAGGCCATCCACCTGTGGTATTTCTGTTACAGCAGCAGTAGAGAAATAAGACACCATGCTTTTTGGTTCATCCACAAGTGGTCGTTAGTTGTTTTGGAGGTCAGTAGGAAATCCAGAAGAATGGGCTATGCTCAGTATTATCACAGTGGCTCCTGGTTACTATGTGTTCATTATTCCAGGCTCTGCAATATGCATTATCCCTAGTCTATCACGCTCCATCTCAAGGCCTTTGCGCTTGCTGCTCCCTCTGTCTACTGGCATTTTCCTGGGTACTCCCCCCAAACCCCTTTCCACATTCTACTTGGGTCTCTGTTGAAAGCTCATCTCACGAGTCTCCACCTGATCATCCCTTCTGAAACCACAGTCTGGGTCTTTTCCATCTTCTTACTTGGCTTCATTGTACAAATCATACCTGTTATTATGTTATTTTAAATACAAACCCTGAAGATAAATAAAGAGGTCATAATGTTTTTTTCAGGGGAGTAAAACGTTAAATCCTCTGTGTTATTTGAGATATATAATTTTACAATGTACAGGAAGTCCTGTTGACCCCTCATCACTTCATATTTTTACAGTGGAGCTCTGGTAGCATAGTGCCTAAGGTACTTGACTGCTAACCAGAAGGCTGGTGGTTCAAACCCACCAGCCACTCCTTGGAAAGAAGGTTGGGAAATCTACTTCCGTAGTGATACTGCCTCAGAAACCCAAGGGGAGGGGTCGCTTGAGTGGGGTCTGACTTGATGGCACATAATGATAACAACAACATGCACATATTAGCTTTTGTGGCATAGTGCCTAAGACATTTGACTGCTAACCAGAAGGTTGGTGGTTCAAACCCACCAGCGGCTCCATGGAAAGAAAATAGGGTAGTCTACTTCCATAAAGATTTACAACTTCGGAAACCCAATGGGGGCCACTATGAGTCAGAATCGACTCGATGGCAATGAATTTGGTTTTTTATGTCAGGTTTCACAGTGTTGTTCTGAGTAAAGGCTGAAATAAAACCTTTTTTATAGGCTTTAAACATCTGTCCATCATTTTGTCATACTGTGGTGGCTTGCATGTTGCTACAATGCTGGAAACTGTACCATCAGTATTTCAAATACCAGCAAGGTTGCCCATAATGGAAAAATTTCAGTGGAGTTTCCAGACTAAGACTTGGAAGAAAGGCCTGGTGATTTCCTTCTGAAAATAAGCCAATGAAAACCCTGTGGATCACCACAGAATATTGTCAAATGCAGTGCTGGAAGATGAGCCTTCTAGGTTGGAAGGCACTCAAAATACATAGTAGCCTCAACAATGGACTTGAGCATACCAATGATTGTGAAGACAGCACCGGAACAGGCAGTGTTTCATTCTATTCTTCATGAGGTTGACATGACTCTTTGTCAACTTGATAGCAACTAACAACCACATAGAAAAAGCTAAGGCCCAGGAAGGCTGAGTGAGAATATCAGGACCATGAGAACAGAGGCTGGGATTCAAAGTCAGGCCCTGTGATTCTAAATCCAGAATACCATGGTACTTTCAATAGCCTCATATGCATGTGAAAGCTGGACAATGGATAAGGAAGACCAAAGAAGAGTTGATGCTTTTGAGTTGTGGTGTTGGTCATGAGTACTGAAAATACCATGGACTACCAGAAGAACTAACAAATCTATCCAAGAAGAAGCGCACCTGAAATGCTCCTTGGAAGCAGGAATGGCCAGGCGTCATCTCACCTACTTTGGTCATGTTGTCAGAAGGGACCATTTCCTGGAGAAGGATATCATCATTCTTGGTAAAGTGGAGGGTAAACGAAAAAGGGAAAGGCCCTCAACAAGATGGATTGACACAGTGGCTGCAACTATAGGCTCAAGTATAGCAAGGATTGTGAGGCTGGCACAGGACCAGTCAGAGTTTCATTCTTTTGTACATAGGATTGCTATGAGTCAGAACTGACTCTATGGCACAAAATAACACCAACAACATGCTGTACTATGTATGTGTTAAACTACAGTGGACATAAAGTCCATAATCTCATGACTAAAAGTAGTGCTCATTACACAGCTTTTGCTGATATCAGTTACCCAAAGAGAGTGAAAAACAAACAAATAAAACTGTTTCCTTTGATAGGCTGTGTCCTTGACCTTTCAGATGAGGTCTACTTTTGCAGGGTTCTTTGCAAAGGCGGGCTGAGTGGGTGTGGTATTGCTTGGATTCTCTAAGGCAATGTATTTCTTGAAATCTCATTGTAAGTTTAAATTAAATTAAATTAAATTTCTTCATAGAGTTTTATTCCGATCTCCAATCTAAAATATGCACCCCTACCATGTTGCTTTATCCAAGAAAGACCTGTACTTTTCTGTCAGTACTTATCACAGCCATCAGCTATTAGACTGTAAGCTTGTGAGGGAGAAAATGAAAACTTCTGACAATCTTCCAGGCAGTGAGGATGTGTGTGTGGGAGAGAGTGCATATGCTGAACACTTTGAAGAAAAAGATGAATCTGTGTAGAAACTACGAAGGGAGATGAAGAGAAAAATGCATCAGGTATGTCCCCTTGAAGGCTTATAACATAACTCCAGAAGCATGGGCTACCTCTGCCAGCAAGAGTGGCATGAGATGGAGCTGACCCAAGGATCAAGTGAGTTGAGTGTCTTTGGGCTGAGGTTTACTGGCAGAGTGAGTGCTTCCAGGCATTTATTGGTATAACTAAATAGCTTTGTAATATTTGTCCAAGCAGGGCAGAGGCCAGGCAGGGCTAAGTAGCCCAAGGGACCAAGAGGCCAAGGAATTAGGAATCAGAAGCTTAAGAGACAAGGAACATGTGGAGTAGAGCTGCCTCAGTCTCAAAGGGTGGAACCATGACCTCTGCAGTCTCAAAGGGTGGGGACATAGCACCTGGGGTTTCAAAAGTTGGTCCACAGCCTCCTAGGTTTCAAAGAGTCAGATATTCACCAACTGGGTTCTGGAGTGTGGGGCTCTGTTCATGAGTGCCAAGGGGATGGAGCCAGAGCCACCACTCAAAGCTGAAGGAAGCTGGGGCAGAAGAATGGGGCCTAACAGAGCTGAGGAGCTGGGGTTGCCACTCAGATGGGCTAGGAGAATGGGGACACCCAAAGCAGAGTTGCTGCTCCAGTAGACCTGAAAGGCAGATTTGAAGCCCAGAGCCTAGGATCCTCCATTCAGACTCCATGGACAACACCCAGGGTCTGGAGGGCAGGGCCATTGCTTAGATGATCTCAGAGAACCAAAGATTATTTTCAAGCCTTGAGCACTAATATAAATTGTTCTGCTGGGATTATTTACTTGCATGGTGCCTGTTATCCTTTCTTTCTCTCTTATTTTTCCCATTTGTAATGGAAATATTTACCTTGTGCCTGTTCCACCATTGTACTTTGGAAACAGAGAACTTTTATTTTAGATTCATAACTAGAGTATGAAGTCTCTTCATACTTTTGCCTCAGGATGGAATTTGGACTTGTAATTGACTTAAGACTTTTGGGATAATATGATAGTGGGTGGGTGAAAGTGTTTTGCATGTGGCAAGACATGAAATTTTAGGGACCAAAGGGTGGAATATCATGCATTGAATTGTGTCCTCTAAAAATATGTGTCAGCTTGGCTGGGCCATTATTCTCAGTGGTTTGGCACTTATGTAGTGATGTTATCTGGCAGTTATATAATGAGGGGATCATCCCCATGATGTGATCTGATGTAATCAGCCAATCAGTTGTAAGGGGATTAGGGTGGGATGCAACATGTAAGGCAAGTTTCCCTGGGAGGGGGGTGGCCTGTGTCACTTTTTATCTTACAAGAGATTAAAGGAGAGTGATGTGAGCAGAAATAGAGGGACCTACTACCACCAAGAAAAAGAACTAGGAGCATAATGTGTAGCTTTGATCCAAGGTGCCTGTGCTGAGAACCTCCTAGACCTAGGGGAAGATTGATGCCAAGATACATGGAGATCTTCAAGGAATGCCAGACCCACATATGTTGAAAGGAGACAGGGACTTTCTTCAATAGCCAACAGAGAGAGAGAAAGCCTTTCCCTAGAGCCAGCACCCTGAATTTGGACTTTTAGCCTGCTAAACTGTGAGAGAATAAATTTTTGTTTGTTGAAGTCATCTACTTACAGTATTTCTCTTATAGCACCACTAGATAACTAAGACAGTCCCCCATCCTAGAGACCAGAATTGGGTTCTCCTTGCCCCCTGTTTTTCTCTAAGTTAATTTTTCTAACATAAAATCAAAGGTGCTGAACAAATAATTTTGTCCATTTTTTAGTTTATTCCCTTTTTATAGTAAAACAAAAGGACCAGAGCAGAGTTTAGACTTGCTTGGAATCTCTGAGGCATCTAGATCTGTGAGAGGTAGGGTTGCTTAGTGGTTCAGAGCAAGACCCCTGGAGCTAGACTGCCTGAATGTGAACTTAGCTTTGTCATTTACCAACTGTGTGGGTTTGGGCAGGAACCTAACTCTCTGTGCCTCAGTTATAATAGCACTGCTTCTCAGGGTCCTTATGAGGATTGCCTGAGTCAGCAGATATAAAGTTAGACTTGTGCATGACACATGGAAGGACCTGCTACTGTCATAATCATTCTTGCCAGTAACATGGCATTCCAAGCAGGAAAGCAAGGGAAAAGTTGCTGATATCAGAATATGTTTGGTAGATTTGAAAAATAGAAAGGTTGCCAGTGTAGCCAGAGTTTAGTCAACTACTGAGCAAGAAGAGATGATGAGGTCACATCAGGTAGGGATTTGTAAGAAACATTAGAGGGTTTTAAGAGGAAAGTGATGTAGTCTTTTGGATGTCTGCTGTGTGGAAGAGGTGAGAGTAGAGGCAGGGGGATGCTCAGAGGATACAGAGTCATCGAAGCAAGGGCCCTGGAAGCTTGGGTTATGGTTTTAGGAGGAGCTGGTAGGAGTGGAAGGAGTGAGGATACAATTTAGAGGTAAAACCTACAGGACTTACTGATGGAAGGGCTGTGGGCATGAGGGAGAAAATGGAGATAAAGATTACGATTTTTGTAATGGTGGTGTAATGATGGTGGTGGTAACATTCACTGCGATGGAAAAACCTGAGGGAAGAGCAGGTTTGTGGGAGAAATGGACAGTTCTGCTCTGGCATATGGTTTGAGGGCCCTAATGCACACCCTCGTGGAGGTTTTGGTGATGCAGCTGGGATGAGGCCGTTGTGAGCAGCAGGGACTCACGTGAACCATGGTAAACTGATCCCAAGGGCAATCAGATCATTCATTCATTCGTTTATTCAATTGAGTTTTTTTAGAAGTGATTATTTAAAACTGTGATAAATATGTAAGTAACAAAACATATGCCACTTTAAAATTCTTCACATATACAACTCACTGACGTTTATTTCATTCATCATATTGTTCAACCAGCACACTTCATTTATTTGTAAACACTGCTTTTGCCAAACCAAACACACTGGCCTCAAATGGTCTCTAAACTTCCATCCTGCTTAAGAGATGAGATGCTAAGACAGGAACAAGCCTTCAGCTGGTGGGTGGGAAGGCTCTTTGGCTTATGGGTGGAGGAAGGAGAAGAGAGGTCCTAGCAGCATGGCCAGTCGTCATTCTGGGGAATCTAAGAATTCACACCTAGGCCCTGGTTCCTCCATTTGTTCCCCAGCCCTTTGCTTAGTAGCTAATCTGTGCCAGGCCCTTTGCTAGGCCAGAGAGAAATCATGTGAGGAGATGTGGACTATGCCTGGGGAAGCTCACTCTACTGGGCACCTCAGTTTCATGCACAAAGGCATGATTTCCTGTGCCCTGGTTTTATTTATTTGATGCATTTTGATCTGTTCAGCCTGAGTCCCTGTTGGTAATTATGTGATGATTTATGCTCTTGGACATAACCATCCTGGCAGCTCATGACTGAAGTGATGTTTGGAATGTGTGTGTATGCATGTATGTGTGTGTATGTGTATATGTGTGTGTGAGCATGTGTATGTGTGTGCACGTGTGTATGGCTGTGTGTGCATGTGTGTGTGTGTATGAGTGTGTATGGGTGCATGTGAGTGTATGTATGTGCACATATACACACACTAGCTCCCATGAGCTCAAGTTCCTGGTGCTGTAAGGAACTTTAAAAATGGAGCAGCTCCAGTTAGTCCTGGCTGTGAAGTTGATTTCTTGCATCAGATCTGAGGATCTCTTTGTGCATTTTGTGCTTTGTGGCCTGCTGGTAGTGTATCCAGAGGGAGTGGTGATCTCCTAGTTCAGCCCCAATCTATGTAGTGCCTCTTGAGGGGTGAGTTTCTCTCTGTCACTCTTGGCTGTAGATGCACCCTCTCATTTGCACACACTATCAGTATCTGTTCTCAAGAAGATTTCAAAGTCATGCAGTTAGCAATTTTCTCTCACAAAATTGCTGGGAAAACCCAAGGGATTTGGACATCAAAAGGGATTTGGATTGTACTTTTTTTAAAATCGTTTTTTTTTTATTGTGACATAATGCATGTAACATAAAATCTACAATTTTAAGGTATACAAATCAGTGGTATTTACATTTACAATATTGTGCAATCATCACCACTATTTAGTTCTGGAACATTCTCATCACCCTAAAGGAAACCCCATACATATTAGTAGTCATTCTTCATCTTCCCCTCCCCTCCCCTCATCCCTTGACAACAACCAATATGTTCTCTGTCTCTATGGGTTTACTTATTCTGTATATTTCATATACGTGGAATCATACAGTATGTGTGATCTTTTGTGTCTAGCTTTCTTCATTCAGCATAATGTTTCCAAGATTTATCCATATATCAATAGTTTATTCTTGCATACTGTACTTTTGCACAATCACCTAGGAGTTTTCCAATGAGTTCTCAGAAAATGTACTTGACTTTGCCTTTTTAAAGTATATCATATCCTTTAGCACCTCACTACTCAAAGTGTGGTCCAAGGGCCAGTGATATTGGTATTCCCTAGGAGCTTGTTAGAGATTCAGAACCTCAGGCCCCAGCCCAAATCTATTCAATCAGAACCTGCATTTTAACAGGATCCCCAGGTCATTTCCCTGCACAGTCCAGTCTGAGATGCACTGTTTTAAAGGACAGTCTTCTGGAGAACACTTAGTCCATTTGGATGACTCCTAGATGCACAGGGATGAAGATGGGTTCCAGATGCCTTCTGTTGAGCCTGAGAATGAAACAAAAAAGACAATTGACTGAGAGAGGTGGACATGTGGTTTTACCCTAATGATCACTGTGGAAGTGAATGTTTTTAAGCACTGGGTTGCTGAGACTTGTTTACAATAAAAATGTATATTCTTTATCTTCAGTGATTTAGATGACTATATTTGTGGGAAAAGTCCTCAGGATTTTTTTGTCAAATGAGGAAGGAATTGGGTTTGTCAGTCTAGAGAAGAGAAGGTTCAATGTACTGGAGCTATGCACTTGCCATCAAATGTTGGAAGGGCCCCTAAAGGAAAGGAAACCAGATCAATTCCATGTGGGACAGAAAGATTTCAACACAATATGAAGGGCTTCCTAACACTAGGAGAACCATTTAAAGGTGAAAGGGCTTGTGTCTAGAGGTGGTGAGCTCCCTGATTGGGACAAGTTATTTAATTTATCTGATTCTTTGTTTCCTCACCTGAAAAATGGGATAATAATACTTCCCTCATGGGATGGTGTGAAAATTAAATAAAAATTATGCAATGATGTATGCTGCCATGATCTTTTTAGTTCCCTCATATGCATGTGAAAGCTGGACAATGAAAAAGGAAGACAGAAAAACTGATGCATTTGAAATGTAGTTTTGGTGAAGAATATTGAGTATATACCATGAGCTACCAGAAGAACAAACAAATCTGTCATAGAAGAAATAAAACTAGAATGTTCTTTAGAACATGCTAAGACTTTGACTCTCTTACTTTGGACATGTTATCAGGAAAGACTAAGTGAAAAAAATGATGTTATGTTTGGTAAAGCAGAGAATCAGTGAAAGTCAGAGGAACACTCATGGGATGCATTGACAAGTAGCCAAAACAATGGACTCAGACATACCAATGATGGCATGAGGATGGCCAAAACCCGGCAACATTTCTTTTTGTTGTACGTAAGGTCACCATGAGTTGGAGCTGACTTGATGGCAACTAACAACAACAACAACAATAAAGAACCTAGCAGTACCTGGCATGAAGTAGAGGTTTAATACAGTTTATTATCTTTCCTCTTTCTTCCTATAGTTCTTTTCTTTGACTCGTTAGGGGTAGACTGTCATTTGTTAACATTTATGCAGCTAACTTGATCTCACGTTTTCATCTCATACACTTCTAATTCCTATTAACTGCTGGTGGTTGGTCTTTGGTTTGTTCAACTGGGCCTTTTTAACGAGGCCAGCACTGTAGGGGGCTCTGTGAGGCACAGCCTTGGCCTGTGAGGCTGCACCCCTGATGTGGGCCAGCAGTTCTGCAGGCAGGTGTCCAATGTGGTCACCAGGACATCAGTCAGGAGGGCTGGATACAGCATACAGGCTCACCACATCAGGAAGGACTCATGGTTCTCATTCGTCAGCAATGCTTTGTAGTGACCACCCACACTGGATCGGTGTCCCAATCTCTGAATCTAAAACATGTTTAGTCACATCTGCTCGCAGATAAATTCATACT
This sequence comes from Orycteropus afer afer, assembly GCF_000298275.1. NCBI lineage: Eukaryota > Metazoa > Chordata > Mammalia > Tubulidentata > Orycteropodidae > Orycteropus > Orycteropus afer. Next base: position 525,956 of record NW_006921595.1, read on the forward strand.
ACCGTCTGCAGAGGCAACACATTTTTAGATGGAAATAGGAGAGATGATGGGGTTTCGGCGAGGGAGGCACATTTTTAATTTATCAAGATATGAGTACTATCCCTTCACTGCCTTTTACAACACCCACACCCCCAATAAAAAGCTTTTATTGCATGTACAAGGGAGAGAAAAAGAGTTACAGTATAATTGCTATGCCTTAGTCTTCCCCAGGCCCTAAAATGCACCATGTTTCTCCCCCTCCCTGGAAGAGACGCCATTACCCTTTCCATCTCAACAAATCTTGCCTGTTCTATGTCTTCCTGGAAGCTGCTAGTACTACTCACTCCAGTCCACAGGCTCTTTCCCTTCCATGAACAAGGACCTTCCATTGACCATTCAACAGAATTTGGATCATGCTGCTTATTGATATTATTTTTCCCCAGTTAGGCCTCAGGCTCCCTGAAGTCAGGGCCTGGTAGCTTGGCCAGGTGGTTTGCACAGACATATCAGACACTTTGATAAATTCATATTGTGATGATTTGAAAAGTCCATGTCAGGAAGCTTTGTGCCAGACCTCTGTGGGTCTTAGCTGGACTCCTGGCCACCCAAGGACCATGTTATATCCATCCTTGGATCCTGTATAGCTACAGGGATGGGGAGAGGCTCACTGGATACTCAATATAGGCTAATTGACTGTTTGGTCTGAATGACAGAAAGCTGTGGAGAGTTAATCTGAATAGCCTGACACCTCGGAAAGAGGGGTGAAGGAAAGGGAGCAACAGGGTGATTGAAATAAGTACATTTTACCTTTATTAATTTTGTACTTTATTCCATAAAGAATTTGGTACATAGAGGAAAATATCAAATAAAATGTAATTTGTGGAATGAGGTAGGCTATAGATAAATTGTATGTATATAAATAATCAGGACTAGGGAAGAAAGAAACATGAACATTTCCATGTGACTCTAATTCCTCCAAATTAAAAAAAAAAACAAAACAAAACAGTAAACTGTCTTCTTGGGTAGCAAAGGCTGATTTTCCTTCTGTGTTTCATTGTGCCCTGGGCTGGACTGGGCTGAGCCCAATGAGCTACTCTGCCCTCTGGCAGGCTAGCCTTGTCCTCTATAAAGATCTGCCCATTACTCTAGGAGAGGAGGGGCTGGAAGGGGCTCCATCTCTGCCACTCTCAAATTATCAGGCCCCAATGAGTCATCACTACAAATTGGTTTTATTTTCTTTTGTGTAAGAGCCTGATTCAGAGTTGATTTGACAGCCAAATTGGCCCAGAAGGTATAATGAGGCAATGCCGAGTATTTCTCAATAAAGAAGGGGAAAAGGCACAGGCTGGGGGTGATGATGCTTTTTATGTTGGGGCACAAATTCCATCTGGAATGCAGAGCTATGTTCACGTAGGGAGGAGGAGAGCAGAGTGCATTTTTCAGTGGTGTCTCCAGTTTGAGGCTAAGTGAGGGAAGGCAAGGGACTCTCCCTCTAGGCTTGGGTTCTCAGCTAGCACTCATATTCGGATATTAACTATGTGGTGGGTAGTATAGGGGTTAAGAACACTGGCTTTGGAATAAGGTGGTACTAGATTCAGTTCCAAGATCCACCAGGTACTAGTTTCCATCTCAGGCAATTTACTTAAGCTCTTGAAGATTTAGTTTCCACATCTGGAAAATGGGAAATAATAGCAATCACCTCAGAGAGTGGCTATAAAGATAAATTAGGTAATAAATGAGTAATGCTTATCATGGTTCTTTGTTCTTACACAGCATAGCATCTCTCATTTTAAGCAACTCATATTTTATGCATTCAATTAACTTGTGTTAACCATTTGTACCATCCAGAACTCCATTTTCTACATATGGGAGGTCTAATAGGGTAGGGGCCGACCTGGTAGCTGGGGTCCTTGCATGAACATGGGCAGTGAAGCTTTTTGCATTGTAAACAGCTTCTCCCTTCTCTGGACCTACTGCTGTGAGTCCTGGTACCCTTGCCCAGCTCGTCAAAGGGCCTTTCTCTACTGACACCTCCTGGGCTTGTTACAGGTGCCAGGTGACCTCCCCATTCTCTGCAGGCTGGCATGTATCTCTTACTGGGGTTAAAGGACTGGTGGGAGAGGAGAGGACCAGGCCACAGCTGAGTTTTCTGTAGGTACATGCCCTCTTTGGGGCATGGTTCCTACCTGGCTGCCTTCTTAGAAGGCAAAGAGGCTTTTTTTTGGGGAAGGACAGAGACTTTGGATCCAGAAAGACCTGGATTTGAGTTGGGTTTCTAGTTACTAGTGTGTGGCTCTGGAAAAATCACCCAGTCTTTCTGAGCTTCAGTGCCATGTCTGTCAAATGGGAGCGAGTGTTTTTCAATGTCAGGAGGGACCATTCTGGTGGTTCACAGCTTTATCGGGTATCTACAATTTATTCAGTGCTTGATAAATATTTACAAAGGACTGAAAGTAAATTAAAAGCACACTTGGGTTGGTGTTTGATGGATATAATATCCTTACTTTTCTTTTCCTTCTCATTCTTAGCCCCCACTGCATTCCTCATGGCACATTGGTAGGAGGTTGGTCACTGATTTAGTCAATAAATATTGTGTTCCAGGCATTTAGGCACTGAGGATGTTGTTGTTATGTGCCATCGAGTCGGACCCGACTCATAGCGACCCCTCCTTGAGTTTCCGAGGCAGCATCCCTGCTGAAGTAGATTGCCCAACCTTCCTTCCAAGGAGTGGCTGGTGGGTTTGAACCGTCAGACTTCTGGTTAGCAGTCAAGTGCCTTAGGCACTATGCTACCAGAGCTCTGGATAGGGCAGTTTTTTTTTTCACGGACAGAGACTTCATGCTTGCTTGGGGCTTACATTGTAGTGGGAGGAGTAAGGCAATAAAACTAATAAATAAATACAGCATACAACACAGGAGAAAGTGAGAAGTGCAGTGGGAGAAATAGAGCAGGGGATGAGGATGGGAGCACAGAGTCGGAAGGAGTTGGGAGCTGTGATCATAGTAAGTGGGCATGGAAGGCCTTCCTTGGAAGGTGACATCTAAACAAACATGGTTAATGGAGGTCTTGGAGCAAGTCTCTTTTCCCCCAGCATTCCATCCCATTTTCCTTACTATTCAGGTTGTTGCAAGTTGAAGGCAAGGTAAGGAGATGCCAAATAACTGTGAGAAGTTCCATGCTTCACCTTCTACTGTAACTGGGGAAGGTGCCCGGACCCTCATTCTAACACTCTCTTCTCTGGGAATCTGAGATGCCTGGCATTCCAGCCACCAGGTTTCTAAAAGACCTTACCTAGAGAGTTTCCCTGGACTGGACCCAGAGCTTGCAGGAAAGCAGCAGCCAGCTAGGTGGTTGGGCAGATTTCCTTGCAGGAAGCCAGGTCTGCCAAGACCTGCTTGCTTACTGTGTGTTTGCTCTGGCACCCAGCACCATCACCTGCATTTACACTCACCCAGGTGCCAGGACTTTCAAAACAAGGATGGAGGTGTTTGTAGTGCTGGTTTTGGTTACACAGCAGTGTGCACCTGCCCAGACCTCGACCACAACTGTTTAGAACACCCATCTGCCCCTTTGTCAGCCCTTGCCCTCGCCTGTACTGTTCTGATGGCTTCAGTTGTTTGTGGCTCCAGCTGGAACATCTGAGCCAGCTTCATTGCTTGTGGTTGGGATGCTCACTGCTCCAAGTTAATGTCCCATTGTACCTGGCTACTTCCCACTGTGTCTCTGAGGCAAGTCTGTACTTTTAAGATCTGTTTCTGTTGAGTTTGTGAGAGGGTAAGACTTATGGCAAATAGACCAG
>NW_006921595.1:531748-549012 GCF_000298275.1 Orycteropus afer afer
TTGCCCAACCTTCCTTCCGAGGAGTGGCTGGTGGGTTTGAACCGCCAGCCTTCTGGTGAGCAGTCAAGTGCCTTAGCCACTATGCTACCAGAGCTCCCCTCTTCTACTTAGCTATGATAAAATCCATGTGAAGATGTTAAATTAAGGTTAAAGACTCCTACTGAGACAGTAGCTGTTCTGAAGTAATTTAGAGGTAGCTAAATTCAGAGGCAGGGGTTTGAATGTGAAATATTTAGGCTCATGAGATGGTTCTACAAACACTTGAAAATAGTTTTAGAGGACAACAAGAAAATACCCATTGCTTTTAGAATTCCTGGGCCCTTTTTGTGTTTAGAATAGTTTCTTTTAAAGTATATTTGATAAGGAGTATTTTAGCCTGCCTGCCTCCTTTCTTCCTTCCCTTCCTCCCTCCGTCCCATACTTTCCTCTTTCCCTTCTTTGTTCTTCATTTTTATTTTTTTGAAATGCAATGTATGAGAGATGATGGAAGCAGGATGCAATATTGCCTCCCCCTGCTGGTTGCTTTTGTATACAGTCTTATTTGTGCTGTACATTGAGGGTAGAGGCAGTGCTCAGGACAATGCCAGTGACAGGAGTACAAAAATAGACTGAGACTGAATTTGTTAGTTTTATTATTATTGTTATTGTTTTTATCCAAAGGTAGTGAATTTTAAAAGGTTTACTTTTGTGAGAAGGTGAAAGGAATTTATTTTGACTTTTTGCTTTCATTCTTTGCAAAATGAGATAGTAAGTTTATGAAGTAGTGATTTATTTTGTCTTGCTACTGCATTTTCTTGTATGTTAATGATTAAATTAGCACTCTCCTTTGGTTTGCTCATGCTCATATTTTTTTCCTAAACTAAAATGAATTGATCTCTCTGGTTCGTTACTTTTGGTGTTCATTCGAGTAGATAACAGGTATCTATGCCTGTTTACTATGTAGGCACAAACCAACGATGTTTAAGAATGTGTAATTTTTATGGGAAGTAAAAGTAATGTTTCAAAGGAGTGAAACTTGTTTATTAATAACTGGTCTCTTTTTTTTTACTCACAAAATAGCTTCATAAATTATAGGACATATTAATTATGACTCTATCTACATGATGATAAATTATATAGAGGTATTTCAGAGGAAGGTTAACCACCCTGCTGAGAAGCTTTAGGGATATTATTTTCAAGGACAGTTCTCTGGATAAATTTTCTTGACCTCACCTGTTTTGTTTTAAAAACTTTTATTGTGATTTGGGTAGAAGTTTACAGAACAAATTGTAGTTTGAACTTTTAACATGCAATTTGAATGTCCTTCTTAATAAAAACTAAATTTGTTATTACCTTTTGAAGTCCCTGCCTTGGCTTTGCTCCTATGAATCAGAAAAAAAAAAAAAAGGGACTCATTTCTCGTGGTTGGGATGCATTTATATGTTGAAGGGCAGGCTGGCGGTTGGAAGCTTGAAGCAGAAGGGTGTACACTCGCCTGGAAATCAGGCATGTGTGCTTCTTACAAATTAGATGCAAACTAGTTAGCATCTTTGTTGTTGTTGTTGTTTGCCGTCGAGTTGGCCCCGACTCATAGCGACCCCTCCTTGGGTTTCCGAGGCAGTATCACTATGGAAGTAGGATTGCCCAACCTTCCTTCTGAGGAGTGGCTGGTGGGTTTGAACCGCCAGCCTTCTGGTGAGCAGTCAAGTGCCTTAGGCACTATGCTTAACATCTTTAGCTGTATTAAATATTCTTTAGGTATCTCCAACTTTATTAGAATGTTCTAGTCAAAATGATTAAATCATTTGACCCCATTTAGGAACTGAGAGCAGCAGTGAATATATAGAAAGAGAGGAAGCAAGGTTGCTTTTATCTTCTTACAAAGAGTCACATACACCTTTATGTCAAATCATCCAGAGGATTGGCTGTCGACTGGGTATATTCTGTGGACACACATGCCTTGTTCTTAATTGTATTCTCTGTTTCTTTTCTTTTCCAGTTGCAAATGAGGCTGGAGACAAAAATGCCAGACCACTTGCCCGCTTCTCCCGTGAGTACATCTCATCTCACTCCTTCCCTGGGCTGCTCATACGTGCTCCCCAGGGGCCCTCTCACCTGCGTGCTCACCCCTGTGACCCTATCATGTGGCCCCTAGCAATAGAACCATAATGTAGGAAAGGTCTTGACCTGGTTCATAGTCCATTGGAGCCCCACTGTGAGTGAGCTATGCATTGCCTTCTCAATCCCTAAAAGCCAGTTGCCACTGAGTTAGCCCTGACTCATGGCAACCCCACGTGTGTCATAGAAGCACTGTGTTCCACCAGGTTTTCTATGGATGATTTCTGAAATAGAGTTTCAGATATTTCTTCAAAGGACCTGTGGGTAGATTTGAACTTCCAACCTTTGGATGTGCAGTCAAACACTTTAACCATTTGCACCATCCAGGGACTCCTTTCAATCCTTAGAACTGTGGTTTTCAAACTGCTCTGGAGCTTTGCTATTGAAAGTATGGTCCTCCAAGCAACAGGATTGACATCACCTGAAGGCTGGAAGTTCAAACCAACCAGCTACTCCTAAGAACAAAGATTGGGCAATCTACTTCCATAGAGATACCACCTTGGAAACCCAAGGAGGAGTCACTATGAGTCGAAATCTACTCAACAGCAGTGAGTTTGGTTTTTTGGTTTTGGGGACTGATTAAAAAATGCAGGACTTCAGTTCCATCCCAGACCTATTGAATTGGAACCTGCATTTTAATAAGGTTCCCAGGTGGCTCCTGTGGAATCCCAGAATTGTGTACTGCAGTGGGGTTAGCTTTTTATGATAATAAATTGAGGAAGAGCATATGAGAGGCTTGTCGCTCTCAAGGTCTATATACATTTAGAAGTATCATACCACCCAAGGTGGAGTTATGAGGTTTATAGGATGTCACCCCAGTTTTGGGACATTTTGAAGGTCAGATAGATGGAATGGTTTTCCTTAGACACTGGCATAATCATTTGGCTGTGGAGCTACCGATGAATTTCACTTCATCCCAATGAGACAGCAGGAATCAAAAACCTCTTGATGTTTTCCCTGCCAGTATGATCAGCAAATTATACAGCAAGTTACTATACTCCCTGGATTGAAACCCAGATCTCAGTGAAGGGAGTGAAAGGCTGATGAAATTGAGGAGGATTGCCTGGAGATGCTTCCAAACCTGCTGTTCCTCAAGCACAGATAGTAGAGCTGTAAATACACAGACGGATTGTTTTCTCCAGCATCATTGTAGCTTGGCTGGCTTTCACTTAAAGTCATTTCACTTATACTTTCTAGGTCTCAGTTTCCTCATGTGAAAAGTAGCAAAGTCCTAACTGTCTTTTCTCTTTTACAAAAATGTTGCCATAGAGTTGTACATTAGACTTCCCCATCACTATGTTGTTCATGTAGGATGTTGTTGTTGTTGTTGTTATGTGCCGTCGAGTCGGCCCCGACTCCTAGCGACCCCTCCTTGGGTTTCCGAGGCAGTTATTACTACGGAAGTAGGATTGCCCAACCTTCCTTCCGAGGAGTGGCTGGTGGGTTTGAACCGCCAGCCATCTGGTTAGCAGGCAAGTGTCTTAGCCACTATGCTACCAGGATACTGCCATACAAACATAGCTACATAGCTGTCATAGGGTTGCCTCTGAACAACAGAATGAAACGCCCTGTACTGTGTCACCCTCATGTTTACTGGCACTTTGGAGCCCATTGTTGCAGTTATTGTTACAGTCTATGTCACTGAAGGTCTCCTTCACCCTCATTGGCCCTCTGCTTCACCAAACATAATGTCCTCCCCTAGCAATTGATCCCTCCTGATGGCATGTCCAAAGCAAGCAAGTTGGACAGTGTTCTCTGGGGAGCCATAAGATTTCCATTACCTAATTTTTGGAAGTAGACTACCAGACCTTTCTTTCCAAAAGAAGCTCTGCTGAAACCTGTCCAGCATGGATGACCCTGCTGGTATTTGAGGTACAGATGGCATATTTCCCAGCATCAGAGCAACATGCAAGCTACCACAGTATGTCAAACTGACAGATGGGTAGCGGGGACACTGCCATAATATGTCTTAATAACTAAACCTGAAAGTATACTTTCTCTGTTTTTAGGACTTCTTCTAAACCTTGCCTTCAATCTCTTTTGGGGAGTTTTCAAAACTCAGGGACTGGTTTCCTACAAATGATTTTTATAGAAATGTATGATAATGAAAGAGCATTAAGTGCCCACATTTTAGAAATTGTATAATAAAATACTTGGTTTTCACGGGCCCCATTTTCCATTACCCTCCCACCTAGAACCATTATTTCCAAAATAAGTATTTCATCCCACAGATCAATGAAGATGATGAATATGCTTTTATTAGCTTTATTTCTCCATCTCTATTGCAGTAGTCAGGCAACTTATGCTGGGGTTGTAACCTGACCACGCTGTGCAGATTGCACTGGGTGCATGTCTCAGGGTTCTGGTGTTCTGATGTGCTTCGCAAGATGTAGGGAGTGAATGGCACCCTTTACTGTGAAGCCTAAATGAGACTGGGAACAGTTGGTCCTTTCACAGAAAGAAGAGGGTAACTCTTCTTGTAAATGGCTTTCACAGGCTTCTAAACTGAATGACTGGGTTAAAAGAATGATGTGTCATTTGAAAGCTTATTAGCTGGAGATAAGTGAAGGCATAGGAAAAAATAATAATCTACACAAGAAAAATGTAATTAGTGGCAAACCAATTAGGTTGGGCTGATTCAGGGGGGAGAAAAAAAAAAAGAAAGGCAAAAAAAAAAATCTCCTGACTTAGTGCACTGTCCTGGAAAAAAAGTCACATGGCACATTAACTACTAAATCTTTTTTGTAGCAAATGCTAGAGAGGGGAAAAATTAGGCGGTTTTTAGGAAGGAAAAAATATTCCTTAAAGTGGCATTATCTGATTGATATGTATTTTGCTTTACCATGTTGAAAATGACCTTCATTGTGTTGTGTGAATGAAGAGTTCAGTTTTGGAAGACCAGGAGGATTTAGATGATAGTCTTTCCTTTGGAGACTGGGAGATGAAGTACTGTGGCATTTTCTAATTTTTGCATCTGACAAGATGTGTGAAAAGCCCTGCTGATGTGCATTGCACAGCATAGATTTAGGCAGGAACCACTGCTGTAGAAATGGACCCTCTAAGAGGTCACCAGAAAAGACCCCTGGTGAAGAGAGAGGGGCTGGCCCAGTGCTCCCAAGTAGTCCTAAATTTTACATCTCCTTTGTGCTTTCCTCAAACAAATCAGTACCAAAGCCCACAGATCATGCCTAAGGCCACCTATAGCTCAGTTCCTGTCATGTTTACCTTGGAAACACTTGATATTTTCAGTCAAGTAGCAGTGCTTTGGTGATGGACATGTGGAGTGAGAATCCGATCCTATTGGAGTCCCTTCACCACCTCTGCCTCCAACATTTCAGGCTTTGGCAGTAGCTTTTGACTAATCTAATCAGAACATCTGCCTGATAACCATAGGCATATACAATAACACAAATGAGAGAAAGGGAGGGAAGGAGTGAGTAGAGATTCAAAGGGAGTAGAGAATTTTATCCTTCCCTTAAACACTACAGAAGAATGACAGCATCCAAGAAAATGAGGACTGAAGAATGACCCTGGCTTTAAGGACTGCATGAGCCCAGGCACAATGGCTTTGGGTGGAGAGATGGTTTGAGAATGGCCTCTACCATCAGGGCTGGCTGTCATGGGGCTAGAGCTCCTGTGTGAGAGGCTCCCTCATGCTATACATTGGACAGGCATACACTGGTATGCACCTCCCGTGGGTATTACACGCATAGCTCTCTGACATCCAGTTCTCACAGCCATCTCTTGAGGTAGGCAGTGATGGTGTCTCCATCTTATGAATGAGGATGATGAGGTGAGAGAAATGAGGAGAATTTGCTCACTGCTGTGATTCTAGTTATCCCAGCTCCCAATTCTGGTTGTTACCAGTGCGTGTTACTTATCCCCTAGTTTAAGGGACAGGCATTTACCATTTCTGAGGCTCAGAGACATGGTGACAACCAGCTTGATAATAGAAGTACACAAGTCTGAACACAGGACAGGCTTCACAGGCACAAGCATTGATTCTATCTTTCCCAACACACCCCTATTCACTAGCTCATTGATATCAGAAATTCTCTGAATAAGGGAAAATCTTGAAGATGTGAAATGCATATTCCTTTGAGAGAGAGGGTATGCTCTTACTATGGTGAAAATGATTGATAGCAAACTTAAAAAAATTCCCCCCTATATCCCTGAAAGTGTATTCTATATGTGTGAGAAAGAGGACAATGGGGTTATTTCATTTGTGCTTTCATTTACTCATTCATTTACCAAATAGTTACTGAACACTCGATGGCTTCATGCTATATGTTAAGGATTCAAATTCTGATTAAAACAAGATCCAGGCTTTCAAGGAGTGTAAATCTTGGTGTGAGGAGACAAGAGAAGTTAGCCAGTGATGTGCTGTCAGAGGGGTTAGTATGGGCAGGGGGTGAGGAATGCTGGGGAAGGACAGTGGGAACACAGGACAGGGCTTCACAATAAGTTAGGTCAGATTTCTAGGAGAAGGGGATGCCTGCTCTGAGTGTTGATGGATGACAGGAATTACCCGGACAAGGAAAGTGTGAGGAGGACATGCCAGGAAAACACATGTACACTGTGATGGGTTGAATTGTGTTCCCCTAACTGATATACTGAAGTCCAAATCCCTGGTGCCTGTGAATGTGACCTTATTTGAAGATAGGGTCTTTGAAAATGTAATTAGTTAAAATGAGGTCACACTAGAGGAAGGTGAGCCCTAATCAAGTAATTGGTGTCCTTATAAAAAGGGAAGAAGAGACAGAGACACGGGAAAGATGGTCCCGTGAAAACAGGGGCAGAGATTAGAGTCTATAATCCAAGGAATGCCAGGATTATCCAATGTCAACAGAAGCTATAAGAAAGGCATGAACAGAATCTCCCTTCAAGTTACCCAGAAGGAATTAAAACTGCCAACATCCTGAATTCAGACTTACAGGCTCCAGAGCCATAAGAGAATAAATTTCTGTTGTTTTAAGCCACCTAGTTTGTGGTACTTTGTTATGGCAGTTATAGAAACTAATGGGAAGTCCCTTGGTAGTACAGTTGTTTAAGAGCTCAACCACACACTGAAAGGTTGGCAGTTCGAACTCACACAGAGGTGACTCAGAAGAAAGACCTGGTCATCTGCTTCTGAAAGTTCACAGCCTTGAAAACCTTGTGGAGCAGTTCTACTCTGACACACATATGACCATGGGTCAGAGTCAACTCAATAGCAACATTCTTTTGAGGAAACTAATATAGGCACAAAAGAGCCTTACACAGTGGGAAAATCAGCTGAAGAGGCAGCCTGGAAGGATCTTTGTGCCTCACAAGTGGAGCTGATTGGAGGGGGAAGGGTTTCTACATTTGGTTGCATCTCAGCCTCCTCCTGGAGCCATAATGCCCTTTAGGGGCCAGGTCTGTGCTATGAAGAGTTGCTCCCACCCCTAGTCCAGCTCCAGGCCCAGCAAGGTCAGGAGCTTCTGTGGAGTGCCTTTGAAACTAGGGGTCCTGACAGTCTCTGGCTTCTGGGAAAAGTCACCTGGCTGTGGGGCTGAGTCCCTTGCTGAGCACATCTTGTGGCCAGCAGCTCTGGCCCAAACGATTGGGATGCTGGCCCAGCTGCACTCTAATGCCAGGCTGAGAAAAGAACACTCCTGCCTGGAAATGTCTGTTATATGTGTATGCCAGTGTCCCCATTTGATAGTGGGCTCCTTGAGGGAAAACACCCGTCTGGTTGAGCTGTATATCTTCTATACCTGATGTGGAACAAATGCTTGTTGAGTGAAGACTGAGTAAACCAATATTCTACCTGAGGCTGCTCACCCTCCTCTTCCTCATCCTAACTTCATAGCAAGTCAGGTGATCCTACTGCCCAGCACACACACTCCCAAGGTCCCACTGGAATTTGCCCCCAGTGGTCTCCAATATATCCCTCTTGAGAGTCCTCAAAAGCAACTAGGGACACAGGCTCTGGTGTCAGGCCTGGCTTTGTACTGGTAACTTAACCTCCCTAAGCCACACTTTCCTCACCTGAATGCTGAGGATAATACCCGAACTTACTTCCAGAATTTCCGTGACTATCACATGCAGAGGTAAGTGTCAGAATGCTTAATTCCATGTTGCATGGTCACAGACCAATCCAACAGATGTTAACTGTGGGGAAGAGGGGCAAGAAGAAAGTAGGGGTGTGAAGAATCAGGGTCCTGGAGATAGAGCAGGGATTACTTCCTCAGTTGTTAGATGAGACTGGGGAAACTGAGATGGATATCAGCCTTGATGAAATAGGCTAAATTATATAATGCCCTTAGCACAATGCCTGTACATCATAAGTGCTCAATTAGTATTAAAAAACAGAACAAAACAAAAAAACCTCATTGCCATCGAGTCGATTAGACTCACAGCTGCTACCCCTTCTTGGGTTTTCAAGGTGGTATCACTACGGAAGTAGATTGTGCAATCTTCCTTTTGAAGAGTGGCTGGTGGGTTTGAACCACCAGCCTTCTGGTTAGCAGTCAAATGCCTTAGGCACTATGCTACCAGAGGTCCTTCAATTAGTATGGGTTGTTGTTATTATATATGTTGTTATTCTGAATCATTTCCATTTCCAACTTCCTTTCTCTCATCCTTCCTCCCTCCCTCATATCCATCCATTCTTTATACTTTTCACATATAATTATTGAAAACCTTTTAGTGGAGACATAAATATGAGTAAATTGGTCTTCATAGAGCTCACAATCTGATCAAGCAGGCGGAGAAATAAGTGGTTCCAATACAGCATGTGGAGGGATATGCCAGAGGTCAGTAAAGGAGCTGTGGGAACCAGAAGGGGGATACCTCATCTGGCCTGGGGTGGGGGTGGATTCAAGGACACCCTCCTGGAGGGTTAGCATTAGCTGAAGCTTGGAAAGTAAGTAGGTATTAACAGGTAGGAAAGGTACCTTCTAATCTAAAAAACCAAACAACCAACAAAACCACCATTAAGGGACTAAGGGCCATGTGTAGTATTCAGATATCACCACAGTGTGGCAGGAAGAGCCCAGATTTTGGTGTCTCTCTACCCCAGAGACTTAAAATTGGCTGCATTCAATGCAATAGGACAGAACTTTGGTTAAGGGAGTCTAGGGACATTGGAAGAGATATTGACCCTGAAGCTTGTATAGTTGGACAGATGTGTTCTGGGGTTTTGATTGCTTCCCCTAACTGAGTGGAGAATAATTTCTGCCCTGAAACTAGCACATTGTTGAAAAGAAAGTAGTGGTATCAAAAGCAGTAAGGAAATGGACCCTAATTAGTAATGCTTTCAAATTTGGCATATTTTCCTTTGGGAGGTAAAAATCCAGATAGTGCTGGAAAAAGGTGTTCCTATTGTAGAACTAGAGTAAAGGATGGATGGTGAAGCAAGGGAGGCTCATCTACTATTTTTGTGCTGGTGAATGAACTCTTCCCTGGCAGGGATGGGCAGGGACAAGCAGGATATACAGTGAGGGTGAGCCCTGGGATTGGGATAGAGGGTGCGGGAGTGTCTATTATATGGTGATGCCCACAGGTCCCCCCCCCCATCCCAGATCTACTGAGTGAGGGACTCTTAAGGTGGGTTTTAGCAATCTGTTTTAACAAATTCTGATGCATACCAAAATTTGAGAACCAGTAGTGCAATTGAAAAACTGTGTGATGGTGGAGATGAAGGCAAAGGCCACAGAACAGAGGTCTGGAAACTGTGTTTTCAGAGCAGTATAATGTTCGTATTTATATTATAGGCAGTACAAACGGCAGTGGCCCAGAGGTCAATGAAACAGCATGGAGGATGCAGAAATAGATCCACACAAATATGCCTAACTGATTTTTGACAAAGGGGCAAACACAGTTCATTGGAGGAAATACACCATTTTTAATACATGTTGCTAGATGAATTAGACATCTGTAGGCAAGAATATGAACCTTGACCTAAGTCTCACACGTTTCACAAAAATGAGCTCAAAATGGATCACAGACTTAAATATAAAACACAAAAATACAAAACTTTTAGGAGGAAAGTCTTTAGGACCTGGGATTAGGAGAGAGTCTTGGCATCAAAAACATGATCCATAAAAGGAAAAATGGAAAAATTGGACTTCATTAACATTTAAAAAGCCTTTGTTCTTTGAAAGATCCTGTAAAGTGAATGAAAAGACAAGCTATATGGTGGGAGAAAATATTTGCAAACCACATATCCAAGAAAGGACTGGTATCTAGGATATAAAAAAATTCTCAAAATTCAATAGTCAAAACTCAAGCATTTCACTTAGGATCTGGCCAAAAACCATGAAAAGACAGTTTAGCAAAGAAGATATAAAAAACCAAGCTCTCACTGCTGTTGAGTCAAATCCAACTCATAGTGACCCTCCTTGGGTTTCCAAAGTGGTATCTCTACGGAAGTAGATTGCCCAACCTTCCTTCCCAGAAAGAAGATACACAGATGGCAACTATAAAGATGTTCAATATCATTGTCATTAGAGAAATGCAGATTAAAACCACAGTGAGATACCACTACACACCTATCAGAATCACAGCAACAACAAAAGCAAATAATAACAATACCAAATACTGGTGAGGGTTCAGAGAAAACGGATCATTTATACATCTACTCTGAAAAAGTTTGGCAATTTCTTTAAAAAAAAAGCAACTACTGTACCCTCCAACAATAGTACCCCAGAGCATTTATCCCAGAAAAATGAAGACTTATATTCACATAAAAATCCATATGCTGATGCATATAGCAGATTTATTGGTAATGTCCAATAATTGGAAACAACCCAGATGTTCTTCAGTGAATGAGTTGCTAAACAAAGAGTGGTACACCCATAACATGGGGTGCTGTTGTTGTTGTTATGTTCCGTCAAGTCGGATCCAACTCATAGTGACCCCTCCTTGGATGTCCGAGGCAGTATCACTACAGAAGTATATTGCCCAACCTTCCTTCTGAGGAGTGGGTTTGAACTGCCAGCCTTCTGGTCAGCAGTCAAGTGCCTTAGGCACTATGCTACCAGATCTCCTATGGAGTACTCTTCAGCAATAAGAAGGAATGAAGTACACACAACTCTCAGTGAGTGAAAAAAAGGCAGTCCCAAAAGGTTATGTACTGTATGATACCAAGTATGTAACATTCTTCAGACAATAAAATTATAGAATTAGAGAATAGATTAGTGGTCACCAGGGCAAAAGGAGGAGATAGGGGTGGGAGGGTAGTAGTTGTGGCTATAAAAGGACAACATGAGGGATCCTTGTGGTGATGGAAATGTTCTTATCTTGAATCTTTCAATGTCATTATCTTGGTTGTAGGAGCTCTGGTGGCATAGTGCCTAAGGCATTTGACTGTTAACCAGAAGGCTGGTGGTTCAAACCCACTAGCTGCTCCTCTGAAAGAAGATTGGGCAATCCACTTCCATAGTGATACTGCCTCGGAAACCCAAGAAGGGGTTGCTATGAGTCAGATCTGACTTGACGGCAGTGAGTAGTAGTAGTATCCTGGTTGTGATATTAAAAGTTACCACAGGGGAAAACTTGAGTAAAGGGTACACAGGCTCTCTCTGTAGTTTTTCTTACCAACTGTATACATATGAATGTACAATTCTATCAAAATAAAAAGTTAAAAGAAGAGAAATCTTCAGTGATTTCCCATGGCCTACAGAATAAACTTCAAGCCCTTGGTACAACATACAAGACCTTTCAGAAACTGACCTTACTTCATTAACGCTTTACAAAAATGAAACTAATTGCCCTATCATGCTGTCTCATACCTTCATGCTTTTGCACATGCAGTTGCATTTGCTTGAAATAGTCCCTCACTCTGCTAATCACCAAGCAAGCCCATTCATCTCTCCAAACTCTGATCATAGGCCACTTTTTTTTGTAAAGGCTGGCTTTAGTGCCAGGACAAAGAAATCACCCTCTCCTTTGTTCCACACCTGTGTATTTTTACACCGTTATATTATTACTGGCTTTGTGCTATACCATAAATATTTTTTTAATGACTCTCTCTTCACTAGATTTTGATGTTCTTTTTTAAAGCAGAAGCTGTGCCTAATGGATGTTCAGTAAATGTTTGTTCAGTTGGATTAACAACAAAGTGAATGGAAAGATTCCAGATCTGTAACAACTCCAAACAAGGGGACAAAACCCATTTGTTCTTGAATGGTTCTTGAAGATTCATATTCAGTAATCTTACTAGCAAGAAGTCAGATGCATTTTAAGTTATGTGACTCCCATAATTTACCAGTCACAGCAACTCACGATACCATCTATTCAATAAACGTTTATGGAACACCTACTGTCTTCCAAGCACCATGGCTTATCTCCCTCTTTAGACATTCAGGTAGACTAAGATGGTGGTGTGGTTCTTGCCAGGGTATGCATCAGGCCATGGCTAAGCCTTGGTGGAAGCTCAAGGTGGATGCACAGTCTTGTAGGCTGTGAAATGTGCAACTCTACAGGCGATCATCTTGTAGACTAAACTATGAGTGTCTCCCCCTGCTGTTGTGCAGTCCTGGAGGCTCTGTTGAAAGTCTCATATTTGCAGCTGCAGTTCTTGGGACTCATAAAAGAATTACCTATTTTCCTGATATGACAACTCCAAACAGGAAGGGAAGTCAAGATATGAAGCCAGTTTGGCCAGAAGCTGAAGGAGAGTCACGCATATTATTGAAGCGGTCATGCATGATATTATTGAAACAGTCACGCATGATATTATTGAAGCAGGTATAGCAGGAAGGAAAGTCTGAATAAGGTGGGTGTTCATCCAAGTTTTTAAATGTGATTTCTATAGCTTCAGAAATAGACATCTTAGAAATAGATAAGAAAGAGTTAACCTTGAAAGGTCATTTTCTGCTGGATGCCAAAAAACCAAAACAACTCATTGCTGTCAAGTCTATTCTGACACATAGAGACCCTATAGGACAGAGTAGAACTGCCCCCATATGATTTCCAAAGCTATATCTTTATGGAAGCTGTCACATCTTTCTCTAGCAGAGCAGCTGGTGGGTTTGCTTTGAACAGCCAACCTGCTGGTTAGCAGCCAAGCACTTAACCACTTCACCACCAGGATACAAAAAAATCAAACTCACTGCCATCAAGTTGATTTGACTCATAGCAACCCCTCCTTGGGTTTCTGAGGTGGTATCTCTACAAGTAGATTGCCCAGTCTTGCCCAGTCTTCCTTCTGAGAAGGGGCAGGTGGGTTTGAACCTCCAGCCTTCTGGTTAGCAGTCAAATGCCTTAGGCACTATGCTACCAGAGCTCCCACCAGGATACAAGGGTATATAAAAATGTGTAAGTCACAGTTCTTTCCCTAAAGGAGCTTACCACCAACAGATGCCCCATTGTCTTTATTTTGTTGCCAGCAATGGCTAGTTTGGGCCTGAAGGAGAAAAGTTCTTCTCCGTGACCAATACTCTATCCACAAGTCTCTGGTTTTCTGGAACTTCTAATAAAAACTCTAAATCTCCAAGCAATTACTTTCAAACATATTTCTTTTTCATCATGTATACATCTCATTTAAATATGTCTAGGATTAATGTAAGGATCTCTGGTGGCATAGTGGGTAAGGCATTTGACTGCTAACTAAAAGGTTGGTAGTCTAAAAGGTTGGTAGTTCAAACCCACTAGCTGCTCCACAGAAGAAATACAAGACAATCTATTTCTATAAAGATTTACCACCTTGGAAAACCAATGGGGATCTTTATGATTCAGAATCTACTCTATGGCAGTGGGTTTTTTTTTTTTTTTTCTAAGGATTAATGTGGCTCATTCTTCCAAACAGCTCAGAGCACTTCCATATGTACTATACAGTATTATTGAATTCAGTCCCACAGTTTTCATAATGAGGTTAAAAATCAGCCCTGGAACTTCCTAAAGGAATAGTAGGCAGATTTACAAATGAATCATCTAGCAGATGGTGAGACTTAGATTTTTTTTGCATGCTTTGCAGACATTAGCATACTTTAAGGTAGTTAGGCACTGAAAATTCTCCACTTAATTATGAGGTTTATGTGTGTGTGTGTTGTAGGAACCTTGGTGGTGCAGTGAATAAGCACTCAGCTGCTAAAGGTTTGAACCCATCAGCCACTCTGCAGGAGAAAAATGTGGCAGTCTGCTTCCATAAAGATTACAGCCTTGGAGACTCTATGAGGCAGTTCTACTCTGTCTTATAGGGTCACTATGAATCAGAACCGATTTGACAGCAACATGTTTTTTTGGGGTGTGTGTGTCTGAATTGTTAAAAGTCTGACTTACAGAAAACATTTTAAAAAATGCCATATTCTAACTCTCAAGTACCCAGCTTACACTAGCTATTAAAAAGTGCTTGTCAAGTAGATTTCACTCTTAATAGATAAGTTTCTGTTTTAATTAGTATACTAAATGAATGCTGTCAGAGTTCTTGAAAACAGTCTCCCTTTAATCTTGTCTACATCATTACTCTGCTGAACAAGCTCATTCTTCATATGTATGACAAAGAGAAATTGAGACCTTCCCTCTTGGAATTGATGGTCTCACTAGATGAGGATCCACTGTACCAGATGCATTTCTAAATAGACTGAAAATTATGTAGGCATTGTGCACATCAATCTGATAAGTATACATGGAAGGCTGTGCTTTGAAGCAACTTGTGCATCACTCTTTTTGCTCACTTTTGAGGCTTATGTTATACACTGTCAGTTTGTAGTACTGTGGTGGCTTGCATGTTGCTAGAATGCTGGAAACTATACCACCAGTACTTCAAATACCAGTAGGATCACTCATTTGGACAGGTTCCAGCAGAGCTTCCAGACTAAGACAGACTAGGAAGAAAGGTATGACAATTGAATTCCAAAAATTGGCCTATGAAAACCCTGTTGATCACAGAATATGGTCTGAGACTTCGACTCACTTACTTTGGATACATCGTCAGGAGGGATCAGTTATTAGAAAAGGATACCATGTTTGGTCAAGTTGAGGGTCAGCAAAAATGAGGGACACCTTCAATGAGATGGATTGATGTGCCTGAACCTGAATTATAACCTGTTACTTTCCCAATTAACCCCATAATCATGAGTATTGTCTGTGAGTTCTGTGTGTTCATTGCAACAAATTATCAAGCCCAGCAGAGAAGTAGTGAGTGCCATGGGAGGGATGGTTGGTGTCAGAATTGGTTAAAAGATTGGAGTATGGTGGCATGTTTGACTTCCATCTCATAGTGATGAGCCTTAGGCTGCTGTCTGTGATTCTGTTTCCCCCTTGTGAAGTTGGAGGAAGTAAGAGGATACTGCCCCCCACCCCATGTCCTTTCAGGAGAGCCCATTGTCAATCCATCCCATTGAGGATTTTCCTCTTTTTTGATGACCCTCTACTTTATGAAGCATGATGTCTTTCACCAGGGATTGGCTCTTCCTGATAGTGTGTCCAAAGTAAGCAATACAAAGTCTCCCCATCCTCCCTTCTAAGGAACATCTGGTTTAGTTCTTCCAAGACAGATTTGTTCATTCTTCTGACAGTCTATGGTATATTCCGTATTCTTTGCCAACACCATAATTCAAAGGTATCAACTCTTCTTCCTTATTCATTGTTCAGCTTTCACATGCATATGAAGTGATTGAAAATACCATGGCTTGGGTCAGACACAGTTTAGTCCTCAAGGTGACAACTTTTTTTTTTTTTTTTTTTAACACTTTAAAGAGATCTTTTGCAGCAGATTTACCCAATACAATGTGTCATTTAATTTCTTGACTGCTGCTTCAATGGGTGTTGATTGCTGATTTAAGTTAAATGTAATCCTTGCTAACTTAAGCAATGCAAATAAAGTAAATATTCAATATAAAAATTAAAACTAACAACAATTGTGAAAACTTGCTATTCAGACATGAATGTCAGCCTTACTCTTGGTTCTTTCTCCTGAATTTATTTGGCAGCCTAAGTAGAGAGTGAGGGAAACCTAGAGTAATTCACATGGCTTGCTTTTGGAAAACAGCCAGCTCTTATGAATTTCTTCATATTAAGAATGATTAAATTAGGGATAAATACAAAATAAAATGCTAAACAAAATGTGAAGGATTAGGGAAATGATGCATCATCATAAAGATTTAGGGAAAAGTAGACTTACAAAAATGATTCAGTATACAGTGAAACCTGTGAGAGCCAGAACTCAAAGGGACTACTTTGTTTTTCTGGGTCTTGCAAGGTTTCAACAGAGTGCATCCTGCCACTTTTCTATCACTTGTTTTAATGGAAAATATTTGAGTTTTCCTTCTCTGATAGATTTCTGTCTTTTACGAGTTCTGGCTTTTGCAGGTTTTATGATATAAGTCAAAAGAAAAAAATGTTTTGGTTTTGCATTTTCCATAAGGAACAAGAAGGCATGTTGTCATTTTTATGTGCCGTCAAGTTGGACCCGACTCATAGTGACCCCTCCTTGGGTTTCCGAGGCAGTATCACTATGGAAGTTGATTGCCCCACCTTCCTTCTGAGGAGTAGCTGGTGGGTTTGAACCGCCAGCCTTCTGGTTAGCAGTCAAGTGCTTTAGGCACTATGCTACCAGAGCTCCTACAAGAAGGCATATCCCCTATGAAATAGTAGAGAGCCATAAGAAGAGAAACAGTTTGATTTTGAGCTGTTGTTTTTGTTAGGTGCTGTTGAAATGGTTCCAACTCATAATGACCCTTTGTATAGCAGAGTGAAACATTACCTGGTCTTGCACCATCCTAACAATCATTGCTATGTTTGAGCTCATTGCTACAGCCACTGTGTCAGTCCATCTTGTTGAGGATCTTCCTGTCTTCTGCTAACCCTCTATCCTACCAAGGATAACAAGGACTGGTCCTTCCTTACAAATTGTCTAAAGTACATAAGACAAGGTCTAACCATCCTTGGGAGCTCTGGTAGCATAGTGCCTAAGGCATTTGACTGCTAACCAGAAGGTTGGCGGTTCAAACCTACTAGCCACTCCTTGGAAGGAAGGTTGGGCAATCTACTTCCATAGTGATACTACCTCGGAAACCCAAGGAGGGGTCACAATGAGTCAGGTCCGACTCAACAGCAAACAACAACAACTACAACCATCCTTACTTCTTTTTTTCTTTTTTTTTTAATTGTGATTTGAGTGAAGATTTACAGAGCAAATTCACTTTCCATACAGCAGTTCACATATACTTTGTCTCATGTCATTGACCACAGTTTAC
>NW_006921595.1:551643-558695 GCF_000298275.1 Orycteropus afer afer
CAAAATGGTGGCGTCCTCCGGACCAGCAAAAGTCCTTAGCTTAGCCCACCTTTCTCTTCACCTTCTCCATTTGTTCCCCAGACACTGTGCACAGTCCTCTGTGCAGTCCCTGGCTATCAGGGTGATTTTTGGGTTAATTCTTAGGTCCTACCACCACTCGGGAATCTCCAAGCTGTGTCATCTGTGCCATCAGGGTTGCTCAGGCCACTGCCAGACTGCAGCCCCATGTGTCTCCTTTTTTTGGTATTTTCACGCAAATTCTTCTGCTAGTTGGGGTTTAGTCCACTTTTGTATCCTTCCCTTCAAGGCTCAGGGGTCCAAGATTATCTTCTGTGTCTGTGTTAATTGGTTTCCCTTTTCTTTGTTGAAGAGGGTCTGTGCATTCCTTCTGCCTAGTCTACCATCTTGCTGGAACTCCCATCCTTACTTCTAAGAAGGATTCTGACTGTACTTCTTTCAGGACAGATTTGTTTTTTCTTTTGAGAGTCTATGGCATATTCAATATTTTTGGCCACCACCATAATTCAAAGGGGGAGCTCTGGTGGCGTAGTGCCTAAGACATCTGACTGCTAATCAGAAGGCTGGCAATTCAAACACACCAGGCACTCCCCAGAAGGAAGGTTGGGCAGTCTACTTCCATAGTGATATCACCTCGGAAACCCAAGGAGGGGTCACTATGAGTCAGACCTGACTTGATGGCAGTGGAATAATTCAAAGACATCAATTCTTCTTTGGTGTTCCCTACTCATTGTCCAGCTTTCACATGCATATGAAGCAAATAAAAATACTAGGACTTGAGTCAGGTGGACATTAGTCTTCAAAATGACATCTTTGCTTTTTAACACATTAAAGAGGTCTTTTGCAGCAGATTTACCAAATGTAATACATCATTTGATTTCTTGACTGTTGCTTCCATAGGTGCTGATTGTGGATCCAATTGAAAGGAAATCCTTGACAGGTTCAATATTTTTTCAGTTTATCAGGTCAAAGACTACAACTTTCAGTATGGATTACACCTGATCAAAAATCCTTACAACTGGACCAATAAGTGAGGATTTTTGTTTTCTCTATGTTGAGGTGAAATCCGTACTGAAAGTTGAAAGTTGTAGTCTTTGATCTTCATCAGTAAGTTCTTCAAGTCCTCTTCACTTTCAGCAAGCAAGGTTGTGTCATCTGCATATTGCAGTTTGTTAATGAGTCTTCCTCCAGTCCTGATGCTGTGTTTTTCTTCATATGGTCCAGTTTTTTGAATTATTTGCCCAGCATTCAGATTGATTAAGTATAGTTTATTGTACTGTGGTGGCTTCATGTGACTGTGATGCTGAAAGCTATGCCATCAGTATTTCAAATTCCAGCAGGTTCACCCATGGTAGACAGGTTTTAGTGGAGCTTCCAGAATAAGGCACACTAGGAGGAAGGTCCTAATGAACTGCTTTTAAAGAAAATTGGCCAGTGAAAATCTTATGACTAGCAGTGGAGCATTGTTGGGTATCACATCAGAATGTGAGCCCCTCAGGTTGAAGGCACTCAAAATATGACTGGGGAAGAGCTGTCTCATCAAAGTAGAGTTGACCTTAATGATATGGATGGAATAAAACTTTTGGGATCTTTATTGGCTCATGTGGCATGACTCAGAAGGGGAAGAGACAGTTCCAAACATCTATTCATAACCAGAATATGGAATATACAAAGTATGAATTTAGGAATATTGGAAGTTGTCAAAAATTAAATGGAATGGATGCGGCTCAGTATCCTAGGCTTTTGTGAGCTGCAAAGGATTGGTATTGACCATTTTGAATCAGACAATCATATTGTCTACTATGGTGGGAATGACAATTGAAGAGGAATAGTGTCATATTCATCATTGAAAAAGACCAAGATCTATCCTGAAGTACAATGCTACCAGTAATAAGATATGACTGTTTTACAAATTTCAGCACTACTAATGCCAAAATGAAGAAAATGAAGATTTTTACTAATCTCTGCAGTCTGAAACTGATAAAAAATGCACTCAAGATGCATTGATAATTGTTGGTGATTGCAATGTAAAAGTTGGAAACAAAGAAGGATCTTAAAAAAAAACCCAAAAAACCAAACTCACTGCCATCAAGTTGGATCTGACTCATAGCGACCCCTCCTTGGGTTTCTGAGGTAGTATCACTGCAGAAGTAGATTGCCCAATCTTCCTTCTGAGAGTGGCTGGTGGGTTTGAATCACCACCCTTCTGGTTAGCAGTCAAATGCCTTAGGCACTATGCCACAGTAGTTGGAAAATATGACCTTGGTAATAGAAATGACACTGGAGATCACCTGATAGAATTTTACAAGACTAATGACTTATTGAGGAGCTATGGTGGTATACTGCCTAAGGCATTTGACCGCTAACCAGAAAGCTGGCATTTCAAACCCATGAGTCACTCCTTGGAAGAAAGACTGGGCAATCTACTTTCAAAGAGATACTGCCTCAGAAACCCAAGGAGGAGTTGGCAGTGAGGTGTTTTTTTTTTTTTTTTTTTTTTTAATGATTCATTCATTACAAATACCTTTTTTAACCACATGAATGGTGACTATATGTGTGGACCTCACTAGATGGAATACACAGAAATCTAATCAACTACATTCTTGGAAAAAGAAAGGGGAGAAACTCAGTATCATCAGTCAAAACAAAGCCAGAGGCCTACTGCAGAACAAACCATCATATGCAAGTTCAGCTTGAAGCTGAAAAAAGTAAAATAAGTCCACAAGAGCCTATGTACGAACCTGAGTATATTGCACTTGAATTTAGAGACTATTTCAAGAATAGCTTTGATGCATTGAAAACTAATGACCACAGACCAGATGAGTTGTGAGATGACATCAAGGACATCATACATGAGATGTTTCAAAAACAAATGGAATGCTGGGAGCACTCACTCAACTATAGCAAAAAACTTGGAAGACAGCTACCTGGCCAACCAACTGGAAGGGATCCATACTTATTCCCATTGCAAAGAAAGGTGACTCAACAGAATGCAGAAATTATAAAGCCATCTCATTAGCATCATAAACAAGTAAATTTTGCTATAGATAATTCAAAAACAGTTGCAGCAATACATCTAAAGGGAAGTGCCAGAAAATCAAACTTGAAGAAGATGACATGAAAAGAGGGATATTATTGCTGGTGTCGAATGGATCTTGTTTGAAAGCAGAGAATACCAGAAATAAGTTTACCTGAGTTTTATCTATTACGCAAAGGCATTTGACAGTGTGGATCATAACAAATTATGGATAACATTGCAAAGAATGAGAATTCCAGAACACTTAATTGTGCATATGAGGAATCTGTACGTGAACCAAGACGCAGTGGTTCAAACAAAACGGGATACTACATGGCTTAGAATCAGGAAAATTGTGCATCAGGATTGTATCCTGTCACCATACTTATTCAATCTCTATGCTGAACAAATAATATGAGAAGCTGGACTATATGAAAAAGAAGGGGCACTAGGACTGGAGAAAGACTGGTTAATAACCTGTGACATACAGATGACTCAATCTTGCTTGCTGAAAGCAAAGAGGACTTGGAGCTCTTACTCATGAAGATCAAAGACTACAGCCTTCAGTATGGAGTATATCTCAACATAAAGAAAACAAAATCCTTACAACTGGACCAGTAAGCAACATCTTGATAAATGGAGAAATTCATCCTTGAAATTGCTAAGGATTTCCTTTCACTTGGATCCACAGTCAATGCCCATGGAAGCAACAGTCAATAAATCAAATAAGGTATTATGTTGGACAAATCTGCTGTTAAAGACCTCTTTAAAGTGTTAAAAAGCAAAGATGTCTCTTTGAGGAGTAAGATGTGCCTGACCCAACCCATAGCATTTTCAATTACCTCATATGCATATGAAAGTTGGACAATAAATAAGGGAGATCAAAGAAGAATAGATGCCTTTGAATTATGGTGTTGGTGAAGAATACTGAATATACCATGGACTACCAGAAGAATGAACAAATCTGTCTTGGAGGAAATATAGTCAGAAATCTCCTTAGAAACAAAGATAGTGAAATTTTATCTCACTTACTTTGGACATGTTATCAGAAGGACATGTTATCAGCAGAGGGTCAGTGAAAAAGAAGACCCTCAGTGAGATGGATGGAAACAGTGACTGCAACAATAGGCTCAAACACAATGATTGTGAGGATGGCGCAGGACTGTGCAGTGTTTCATTCTGTTGTTCATAGGGTTGCTGTGAGTCAGAACTGATTGGATGGAACCTAACAACAACAAGAAGCAGGAAAGAATAGCCGAAAGAGAAAGGAGGAGGTCTTGTACTACCAGATACTAATTGATATTATAAACTATATTAAGTAAAGCAATGCAATCCAGATATTTAAAAAGATAGGTTAATCTAGCGGGATAACTCAGAAATAAACCATGGTATATTTGTGAATTTAGCATATGTCATCACAAATCAAGTTAGATTCTTATTTCTTGTATAGGAGAGCCAACCCACACACATATACACACACCTTGGTGTGTATGGTATGGATTTAGAATATGTCATTTCAAATCAAATTAGATTCTTATTTTTGTGTAGGAGAGCCACCACACACTCATACACACATCTTGGTGTGTATGATACATGAAACAGAGTTAAAATTTCAATTTTTTTTTTTTAAACTTCAGGAGACAGAACTCCTGGAAAGGTTCTAAGACCAAGAATTAGTAAATTGAAAATAACATTACCTATATGACCAATTTAAGTTACTCAAAACATTATTAATACTTATTTTTTATACTAACATTATTGTTTTATTTTAGTGAGATTAAAACTCTTCATCTTTATTAGGCTTATTATTGACCACTGAGCCCTAACCACAGTTTTCCTAGCAACTGGGAATATTAAGCCACTCCATAGTGGCTAAGGCACTTGACTGCTAACAAGAAGGCTGGCGGTTCAAACCCACCAGCCACCCTCAGAAGGAAGATGGGGGCAATCTACTTCCGTAGTGATACTGCCTTGGAAACCCAAGGAGGGGTCGCTATGAGTCGGGTCCGACTCAACGGCACATAACAACAACAACCTCTGAAGAAAGGTTGGGCAATCTACTTCCGTAGTGATACCACCTCAGAAACCCAAAGAGGAGTCACTATGAGAGGGATCTGACTCAATGGCAGTGAGTTTTTGAGAGTTTGAGAGCTCTGGTAGCGTAGTGCCTGAGGCACTTGACTGCTAACAGAAGGCCAGTGGCCACACCTAGGAAGGAAGACTGGGCAATCTACTTCTGTAGAAATGTTGTTGTTGTTGTTGTTATGTGCCGTCAAGTCAAATCTGACTCACAGCGACCCCTCCTTGGGTTTCCGAGGCAGTATCACTACGGAAGTAGGATTGCCCAACCTTCCTTCCGAGGAGTGGCTGGTGGGTTTGAACCGCCAGCCGTCTGGTTAGCAGGCAAGTGTCTTAGCCGCTATGCTACCAGAGATACCACCTTGGAAACCCAAAGAGGGGTCTCCATGAGTCAGAACTGATTCGATGGCAGTGAGTTTGCTTTTGTTTTTGGTTTATCCTCCCAGTTTGGGAGTACAACCAACCCCATGTCACAGATACTTCAAGAACCTTCGAGGGTTTCTAAGATTTTTTTTTCCCCCTTTCTGGAGAATTCAGTCTCTTCTTTCCTATTTATTTTGTAGGTCTCTCAATTCTCAGCCTTTTGCCAGCACAGTCTTTGTGTATTTTAATAAGAAACTGAGTTGATAAGTCACTTGTCAGATTTAAATAGGGTTACCACATTACCTTGGGCTCCTCCTGAGTGCAGTTTATCAGGCTGCCACCATTAGCCACAGTACAAAATGAATCTACAGTTATTTTTGCTTTATCTTTTTCTCATCTCATTTTCTTGCTTTCTGGTCTCCACCCCCCCCCCAATTTTATTTATTTTATTGTTGTTGAGAATATATATAGCAAAACATACACCAATTCAACAGTTTCTACATGTGCAATTTACTGATATTGATTACATTCTTCAAGTTGTGCAACCATTCTCATCCTCCTTTCATGAGTTGTTCCTCCACCATTAACATAAAGTCACTCCTCCCAAAGTTCCTTTCCAGTCTTTTGAGTTGGGGTTGCCAATTTGATCCCATAGAGATAGTTCTTAAAAGAGCGTAATGCTCAGGCATTTTTTTTTTTTTTTTACTAGTTAAGCTAAACTATTGTTTGGTTTTAAATGACTTCGGAGGATATTTTTGGTTTAAGATATTTTAAAGATTATCTCAGGGCATTAGTTTCAGGGGTTCATCCATACTCTGTGGCTCAGAAAGTCTAGAGTCCACGAGAATTTGGAAGTCAGTTCTGCATTTTCCCTTTTTTGATCAGGATTCATTTATGGAATTTTTGATCAAAATGTTCAGTAATGGTAGCTGGGCACCATCCAGTTCTCTGGTTTCATGGCAAAGGAGGAAGTTGTTCATGGAGGCAGTTAGCCACACATTCTATATCCTTCTCCTGTTCCTGATTCTTCTTCTTCCTGTTGCTCCAGTTGAATAGAGACCAATTGTTGTGACTTGAATGGCTACTTGCAAGCTCTTAAGATCCTAGGCACTACACAATGAACTATAAGGTAGAATAGAAGCACTATTATGTTATTAGGCCAATTAACCTAATGGCCTAATGCCCCATGAAACCATGACCCTAAATCTCTAAATCAAGGAAACAAATCCCATGAGGTGTTTGGCTGTACATAAGCAGCCTCAGCAACAACTCTCTCTCTCTCTCTCTGTCACATCTATCACACAACTTTAGCCATTCAACTTTTCCAGGTATACAACCTATTGACAGCAATGATAATAATTGATGTGCAACCCTACCCTTTATCAATGTGATTTTTCCATCACCATTAACCCCTCTTTTCCTCCTCCCTTTTGCCCTTGGTAACCACTAATAAACTTTATTATCTATACACTAGGAGCTCTGGTAGCGTAGTGCCTAAGACATTTGACTGCTAACCAGAAGGCTGGAGGTTCAAACCCACCAGCCACTCCTTGGAAGGAAGGTTGGGCAATCTACT
>NW_006921595.1:565835-574212 GCF_000298275.1 Orycteropus afer afer
TATGTAGTGCCTAAGGCATTTGACTGCTAACCAGAAGGTTGGTGGTTCAAACCCACCAGCCACTCCTCGGAAGGAAGAATAGGCAATCTACTTCCATAGAGATACTGCCTTGAAAACCCAAGGAGGGATTGTTATGAGTTGAAACTGACTTGAAGGCACTGAGGTTTTTTGTTTTTTAATGATCTATTTTTAATTTTTTTGAGAGCTGCCACATTGTTTTCCACGATGGCTTTACCATTTTGCATTCCCACCAGCAATGGATAAAGGTTCCAGTTTCCTATATCTTTGCCAATATTTGTCATTTATTAATTTCCTAGTAGGAGTGAAATTTTATGTCATTGTGGTTTTGATTTGCATCTCTCTGGTGGCTAATGATGTTGAGCATCTTTTCATGTGTTTGGTGCCTATTTGAATGTCCTCTTTGGGGAAATGTCTATTCAAGTTCATTGCCCATTTTATGATTGGGTTGTCTTTTTGTTGTTAAGTTGTAAAAGTTTTATATATTTTTTCTTTATTAAATTCTTGTTGGATATATGGTTTCTGATTATATTCTACCAGTTTTGTTTTTTTCACTTTTTTGTTAAAGTCTTTTGATGAATGGAAGTTTTTAATTTTTAATTTTTCATGAAGTCCCGTTTATTTTTTTTGTCTTTTGCTGTTCGTGCTTTTGTTATTATATTAGATAATCCATTGTTGAAAGCTAGGCCTGATGTTACCCCTGTTTGTTCTTCTAAGATTTTTATAGTTTTAGTTGGTACATTTAGGTCCTTAATCCATTTTGAATTTGTATTCATTTATGGTGTGAGGCATGGATCCTGTTTATTTTGCTGCCTGTGGAAATCCAATTTTCCCAGCACCATTTATTTTAAGACTTTTCTTTCCCAATTGGATGGACTTAGCATCCTTGTCAAAAAATCCATTGACCATGTTGCTGTTGTTATTTGCCATCAAGTCAGACCTGACTCAAAGCGACCCCTCCTTGGGTTTCTGAGGCAGTATCACTATGGAAGTAGATTGTCCAACCTTCCTTCTGAGGAGTGGCTGGTGGGTTTGAACTGCCAGTCTTCTGCTTAGCAGTCAAGTGCTTTTAGGCACTACACTACCAGGGATGTGTGGATTTATTTATGGACTCTCAATTCTATTCCATAGGTCTATGTGTCTGTTGTGATACCAGTACAGGCTGTTTAGTTACTGTACCTGGACAGTATGTTTTTAAAATGAGGAAGTGCGAGTCCTTCTACTTCTTCTCTTTCAACATTTTAGCTGTTCAGGGCCTCTTGCCATTCCATATAAAGTTGACGGTTGGTTTATCTATTTCTTTAAAGAAGGCTGTTGGAATTTTGATTGGGGTTATATTGAATGTATAAATTATTTTGGGTAGTATTGACATCGTAACACTATTAAGTCTTCCAACCCATGAACATAGAACATCTTTCTATTGATTTAAGTCTTTTTCCATCTCTTTCAGCAGTGTCTTATAGTTTTCATTGAGGAAGTCTTTCACTTTAGGGGTTAAATTTATTCCTAGGCATTTTATTCTCTTGGATGCAATTATAATGGACTTATTTCCCTAATTTCCCTTTCAGAGTTTTCATTGCTGATGTATAGAAATCCAACTGATTTTTGTTTGTTGACCTTGTACCCTGCAACTTTGCTAAATTCCTCTATTAGCTCTAGAAGGTTTCTTGTTTAGTTTTTGGGATTTTCTATATACAGGATCACATTTTTAGGACTGAGCAATGTTTCATTCTGTTGTACATAGGACTGATATGAGTCAGAGCCAACTTGACGGCACCTAACAACAACAACAGGATCATATTATCTGCAAATAGAGATAATTTTGCTTCTTTTTTTCTGGGTAACTTTTATTTCTTTTCTTATCATGTTGCTCTGGTTATGACTTCTAATACAATATTGCATAGAAGTGATGGGAGCAGGCACCTTGTCTTGTTTCCAATTTCAAGGTGAAAGTTCTTAGTCTTTCTCTATTAAGTATAATGTTGACTGTTGGCTTTTCATATATGCCCTGACTCATATTGAGGAATTTCCCTTCTCTTTCATTATTCTTATGGAGCTCTGGTAGCATAGTGCCTAAGGTATCTGACTGCTAACCAGAGGGTTGGTGGTTCAAACCCACCAGCCACTCCATGGAAGCAAGACTGGGCAATCTACTTCTGTAAAGATTTACCACCTCAGTGGGGGTTGCTATGAGTCAGAATTGACTCAACAGTGGTGGGTTTGGTTTTGGTTCGATTTTCAATATTCTTTAGGGTTTTCATCAAGAAAGGATGTTGGAGTTTACCAAATACTTTTTCTGCATGACTCTTTCAATATGCGTTGGATTCTGTTCAAAAGTATTTTGTTCAGTATTTTTACATTTTATTCATAAGAGATATTGGCCTATAATTTTCTTTTCTTGTGGTGTCTTTGTCTGGTTTGGGTATCAGGGTTATGTTTGCTTCAAAGACTGAATTAGGGAGTGTTTTGGTCTTCTAGTGTTGATCTAATAGAAACTACCACAACTCTCTAGCTAGAACACATAGGGATTTTATTCTCTTACAGTTTAAGAGGCTAGAAGTCCAAGTGCAAAGTGCCGGCTCTCTGGGCTGGGTGAAAGCCCCTGATCTTGGGCTTTAGCTCTGCCTCTTGCTCCCAGCCCACTGAAGCTAGAGGCTTCTTTTACTCAGGCAGCTGCTGGCTGCTGAGGCTGACAAACCCAAGTTCGACAAATAAAATGGTGTGGTCCCAAGATTACCGAACAATATGTCAGGCCACTAGTTCAAGTCCAGAGACAGTCCCAAGATAAGCAGGAAAGGTGGCAGGCTAGTGACTCCGCTACAGGCAGGGTCCAAGCGAGCCCAAAAGCTCAGAGACCTTTCTCAAAGCTGTCTTCTTATATACTGGAAGCAGACCACATCCCTAAGGCAGCTATTCAGCTGCTCCAGTAGATTCCACCATGGAGTTGATTACCAGTCTCATCATGGAGAATAACTACATCCAGCTGCCCAGCCAATCAAAACATGGCCCAGCCAAATTGACACACAATGTTAACTACCACAGGGAGTTAACCCTTCATTGGGTACATGTATATTTATGATTATTAAATATTCTTAATCAGTTGATCCTTATATCAATATATAATGTCTCTCTTTATCTTTTCTGACAAATTTTGTCTTAAAGTCTACCTTGTCTGACTTTAAGATTGCCACCCTACCCAAGCTCTCTTTTGGTTGTTATTTGCATAGAATATTTTTTCCATCCTTTCATTTTCAACCTATTTGTGTCCTTGGGTTTAAGGTGTGTCTCTTGTAAATAGCATATAGTTGGATTATGTTTTTTTTTTTTTTTTAACTCTTTAGTAGGAATTTAAACAGTATTTGCATCAATTCTTCTCTAAATGTGTGGAAGAATTCCCCAGTGAGGCCATCTGCTCCAGGACTTTTTTTGTGGGGAAATTTTTCATCAGTGATTCAATCTCTTCACCTATAGTGGGTCTGATGAGACTTTCTATTTTCTTTGAGTCAGTTTGGGTAGTTTGTGTGCTTCTAAGAATTTATCCATTTTACTTATCTGTTAGGCCAGAGTAAACTCAAGCCACCAACATTTAAGTTGGCAGCTTCCTCCAGGTGTCAGGCCCTGATGAGACAGCCTGATAAGACAACCGAGGTGGCAGAACCTGCCCAGGCTGGAAAGCCCCATGTAATGATAAACTTCCTCCTGTGAAGCCCCCTCCTGCTAATTAGGTGCAGACCCATGCCAACAACTAATTGGACCCCACCATTTCCTTAGCGTCCCCACTTAGGTCCTCTACAAGACTATAAACCCTACCCTCCCCAGCCAGGCAGCGCCACTTCTCAGGCCCCTCTCAGGGACCTGTGAACCTCGCCCGGGCCCCTCTTGGGGACCCGTAAACCTCACCTGGAAACGCAGAATAAAAACTTCTCTTTAACCTCACTTTTGTCCATCCTCTTCTCCTTACTGTGGCTTTACATTATCCAGTTTTTTTTCTTTTTGCCATACAGCTACTCATAATATTCTGTCATAATTCTATTTATTTCTGTTGGGTCACCTGTGATCTCTTTCATGTTTTATTTTGGCTGTTTGCATCTTTTCTTTTCTTTGTCACTCTAGCTAAAGGTTTACCAGTTTTATTGATCTTTTCAAAGAGGTGCCTTCAGTTTTTGATTCTCTCTATTGTATTTCTGTTTTCAATTTTATTTACTTCTGCTTTGATATTTGTTATTTCCTTTCTTCTAGTAGGTTTAGGCTTAGTTTACTTTTCTCTTTCTAGTTCCTGGAGTTGTAGAGGTAGACTGCTAATTTGAGATCTTCTTCTTCTTTTTTTATGTAGCCATTTATTGCTATAACATTCCCTCTGAGTATTGCATTTGCTGCATCCCATAAGTGTTAGTATGTTTTGCTTTCACATTCATTTGCCTCTAAGAATTTTGTGATTTCTTCCTTGACCCATTGGTAGTTTAATAGTGTGTTGTTTAATTTCTATTTGTTTATATATTTCCTTTTATTTATTTATTAATTTTTATTATTGATGTCTAGCTTTACTCCATTGTGGTCAGAGAAAATACTTTGTATGCTTGCAGTCTTTTAAAATTTATCAAGACTTGGTTTGTGATCTAAAGTGTAGTCTACTTGGTTTGTGATCTAAAGTGTAGTCTATCCTGGAGAATGATCCATGTGCACTGGAGTAGAATGTATATTGTGCTGTTTTAGGATGGAATGTTTTATATTTGTCTGTTAAAACTAATTGGTTTATAGTGTCATTGAGGTCCTTTGTTTCCTTGTTGATCTTTCTAGATGTTCTACCAATATTGAAAGTAATAATCTGTAACTATTATTGTAGTACTATTTTTTTCCTTCAGTTCTATCAGTGTTTGCTTTATATATTTAGGTCCCCCCAATGTTGGGTACATAAATATTTATGATTATTAAATATTCTTACTCAGTTGACCCTTATATCAATATATAATGTCTCTCTTTATCTTTTCTGACAAGTTTTGTCTTAAAGTCTATTTTGTCTGATTTTAAGATTGCCACTCTACCCTAGCTCTCTTTTGGTTGTTATTTGCATAGAATATTTTTCCATCCTGCCATTTTCCTTGT
This sequence comes from Orycteropus afer afer, assembly GCF_000298275.1. Lineage (NCBI taxonomy): Eukaryota > Metazoa > Chordata > Mammalia > Tubulidentata > Orycteropodidae > Orycteropus > Orycteropus afer. The sequence continues at coordinate 570,957 of NW_006921595.1, forward strand.
TCCCATAGACTTTCAGTATTGCAAGTGTCTTATTGCAAGTGCAAGTAGTGTCCTTGGTTTAAGGTGTGTCTCTTGTAAATAGCATATAGTTGGATTATGTTTCTTTCATCCATTCTGTAACTCTATGCCTTTTGATAGGAGCATTTAGTCAATTTACATTCCCTGTAATTACTGAGAAGGGACTTACTTCTGCCATTATATATATATATATATATATATATATATATATATATATATATATATATATATTTGTGTGTGTATGTTAAACCTTCCTTGTTTTTGTTCCTAAGTACTGCTTGGTTTTGTATTTTGTTGATTTATTGTAGTGAGACTTTTTGGTTCCCTTCTCCTTTCGTTTATGTTTTTAACATGTTTTCTTAGTGATTACCATGAATATTAAATTTAAAAACTTTTATTTATAACATTCTAGGGTAAGTTGGTAACTTTAACTTTAGTTCAGTAACATACAAGACTCTGTATCTGTACAGTATCTATGAGAATACATATCTATCTGTATCATTCCTCTTCTCCACTTTTTGTTGCTGTTATCATTATTATGTGTTTATATTTCATGTGCCCAGTAACATAATTTCATCCTTTACTTTTATGTATTTGTTATTAAAAAACATAAAAGACAAAACATTTAGAATGATCAAGCATGAATACCTTATTACTAGCCCTTTTACTTGTCCATGCATTTCCCTTTATTAGGGATCTTTCTTTTTATGTATAACTTTGAATTACTTTCTGGTGTATTTTCCCTTCCATATACAGAATTCTCAGTACTTTTTGTAGGGCTGGTCTGGTGGTTATGAACTCTATAAACTTCTGTTTATCTAGGAATATTTTAATTTCACTCTCATTATTGACATATAGTTTTGTTGGGTATAGTATTCTAGGTTGACATACTTTTTTTCTTCTTTCTTTCAGCACTTTAAATATCATTGCATTGCCTTCTGGCCACCAAGGTTTCTGTGGAAAACTTGGCATTTAATTTTTATGGGGATCCTTTGTATGTAGATGTTTACTTTTCTCACTACTTTTAGGATTCTCTCTGTCTTTAATATTTGATAGCCTAACAATGATGTCTACCACTCATTTGTCAGTTTATTGTACTGTGATGGCTTGTATCTTGCTGTGAGGCTGGAGGCTATGCCACTGGTATTTCAAATACCAGCAGGGTCACCCATGATCGACAGGTTTCAGTGGAACTTCCAGACTAGACAGACTCAGAAGAAAGAAGGGACCATCTACTTCTCAAAGAATTGGCCAGTAAAAACCCTATGAATAACAGTGAAACACTGTCTGATATATTACTGGCAAACTTTATGAATAGCCCTGGAACACTGTCTGATACAGTGCCAGAAGATGGGCCCCTCAGGATGGAAGACACTCAAAATATTACTGGGAAGATCTTTCTCCTCAGAGTAGCATCAACCTTAATGATGTTGATTTGAGTAAAGCTTTCAGAACCTTTACTTGCTGATGGAGCACAACTCGAAATGAGAAGAAATAGCTATGAACACCCATTAGTGATCAGAGTGTGGAATGTATGAAGTCTGAATGTAGGAAAACTGGAAGTTGTTAAAAATGAAATGGAATACATAAATATCAATATCCCAGGCATCAGTGAGCTGAAATGGACTGTTTTTGGCCATTTTGAATCAGATAATCATATGATCTACTATGTCAGGAATGACAAATTGAAGAGGAATGGTGTGGCACTCATTGACACAAAGAATGTTTCAAAATCTATCCTGAAGTAGAATGCTGTCCATGATAGGATAATATCCATACACTTACAAGGAAAACCAGATAATACTATCATTATTCAAAATTATGCACCAACCACTAAAGCCAAAGCCAAGGAAATTAAAGATTTTCATCAACTTCTGCAGTCTGAAATTGACCAAACATATAATCAAGATGTATTGATTATTACTGATGATTGGAATGCATAAGTTGGAACAATGAAGAGTCACCAGTAGTCAGAAAATATGGCCTTTAGTGATAGAAATGACATTGGAGATCACATGTAAGCATTTTGCAAGACCAATGACTTATTTATTGCAAATTTCTATTTTCAACAACATAAATGGTGGCTATACATGTGGACCTTGCCAGCTGGGATGCACAGGAATCAGATCAACTACATCTGTGGAAAGGGGTGATGGAGAAACTCAGTATCTTCAGCCAAAACAAGGCCAGTTGACTGTTGAAAAGACCATCAATTGCTCATATGCAAGTTCAAGTCGAAGCTAAAGACAATTAAAAAAAAAAGTGCCAAAATATGAACTTGATTATATCCCACCTGAATTTACAAACTATATGAAGAATAGATTGGACCCATTGAACACCAGTGACCAAAAACTTGAGGAATTGTGGGATGACATCAAGAACATCATGCATGAAGAAAGCCAAAGTTGTTAAAAAGACAGGGAAGGAAGAAAAGACCAAAATTTAAGTTGCTCTTGAATGGAGAGTAGCTAAAGCAAATGGAAGAAATAAGAAAAGAGCTGAACAGAAGATTTTAAAGAGCAGCTCAAAAAGACAAAGTGAAATATTATAATGAAATGTACAAAGAGCTGGAATTAGAAATCCAAAATGGAAGAACACGCTCAACATTTCTTAAGATGAAAGAACTGAAGAAAATATTTAAGCCTCATGTTGCAATACTGAAAGTCTACGGGAAAAATAGGAGCTCTGGTGGCATATAATGCCTGTGATAGTTGGAGCTCTGTTCAACTTGGCTGGACCACAATTCTCTGTGGTTTAAGCAATTGTGATGTGGTTTATTCCCATGATGGGATCAGATGTATATGTTTTGAGCAGCCAATCCATTGAAAGGGAGTTTCCTTAGGGGTGTGGCCTGCTTCCAATATATTTATGAACATCCTGGGAGAAGGGACACTCTTCTGTGGATCAGCATCCTGTTGTGCTGCCTACAGCTGTCTGTGAGCAAACAATCCACCATTCAGCCTGGAGATCTTGAATTCATCATTCATTGGCATCAACAGCCAGTATATTCCCTGCCAACCTTGAGCTCATCAGCCCTTGCAGCTGCATAAGTCGGGAAAAGCCTCCAGCTTGACGTTTGATCCAGGAACTTTGGATTTGTCAGCTTCTATAAGTGTGTGAGCCATTTTCCTAAGATAAATTTCTCTTTCTCTATATGTATATATAAGCTTTACTGGTTTTGCTTCTCTAGAGAACCCAGTCTAACACAGTGCCTAAAGCATTTGACTACTAACCAGAA
>NW_006921595.1:574507-576521 GCF_000298275.1 Orycteropus afer afer
AAAAAAAAAAAAAAAAAAAGACTCCAGGAATTGATGGAATAACGATTGAAATATTTCATCAAACGGATGCCATGCTGGAGGCACTTACTGGTTTATGCCAAGTAATTTGGAAGATGATTATCTGGCCAACTGACTGGAAGAGATCCATATTTGTACACATTCCAATGGTGATCCAACACAATGTGGAAATTATCAAACAATGTCATTAATATCACATGCAAGTAAAATTTTGTTGAAGATAATTAAAAAGCAGTTGCAGCAGTATATTGACAGGGAACTTCCAGAAATGCAAGCTGGATTTAGAAGAGGACATGAAATGAGAGATATCATTGCTAATGTCAGATGGATCTTGGCTGAAAGCAAAGAATACCAGAAAGATGTTTACTTGTGTTTTATTGACTATGTAAAAGCATCTGATTGTGTGAATCATAACAAATTGTAGATAACATTGAGAAGAATGGGAATTCCAGAACACTTGATTGTGCTCAAGAGGAACCGGTACACAGACCAGGAGGCTGTTGTTAGAACAGAACAAGGGTTTAAAATCAGGAAGGATGTGCTTCAAAGTTGTACCCTTTCACCATATGTATTCAGTCTGTTTGCTGAGCAGATAATTTTAGAAGCTGGATTATATGAAGAAGAACATGACATCAGGATCGGAGGAAGACTCATTAAAACCCGGTGATATGCAGACAATACAACCTTGCTTACTGAAAGTGAAAATGACTTGAAGCACTTCCTGAAGAAGATTAAAGACTACAGTCTGTAGTATGGATTATACTTCAACATAAGAATACAAAAATCCGCACAACTGGACCGATAAGCAGCATCACAATAAATGGAGAAAAGATTTAAGTTGTCAAAGATTTCATATTACTTGGTTCCACAATCAACATCTATGGAAGCTTGTTGTTGTTGTTGTTATGTGCCATCAAGTCTATGGAAGCAGCAGTCAAGAAATCAGATACTGTATTGCAATGGGCATATCTGCTGCAAAAGACCTCTTTAAAGTGCTGAAGAGCAAAGATGTCTCTTTGAAGACTAAGGAGTGCCTAACCCAAACTGTGGTTTTTTTGGTTGCCTCATATGCATTGAAAGCTGGACAATGAATAAGGAAGACTGAAGAAGAGTTGATGCTTTTGAGTTGTGTTGCTGGCAAAGAATATTTAAAGTACCATGAACTGCCAGAAGAATGAACAATCTGTTCTGGAAGAAGTACAGCCTGAAAGCTCCTTGGAAGTGAGAATGGCCAGACTTTGTCTCACCTACTTAAGTCATATTGTCAGAAAGGAGTATTCTCTGGAGAAGGATATCATGCTTGGTAAAGTGGAGGGTCAGCGAAAAAGGGAAAGATCCTCAATGAGATGGATTGACACGGTGGCTGCAAGAGTGGGCTCAAGTATGGCAAGAATTGTGAAGATGGTACACGACTGGGCAGTATTTCATTCTGTTGTACGTGGAGTTGCTATGAGTCAGAGCCAACTTGACAACACCTAACAGCAACAACAATAACAACAACAACAGCTATGATGTGTTGTGGTGTAAATCCCTTTGGGTTTATCCTGCTTGGGGTCTTTGAGCTTCTTGAATTTATAGATGCATGTCCTTTTTTAGATTAGGGAAATTTTCTGTCATTTCTTCAAATGTCATTTGTCATTTCTTCTTTCTGTCCCTTTCTCTCTCTCTTGTGTCCTTCTGGAATTCTCATTATACATATATTACATCTGTTGTTATCTGATAATTCTATTAAGCTATGCTCAGCCTTCTTGAGCCTCCATTCTTCTTGCTCTTCAGTGTGTAACTTTAACTTATTCCCTAATTCACTGATTCTCTCTTCTGCCTGACTAAGTCCTTCTATTGTGTTTCTCATTACAGTTTTTGCCTCTTTCAGTTGTGAATGTTTTTTAGATCCTAATTTTGTTCTTGGGAGCTCTGGTAGCATAATGGCTAAGGCACTTGACTGCTAACCAGAAGGCTGGTGGTTCAAACCCACCAGCCACTCCTCGGAAGGAAG
>NW_006921595.1:576621-587666 GCF_000298275.1 Orycteropus afer afer
TCTACTTCCGTAGTGATACTGCCTTGGAAACCCAAGGAGGGGTTGCTATGAGTCGGGGCCGACTCAACGGCACATAACAACAACATTTTGTTCTTGCATTGTTTTCTTTATGTTTCCCTCTACTTATTTAATTATGTTTAAGTTGATGTATTATATTATTCCCCCCCTTTTTTTTTCCCATTATTTGGTCATCCCTAGATGCATTTTCACTCCCTTTGTCATGTTCATGTGGCTGGATCATTTTGTTTGTCTGTCCTTTGTGTGTGTTGTGATTTTTTGTTGGAGAACTGGAGTTTTCAAGGATGTTAGCTTTCTCGGTTTTCTCCAGTGTTTGATATTTTTGCCCACACTGCAAGAAACTCTTATGTGGACTGAGCCTTTGGCCTTTGCTTGCTGTTAACTGTTCCTTTCTGTGATTTCTCTTTCTTCCTCCCTGGTTTAATTGGAATTCAAAAGTTCTAGATCTCATTTTTCAACTTTCAACCTCTCTGAAACACACCAGAGAACGTGCTGTGGTCAGTCAAGTCTACCAGCAGGCACTGCCACTCAGGTGAGATATTGTGTACTAATTAATCTGCCCACCAGGGGGTGCAGTCCCTCCTCTCTGGTTATTACTCTTTTCTCTGTTTCAGCAATCATGTTTTTAGCTAGAAAACTCACACCCAGTGAGTCCACTTGGAGGCTGAGTGTTGCCCTCTGATTTTATCTGAGGTTTCCTTCCCTGCTCTGTGTGGGGTAATCCTATCTGAGGTGGCATTCAGGGGGAAGCACAGGCAGACTTTCCTTCATTTCAGGAGGAAGACAGGCTGACATTCCTCGGAAGGGCCTCTGGAAGGTATGTTTTGTTGGTTTCAGAGCCCCAGAGGCCCTGTGGGGAAGCAGTCTCCACTTGGATGTCCCACCTCCTCACTCCACTGTAGGGAACCTTCAGTAGGAGTTCATATCAGTCCAGCAGCCAATAGTTACTGGTTAAGGGAGGTAGTTACACTCTGAATGGACCTTCAGGAGGGTCTTTGTTGCTATCAGAGCCCACCTTGTAATATGTTGGTCGTGGATGTAGCCTTCTCTTAAGATACCTGCTTTCTACTACACAGCAGCCTCAGTCAGCAGTCCTCAGCACTGAATGTAAAAGGTAGTAGACAGACTCAAATCGATATCCACAGAAGTTATCTTGTTGGTTTCTCCACCTGAGCCATGGGGTGCAGAGTGAGGCAGGTAGTGCTGACTATGGAAATAGACTCCACCAGCCACTCCTCGGAAGGAAGGTTGGGCAATCCTACTTCCGTAGTGATACTGCCTCGGAAACCCAAGGAGGGGTCGCTATGAGTCGGGGCCGACTCGACGGCACATAACAACAACAACAACAACAACAGGGAGGCCTTCTGTAGCAATTTGTAACAGCCTGACAACCAACAATTACTAGGTAGGGGAGGAGGATGTCACACTCTGGTCAGATCCCTATGGAGGTTTGCCTTGTTGCTATCAGATTTCCCCTGGTAGATTATTGGCTGTGAGTGCAGCCTCCATCAAGATCCTGCTTTGTAACAAGACTCTTGCTTTGTCTCAAGATTTCTGCTTTGTAACAAATAGCAGCCTCAGTCAGCAGTCATTGGCATTTACCAGAAAGGGGAACAGACAGACCAGAACTGACTCCCTGGGAGGTCTATTCTGTTGGTTTCAGAGACCTGAGCTCTGTAATGGGTGTGCAGAGAGGCAGGTAGAGAGTTGACTATGACAGCTGACTTCACTGCAGAAGATTTTTTTTTTTTTTTTAGCAATTTGCAGTAGGCTAGCAGCTGACAGTGTCTGGGTGGGAAAAGTGCTGGAACACTCCAAATGGACCACGGGGAGATCTGTCTTGTTGATTTTAGGACAGATGCTTGGGGTCTTGTCTCTGTACAGTCAGAGGCTGTGGTTGTTACGGAATCAGGCTCTTTTTCTGGGGCCACTTACTCCAGTTCATAGCAGCAGGTGGTATGCGTGGCTGGCGGGGGGTAGGGGTGGGCAGGGATGATGGGAGAAGTCATTTTTCTACCCTATGTGACCTGTTGTTGATTTATTGATTCTTGCCTGTGGGCAGCTCCTCACTGTTTTCCTCTGCTTCCTGATTAACCAAAACAAACAAACAAACAAACAAACAAAAACTCAACTGCTGTCCAGTCGGATCTGACACATAGCGACCCCTCCTTGGGTTTCCAAGGCAGTATCACGACAGAAGTAGGATGCCCAACCTTCCTTCCAAGGAGTGGCTGGTGGATTTGCACTGCCAGCCTTCTGGTTAGCAGTCAAATGCCTTAGGCACTACACCACCAGGGCTCTTGCTTCCTGATTAGGGTCCCTCAAAATGAGCACTGTTTCCTTGTATTTGTGGGAGAGGATCAGAACAGTGGTTTATTTACACCACCATCTTCCCAGAATCGCTTTCCTGTCTTTTCTCAACCCATTAAACTCACCTTGTATTATTCATCCTCTCCTGCAGCCTGAACTTCCTTTTTCAAAGGAAGCTGTAAACTGCCTCATGCAAGAGACTAAGTCAAGACTCCCCTGAGTTGCAGATAAAATATTTCTTATGTAAAAAGAAATCTGTTTCATAGTCAGAAATCCAAAACATTCTACTTTGTCTATCCTGTATGTATGTTTATTTACTCATAAATAAAGTACAACCACAGTGTGATATATTACACAGAGCCCTGGATTTGGAGTACAAGAATTTTGGGTCAAAACTATCTGTTTTCTAACTTTATGATGCAGGTGATTTGATCTCTTGGAATCTTAATGCCTTCATGTTCAATAAAATTTCAGTATACTTGCTTTGAAGGGTTGATTTGATGATTAAATAAGGTAACAAAAGGGAAGGCATTGTGACAATGTCTATCACATAGCAAGAGCTGAACCAATGTTTGTTGTGTCTGAATCAGAGTACTGTTCTCTTGAGCTTGGTGGTATGGATGCTGCTATCAGAGTTTATGACTATGGAGGATTTACAATCAATCTGGAGGGTTCGTGCAGTACAAGAAAAGTTGTCTTTGTGATGAGAAGAGAGAGGATTTATATCTGGGACAGAGGGAGATAACAGGAGAGGAGAATGTAATAGGCATCAGATGAGAGTCAGGGACAAGTCACAGGAGAGAGGACAGATGAGGTTGGGAGGGGAGTGGAAAGGAGCAGAGGAGATGAGGGGCTGAATGAAACTGCTCATTGCTTGCATCTGAGCCGTATTATTTTTGGTACCCTCAAGGCTTAGTTTACCTATGATTTTTCTCATGTTTTTTTTTTTTTTTTATGTTACTGAGAGACATGTGTGACTCTGTTTAAGTAATTTTACTTCATTTAGTCAGAAATATTTCATGCTTTTAAATTCAGCTTAGGATAAGTCAGAGCAGAGGGATTTTTATTTTTCATTTGGTCAGAACAGATCTTTCCAGTGCCCCTTGAGAGTGCTCTGCCCACGTTTATGGCGAATCATAGAAGAATTATTTTCCACTCTCCCAGAATTCACAGAGGAGAGTGTTTGATCCAGAGGGCTCACACCAATTGAGTTGGATGAGCTGTGACCAAAACCAAACTCACTACCATCAAGTCGATTCTGACTCATAGTGACCCCACAAGGTTTCCAAGACTAAATCTTTATGAAAGAAGACTGCCTCTCAACTTTCCCCTGCAGAGTGGCTGGAAAGTTCGAACTGCTGACCTCTTTGGTTAGCAGCCAAATGCCTTAGCCACAGCACCACCAGAGCTTCTTGGGGTGAGATCCAGCAGGGGCCAATTTTGACTTTCTAGGGCAGAAATGAGTAGCAGATGGGATCTTCTACTTCCTGGTTCCTTGGTCCTGGTTGTTTACTCTCTTTATATCTCAAAAGAGATTGACTCAAGATATACCCTACATTAAACCTGTTTTATTAACATAACAAAGACAACCCATTCCCAAATGGAATTATAACCACAGGCGTAGAGGTTAGGATTTACAGCATATTTTAGGGAGACATAATCCAAAACAGTGGTATTCTTTGCTCATTTTTCTTAGTATATCTCCTGTTGTATATTTTTTACTTAAAATTGTTGAAACTCTTCCTCCACTCTTTTCTCCTTAAAGTTTTGCCTTTATACTTTGAAAAATAATCATAACCAGCAAACATCTCTTAAGGGCCTGCTGAATATAATCATGTGTTCATACTGATACTTCCAGTTCAAATCCAACACCACAGAGTTCTTTACCTTTTCCCATTGCCTATTTGTGTTTCCATTCTTCTGTAATGAGAGCTTTGGCTTCCAACACCCTCATTTGTTCTGTCCTGCAATATGCATTACATAGTTTAGAGTTACTACTTTATGATTATTACCAATAGCAAACCTACTAAGAGAAATTCCAGATTTTTTTGCTCTTTCTGAATGGACAGAATATTGTATTAAAAAAAATTTTAAATTACTTTTTGTATTCTATTATGGTTATATTATCAAATTTATATACAGTTAAATTTGTTTCTATTTATATTTAATTTTAGGATGTAAAAATTGTATTGATTTTATTTTTAAATATTAAAACATTTATGTAGTTTAAAAGTAAAAACTAGGTACAAATGTGAAATCTCTCTTATCTCTATCCTAACATCTCTATTCCCAACCCATCCCCTGTAAGGAACCATTTTCATTGGTTAATTCTCATTTGTCTTTTTATACATAAAAAAGCACATACATTTACTTGCAAGTACATTTTTGCAAAAATAAGCAAAAACAAATACTTACTCAAGAGATGTTGTTATGTTGTTGTTGTTGTTGTTGTTAGGATACTACAAATACTCTCATGCATGTTTCTTTCTTTTTTTCCATTTAACAATACTTCTTGGAGATCACTCCTTATAAGTTCCCAGAGTTTCTTCTCTTTAGGATATTACTCAGTGGAATAGTGGTCTATTGCATGAATATGTTGTTGTTGTTGTTGTTATGTGCCATGGAGTTGGACCTGACTCATAGTGACCTCTCCTTGGGTTTCCCAGGCAGTATCATTATGGAAGTGGATTGCCCAGCCTTCCTTCCGAGGAGGGGCTGGTGGGTTTGAACCGCCACTACCGTAATTAATTCAACTGGCCACTGGACATATTTATTACTAGATTAAAGAAGGGTTGAAGATGATAAATCAATGGATGAGGATGTAAGTTGTATTCATGGGGAGAGGCTGGCCACGTACTTTCTAAGGAGATGACATCGTACTCTTAAGCACATTTTCCCCTAGGCCCTAAGATTGAAAGAGGACTAGACTCTCAGGCAAATCTTAACCTCTCTCTGAGGCTCAGTTTCTCAGCCCAGTTTCTTCCAGTTGCATATGCATCATGGACATGTTCTTTAAGACATAGCTCTCCTGCCTCTGCTCTCTTAAATCCCTGCTTATCACCTAGGAGAGCTCGCACAGTCACCTCTTCCATAGGGGACTGTCTCTCACATCTCTGTCTCTTAAGATCTAAATCCTCATCTGCCCCCACTCAGGTACTGCTTTTCCTTCAAAAAGTCAAGTCAAACTCTTTGTCTTCCCTTTTCCCTCAATCCGTTTTTCCCTTCTGAATTGTCTACAGGAGGTCCTCAGGTTACTAATGAGAACCATTCCTAATTGTGTCTTTAAGAATTTGTAGTTAAGTCAGACCAGGTGCATAAGGTTCATATTTGACTGCTAATCAGAAAGTTAGTGGTTCAAACCCACCAGCCACTCTGTGGAAGGAAGACGGGGCAATCTACTTCTGTAAAGATTTACCATCTTGGAAACCCAATAGGGGTAGCTATGAGTTGAAATCTACTTGATGGCAGTGGGTTTGGTTTTGGTTTAGTGCAAGAAAGGCTCAAAGTCTTTTCAGTGATTTAAAAGCTGCACATGCAGCAAGTGAAAGTGATTGTGATGGAGAATTTGTTGTGAGTAGGTGTTGGTTCAGTCGTTTCAAAGTGAGGGCAAATTTACCTAACATTAAAGGGCAAGGAAGGAACCCTGGTGGCATAGTGCCTAAGGCATTTGACTGCTAACCAGAAGGTTGGTGGTTCAAACCCACCAGCCACTCCGTAGAAGGAAGACTGGATAATCTACTTCCATAAAGATTTACCACCTTGGAAACCCAGTGGGGGTCACTATGAGTCAGAATTGACTCGATGGCAGTGAGTTTGGTTTAGTTTTTTGAAAGAGCAAGGAAGAGTTGTCCATAAATTGGATGTTTGCAACTTGAGGACTGCCTGTATTTCTCCTTTCTGGCTTATCTATTTCCCTCTTCTGAATTACCTATTTCAGAAATGTTGTTGTTGTTGTTAAGTGCCGTCGAGTCGTTTCCGACTCATAGCGACCCCATGCACAGCAGAACGAAACACTGCCCGATCCCGCGCCAGCCCCACAATCCCTGCTATACTCGAGCCCATCATCGCAGCCACTGTATCAATCCATCTCCCTGAAGGCCTCCCCCTCTTTCGTTGACCCTCCACCCTACCAAGCATGACATCCTTCTCCAGGTAATGGTCCCTTCTTACAACATGACCAAAATAGGTGAGACGGAGTCTGGCCATTCTTGCTTCCGAGGAGCATTCTGGCTGCACTTCCTCCAGGACAGATCTGTTAGTTCTTTTAGCAGTCCATGGTACTTTCAGCATTCTTCACCAGCACCACAACTCAAAAGCATCAACTCTTCTTCGGTCTTCCCTATTCATTGTCCAGCTCTCACATGCATACCAGGCTATTGGAAATATCATGGCTTGTGTCAGGTGCACTTTAGTCCTCAAGGAGATATCCTTGCTCCTCAGCACTTGAAACAGTTCCTTCGCAGTTGACTTCCCCAATGCTACACGTCGTCTAATGTCCTGACTGCTGCTTCCGTTGGCATCGATTGTAGAACCAAGCAACGTGAATTCCTTGACAACCTCAATCTTCTCTCCATTTATTGTGATGCTGCTCATTGGTCCAGTTGTGAGAATTTTTGTTTTCTTTATGTTGAGATGTAATCCATACTGCAGACTGTATTCTTCAACCTTCATCAGTAGGTGCCTTAAGTCATCCTCACTTTCAGCAAGCAAAGTTGTATCGTCTGCATATCTCAGGTTGTTAATGATTCTTCCTCCAATCCTGATACCACGTTTTTCTTCATATAGTCCAGCTTCTCGGATTATTTGCTCAGCATATAGATTGAATAAGTGTGGAGAAAGAATACAACCCTGACACACTCCCTTCTTAATTTTAAACCATGTAGTGTCCCCTTGTTCTGTTCGAATGACAGCCTCCTGGTCAAGGTACAGATTCCTCATGAGTACAATCAAGTGCTCGGGGATTCCCATTCTTCTCAATGTTGTCCATAATTTGTCATGATCCACACAATCAAATGCCTTTGCATAGTCAATAAAACACAAGTAAACATCTTTCTGGTATTCTTTGCCTTGAGCCAAGATCCATCATTTCAGAAATAGATAATTGTAATTAAAGTGTTGAGTCCAACTTTTACCATTTCTCTTCCTTACGCCTAGCTATCTTCCCTTCCTCCCACTAGATAAGCCCTTTCTCAACTCCTGCCAAATACCTTCCCTGGCTAGTGTCCAGACTTTCAGTGTCGTTTCCTTTGCTCCTGCCAGTGGGGAATTGACCTTTGTAAAACAGACACATCTATTAAGAAATAATTAACACATCCTTTGTTGTCTACAAATTAGTTGACTTGGTATATGCCTTTTCAATCTTGTATTTCACTGCCATACTTCTGTTGACTACGCGTTATGTGCCTGACCCTTTAGTGAGAATACAAAGTTAAGAAGCACGGTCCTGTTGCCACCTTCAGGGAGCTCCCAGTTTATTAGGAGCAAACTGTAGACAACAATTACAGAGTGGGCTTGGCTTCTGAAGACCTACCCCAGAATGCGGCTAGGTTCCAAGAGGGTTTTTGGAGGAGCTGGAGCCTGAGGTGACTACACCGAGCAGCATGGGTGCTGTTCAAAGGAAGAACAGCTCAGAAGCAGCAGAAATACAGAGCTGTTAGTGTCTGTTGATTAGAGGATAAGGAAGATATGGACAGAATGTGATGTGGGGGAATGTAGAGGAATGTTCCCATTGGGCCTATGCTTGCCTCTTTGACAGTAGTATCACTATGGAAGTAGATTGCCCAACCATCCTTCCAAGGAGTGGCCAGTAGGTGTGAACCACCAGCCTTCTGGTTAGCAGTCAAATGCCTTAGGCACTGTTCTGGTAACCGAGTGCCACTCTGACAGAAATATACCACAAATGGGATGGCTTGAACAAACAGGAGTTTATTTTACAGTTTGAAGGCTTTAAGTCCAAGTTCAAAATGCCAGGCTCTAGGGGCTGGGTGAAATCCCTTCAACCTTGAGGTCCAGCTCTGCCTCCTGCTCATGGCCCACTGGAGCTAGAGGCATTTCTTCACTCAGACAGCTGCTGGCTGCTGAGGCTGAGAAGCCCCAAGGTTGACAAGTCAAAAGGCACAGTCCCGATGTTACCAAACCACACGGCAGGCCATTAACTTAAGTCCATTGTAAATCCCAAGGTCGGCAGAGCATAGCAGGCTGCTGAGCAATGACACGGCTATGCTCAGGGTCCAAACATGCCATAGGCTAGAGACTATCCACAAGGTTTCTCCTTATATACAGGGAGCAGACCACATCCCAAAGGCAGTTACTCAGCTGCTTGTGATAGATTCCACCATGGAGTTGATTACCAGTCTCATCATGGGGAATACTACATCCAGCTGCCCAGCCCAGCCAAGTTGACACACAAACTGAACTACCACAGGCACTAAGCTCCCAGAGGTCCTTTGACAGTATTTACCAGATCTTAATGACATTTTTTCCTAGGTATTATGTAACTGGCCCTATCAGTCTTTTACCTTATCTCTGGCTACTCCCCTTCTCATTTTGCTCCAGCTTTGAAAAGCTGCTTCATTATACCTCTGAGCCTTTGCACAGACTGCACTGAACATTCTTTCCTACATGCTGAACATCTGTTCATGCTTTAGACCCAGCTCAGATGTCATTTTCTCTGTGTACCTTCCCTAGGTCCTCTAGGAACTCATAATACTTTTCCCTTTAGTTATGGTATATTACCTATTTATTGTGATTGTGGGTTAACTGATTCCCAAGGGCAAGAATATTGTCTCATTCATCTTTCTATGACTAGGACCAGAATGGAACCTGGCACATCACAGGAATTCTATATGTGTTTATTGAATAAATAAATGAAAGAATGAAGGGAAATGTACAGGGAGTTTATTGTGACTCCTTAGACTAAATTTAGGAAAACAGAATGCTGATGTTGTTCTTCCTTCTAGAACCAGACTTTAGTTATCATAGAACAGATCTTTATTAACATAAAACCAGACCTTCATTAACTTAGGACCAGATCTTATTAAGATATATGTGTAGGACTTTATAAAGGCAGTGTTGCATTTCAGGAGCTAGAAGGATCTCTTTCCTTTCATTAATGGGCTTTTATTTTCTCTTGGTTAATACAAAAGCAGTTTGGATGGGAGTTATTTGCTGACTCATGGGTGCCCTTGGAGAAGGCTCAGAGATCTTTATGAGGTGCTTCCCTGTGTGTGTGAAGTTCTTTTGATCTTGGTGTTAGTGCTATCCTCAGCCACTACAGACCAGGATGATTTTCTCTGTGGTGGGCTACAAGTGGCTAGTGAAGGCCTTGGGGAAGCATCCTCAAGTGTACACAGATCTATTTTCTACCCATCTATTACCTGTACTGTGCACATTACCTGGCATAATTCTTTACCCCTGTAGCCATGCCTCTTATCCTCATAAAGACCCTTTATGTGAATTAGAAAAAAAGTCCATCTCTGCATGGGTGGACATAGCTCTGGGAATGCATGATTTGGTGACCTACCAGTGTTTCTGTGCAAGAATAAGCCTTCCTTTCCCCTGCGGAGAGAATAACCTGCAAAAACAATGAGGATTTATTTTAAAAAAGAGTTGCAACAATAGTACATGGAATTCTCAGATACCTCCAAGTCAGTTTCCCCTGTTATTAATCTCTTACATTAGTATGGTACATTTGTCACAATTAGGGAATCAATACTGATACATACAAGTAGTCTCTGACTCATGATGGTGTTCTCTTCTGACAATTCTGTCATTAAGTTGATTCTGATATAAGTCTAATACCACTTTTTTTTTTTTTTTTTAGTTTTCATTATTATTGCCTTTTATTATCAGTATCTTTATAAATCCAATCTTCATTTGTTTTTTGGAGTTGGAAACATTACTTATAAACTTAAGATAAATTTAAATCCATACAGGACTTCCAGTAAGATAGCAGAATAGGCAGACAAGCTACATAGACCCCTTCAACAAAGAAAAGAGAAACCAACTGACAGAGATACAGAAGATAATCCTGGAGCCCTGAGCTTTGAAGGGAAGTATACTGAAGTGGATTAGGCACCAACTAGTGGAAAAACCTTAAAGAAAACAATGAGTATGGAGACAGTTGGAGCAGTGGACTGTCAGCTACTCTGACAGGACCAACAGCCTGAATATTTCCAGGTGGTGTTGGGATCTGAGAATTGACCTAAAGATCGGCCCTGGTTGCCAAGGACTGTAGGGACAACTGCACTGGTGATCTATGACTAGGAAGAGAAACAGCAAGGAGGGACAATCTTTTGGCTGTCTAGAGGGCACAGCCATTTTGATTGTTTATGAACGGTGGCCATTTTTTATATTTAAAGTGACTGAGGGTGCCGCCATTTTGAAAGTTTACAAGTGGTGGCCATTTTGGATTTTATAGTGACAGCATTCTCATTTGGATTCCAGGGACCTAAGAATAGGCTCCATTTGTTAAGGATCGCAGGGGCATACAGGAGGCAGACAACAGGAAAGGAGATATGTGGTAAGTGTATAAGTGCTGCCAACTAGCGAATAGAGGAGCACAGCACAGTACCCTGCTTACATAGATAACATCCAAAGAAAACAAAAATCGTGGGCAAGTCACTCCAACATACAATCACCAATTAAATATAAACACAAAAATGTCACAATGCCTTGGAGACAAGAGAGCATCACATTCCACACAAAGAAGCAAGATA
>NW_006921595.1:588041-589422 GCF_000298275.1 Orycteropus afer afer
AAAAAAATGAAGAAAGCCTAAGATTTGTGTGGGATACCATCAAAAGGAATAACCTACCTGTAATTGGAATTCCAGAACAGGAAGAGACAAATAAAACCACTGAGAAAATTGTCAAAGATGTATTGGAAGAGAATTTTCCTGGTATGATGAAAGACGAGAATATATCCATTCAAGAAGTCCAACAAACCCCAAACAGGATAGACCACAATAGAAAATCACCAAGACATATCATCATCAAACTCACCAAAACCAAAGACAAAGAAAGAATCCTGAAAACAGCACAGGAAAAATAAAAAGTTACCTACAAGGGGTAACCAATAAGACTAAGGTCAGATTTCTTGGCAGAAACCATGCAGGCGAGAAGACAATGGGATGGTATATATAAAACCCTGAAAGACAAATTTCCAACCAAGAATTATATACCCAGAAAAACTGTCCCTCAAATATGATGGTGAAATTAGCACATTTCCAGATAAGTGGAAATTAAGGGAATTTGTTAAAACCAGACCAACCTTACAAGAGATGCTCAAGGAAGTCCTTTGGACAGAGAACCAACAACAGCAAACAACAACTGACCATTACCACACATGATGATATAATCCAGAAACTAACCCAGTTATAGAAGTATCCAAAGTAAATAAGCTTACAAGATTGTGAACAGGGAACCAGAGCCATCAACTGACAAATGAGGACAACTACAAACCAAAAAGAGGGAAAAAATTGTGTAGTTACAGAACTACCAAATAGTAGGGAAGTCAAGACAACTACAAGGTAGAACAGACTGTTTTAAATTTGGGAAGAGAATTATAAATCACAGGATAACCACAAAGAAAAATGATAAACCTTCACATCAAAATAAAAAAGAGAACCAGCACAAATATTTAGCAAATACTAAAACAATAGCGATGAATGAAGTGATAACACAATTCATAAACAAAATGAGCTCAGCACAGAAAATTATATGGAACAAAGAAATCATCACCATGAAAAAATACATAACAATGACAGGAACAAATTCATACTTATTAATAATTGCATATCTGACAAGGGACTTATCTCTAAAATTTATAGAAAACTCCAAAACCTCAACAAAAAAAAATTAACAATCCAATTAAAAAATGGGCAGAAGACATGAATAGACACTTCACCAAAGAGAATATTCAGGCAGCCAGTAAATACATGAAGAAATACTCATGATCATTGTTGTTTGTTGTTGTTGTTAAGTGCTGTTGAGTCATTTCCAACTCATAGTGACCCCATGCACAGCAGAACGAAACACTGCCCAATCCCGCACCAGCCCCACAATCCCTGCTATACTTGAGCCTATCATCGCAGCCACCGTATCAATCCATCTCATTGAAGGCCTCCCCCTCTTTCGTCG
>NW_006921595.1:590674-610994 GCF_000298275.1 Orycteropus afer afer
TTGGAGGACATTATGCTGAGTGAAATAAGTCAATCACAGAAGGACAAATATAGTATCAGTTCATTATTGTAAAAAGTCAAGGAAAGGTTTATATTTGGAAGGAAACTTTATTGGTTACCAGGGATGGGAGGGGAATGGAGGGAACACTGCAAAAAACAAAAACAAAAACAAAAACGCATTAACTCCTGTCACTTTTGGTTTTTGTATTTCACTGTACATAAATTATTTCAATAAAATGCATTAAAAATTTAAATACATACATAAAAAATACACAAATCATAAAAATTTACTCCAATGATGAAGAAGAGTTGGAGGATGTTGGCATTTGTCAGTAATAACTCTACTTGTGGAAAGTTCTGGATCATTTGGACTTAGCATAATCTAGATGGGAATGGGAGTTTCTCATCAGAAAATTAGTGAGAATTGGCTGTATGGCTCTTTTAATTTTTTTATTTTTCGTATATTTTGCAGTAACATCTCACTGCTTCCTGAATCTGCCTATCGACTTTAGCAAAATGATCAGCGTTTGGGTGCATGTTTTCAAGCAGCTGAAGCCCCTGATTTAGTTTAGGAAACTAAACGTATATGGCTGTATTTTGAACAGTAAATCATAAAATTGAACATCTGCGAATGAACATTTGAGAATGATAACAGCAGCAAGTTGCATGCTTCAATATTGTACGTAGTACATATTACTAGTGATGAGATGTGTGAAAAGCAAAAAAAAAAGAAAAACAATTATAAGTGCAGTTCATCACGTAAGTCCAAGCATTGTTAGATTTTCTTACTTTTTACCTAATTTTCCTTCTTCCAGGATCCCATCTTGGATAACACAGTACATTTAGTTGTTAAGTGTCCTTAGGGTCTACTTGGCTATGATGGTTTCTCAGACTTTCCTTGTTTTTGATAACCATGACAGCTTTGAGGAGTTCTGGTCAAGTGTTTTGTAGGATGTCCCTCATATGGGATTTGTCTGATGTCTTCCCCATGACTGTTGTGTGCTATCAAGTAGGTTCCTACTCAATGAGACCCTATAGGGTAGAGTAGAACTGTGCAGTCGGGTTTCTAGGCTATAAATCTTTATAGTAGCCAGGTCTTTCTCCCAGAGAGCAGCTAGTTGGTTCAAACCACTCTTAGCAGGTGAGCATTTAACCACTGCACCATCAGGACTCTTTTTTCCCATGACTAGACTGGGGCTTATATGTGGAATAGAATATCCATAAACACATAGTGTAATTTTCCTTGAATCTTGATCCAGCAGAAAAATGAACCTAGTTCTTACACAAGTTTTGAGACTTGGGCCTCAGGCAAACCGAGTTTACAGCAAAGACTTCTGTCTGAATGTCTTCACTTTTCTCTAAAATGGCAGTCCTTTGTACACTTCCAAATTTCTGGAGCTGTGGTGGCATAGTGGTTAAAGCATTTGGCTGCTAACCAAAAGGTCCACAGAAGAAAGATGAGGCAGACAAAGCAATCACCTTCCATAAAGATTTACAGCCTTGGAAACCTTATGGGGCAGTTCTACTTTGTCCTAAAGGGTCACTATGAGTTAGAATTGACTTGATAGCAGTGCTTTTTTTTTTTTTTTTTTTTTTTTGGTGTAGATACCTGTACTCTGTCAAAGAGTTTGGGGTTGGATGATCATTTCAGTGAGACTGGGATATATTCCTAATACTTAGCTATAAGCCAAAATATTTATAGTGTAGACCTATTTTTTCTGCAAAAACAAATTATTTGGTTACTATTATGGAGTACTATGGTTACTCCATAAGTCTTCTGAAGTTCTTTGATGTTGGTGGAGATGATGAGAAATAAATAAATGTCCTTGCTCTGCTTTTGAAAATCCTGAGTTGGGGAAGGGAGGACATAGGGACAGTTGGTGACTCATCTGTATACCTTTTTTCCTCATTTCATAGGCTCTAAGTCACAGAACTGTCTTTGGAACTCCCTCATCGATGGACTCACAGGGAATGTCAAGGAGAAGCCCCGGCCAACGATTGTTCATGACCCCCGGCCACCAGAGGAAATCCTAGCTGATGAACTGCCACAACTGGATAGCCCTGAAGCCCTGGTGAAGACATCCTTCAGGTTTGGTGGATTGCAACTCAGTTTGTTCCTTTTTTTTTGTTTATGGAGTTATTTCGATCCAATTGGATGTGTAGTCAGCATGACTAGCAAATTACCTCATTTCTTTGCATGGAGTAAATTAGAATTGATGAAGGATATAGGAATTAATACTAGCTGGACTTCTGATTATAGTGAAGATCATATCAGTAGTTAAGTTGCTGTTGGTATTTAATTGGTATTGGCATTTAAATGTTGAGGCAAAGGATTTACTGATGTTGGCAATTTGAATTGGATTAAAGAGTCTTTTGCTTCAAAGGAGGATGATGCATTGAGATAAGTACACAAAGGAAGAAGCATGTGGTGGGAATTAATTCGGCTCCATGCCCTTAGAGCCTCTTGCTGGGGAAGATGTCTGGTTGTAAGGATTGTTACAGTTGCTGCCTTCTAAAATAAAATGGGAATTTTTGTGTGCTGTTTCCCAGGTGCCTGCTTACTCTGTTTGTATTCATCATTTAGCCTTGCATCTTCTTGTATTTATTTCTTTTTCTTTTTTCTGTGTTGTACTCCATTTCCATCATAACTCTGCCCCTTACCTCCTCACCTATGAACCATATTAAGTAAAAATCAATCTGGCTATGGATGTAGTGTATAAAGGTGATTTTTTCTTTTTCTTTTCTGAGTGGGTCTTTCAAACTCACTTTTGAAATACATGATAATACTGGTATCAGAAATTATGATTTAATTATTTTGCCAACCTGCCCTCTTCCTTTCTTTTTTCCCTGTTAACCTAATTTTAAATATTTCACTTTTCTTTACACTATACACTTTCATATTCTCCACGTGGCTAGTAGAACGTACAAATCTGGCTTTTCTCCACCCATAAGCAATTCAGACAACTCTTGGAGTCTACGAAATATATTTGGAAAATGTGCTCTGTTTTGCATCAAGGTGATGTGTGTAATTGCTCAGTAAAGGCAATTTCATTGTGTGAAGGTTTTTGCTTAAATTATAGATGAGTACCGAAGAGAAGTGATGAATAGGGGTTTGGATTTCTTTATATAACATGAGTGATGCTGTGGCAGGGGAAGAATTGCAGGCAAATGCTTCTCTAACTCCTAGTAAGGGTTTCGTTATTGTATTGTGAGATCTTAAATAAAATTAAACCCACTCACCTAGAGAAGTACATCCTGTGAACCCACAATTCCCTCTGCAAGTGATTATGGTGAGAGAGGGGGTGGTAATGGCTTCCTGGTCTATGTGTTCTTCACATACATTCTCATGGCTGCTCCTTCTATCCCAATCCATGTTCATTGTCTCCATCAAGGACCAACTAATGACTTATTCTCATGAAAGGAAAATCCTGTTTACTTGTCCAACTTCATTACCATTATCCCTTTTCTTTGCATTTCTCAGTGCTCATTAATAGAGAGACTGTATTGATGACCACAAAATTCATTTGATATGCTAATTTTATCATGTAACAATGTCTTCGTTCCAGAAAGAGACTAAATCTTAAGTTTTTTTTTTTCTTTAAATTCAAGGACTTAGTGCCATTTAACAGTGCTATAGGAAGGATGCAGCAGGTGCACATATGCCAACCCTCTAGTGATTGAAGCTATTTCTTATCCCTTGGCATTTGTTCTTTATTTATTGGCCTCCTTAATAAATGGTGTGCTAGTCTGAAACCATCCTGTCTACTAAAGAAGACAGTCGATTTCACTGGCAATGTTAATTGGTAAATATTCTCTAAGGCAGTTGTTCTTAACTGCACTAGTCATGATCAGTAGTGAGATTCCTTGTGTGTAAATTATAGGCAAAGTACTAAAGCGTGGGGTCCATTTATGTAGCAATAAATAAATTAGAGCAGAGTCAAAGTCACCCTTGTAATAATGTCACTTGTTTTCTGTGAGCTTCTTGAATTACAAAGAAAGGAATGGAATTGTAGCTGGATTTTAAATAGGAGTGTATCACTCATTTGCTCTTACTTCCATAGTGTGATTAAAACAGTGACAAAGCCTGAGAATTACTGACTTCTCTGGTAGCATAGTGCCTAAGGCATTTGACTGCTAACCAGAAGGCTGGAGGTTCAAACTCACCAGCCACTCCTCGGAAGGAAGATGGGGCAATCTACTTCTGTAGTGATACTGTCTCAGAAACCCAAGGAGGGGTTGCTATGAGTCGGGTCTGACTTGACGGCACATAACAACAACATTAGTGAGTCAAGAAGCTCTAGGAGGAATGGTATATTATAGTCCCACATTTTATTAACTTTACTAGTGCGTGGAGGTCGCTACTCTCAGTCCCTGCTATAACTCCTTTCAACACCAAGTGACACACTCTTGCCTCTGCTGAGGTTGATGTGTTGAGTTCTCTCTGATTCTAAAGCCTAGAGCCTCTCAGGCACCTTGCCCTGTCTGTGCATATGTGCAAATATATACTTGCACATATATCAACCCCTAATTCGTAGATCTGTGAAAGAGACCAGGGCATGTGGTTGCTAACATCCTGCCCCTCTTAGTTCTGGAGGGACTTGTTTGCACATGGTTCCAATGAATGGGTGTAGTCTCCTCTTACAGCTCTTCTGTAGGATTGTTTACCACAGAGAGATCCAAGATAAGTGGCTGAGCTGTGGTTCCTCCCTCTTGTTGTCCTTATTCACACTTGGAGGGAAGGTGGAATCTGGGACCACTAAATATGGTCATCAGCCTTTACTATCAAACAAGATCCAAATTATAATGGCAATAAGCTCCATGTGCCAGAATACAAGGCAGGACTTTTAGTATTCTTTTGGGCTTTTCTCCCTAACTATTATCCAGGACCCTCAGCCTACTGATAGTGGTTTTAGAGTCATCTCTTGTCACATTTTGCCACCTGCTACTGACAGAGAAGTGGGATCTCATGCTGAGGGTAGCCCTTCTGATCTCAGTGAAATTATGAGTCTTCATCATTAGGCTTCATCTACTCTTCCTTGTGGTGTTGCCTCTTGATGGTTTTGGTTGTCTTTTCCTAACACATGGACTCAGAGCCACCACAGTTTCTCAGACATATCCTAATAGCTTTGATCCTCAAAAGGCAAGGTACAGAGGCTTAGTTCTACTCTTTCTAGAAGTCTTTACTACTTCTTTGCAAATATATGGAGACAAATATATACAAGAGGGCCACAGGATGAAGAGCACACACTTGCTGTATATTTGAGTAACATTTTCATTCAAGTAGTTCTTTCTAGATCAAAGGGACACCCTGCCCTGAAGGTAAATTCTACTCTTCCTTACCAAAGGTAGGCAGTATTTATAAATTTATAACTGATAGTTTTCAGTCTCCCCCAGGCTTCCTGTTACACTACAAATAATAGCTTTTCTTACATTTCTAGGCATGATCCCGACAACACAAAGATGATGCTCATTTTAGAGGTGAAGAAACTGGCCCAGAGAGGTTTCTAATTAAGTTCCAACACAAACTAGTGGTTCTGATTGAGTTTAAACATAAACTAAGAAGGACAATTGCTTATAGATTGTGGTTATTAGTGGTAGTAGCAAGGTGTAGAATTAAGCAGACTTTAGGCTCTACCTAAACTCTGTCAGCCCCTGGAATCCCACCCCAATCAATATATTTACTATCTATAAGCACACAGATGCAAACACAGCTTAAAATAAGCCTGTCTTCCAACCAGACTGGCACTTCAACATCTGTCCTGCAAGCCCTCTGGGACTACCATTGGTGGTCAATGTGTCTATTTATATCATATTATGTCTGTCTAGTTACCAATAATGCTAGAGGATGTGGCTAAAAAGTAGAATTTGACACACAGATTTTGAATGAAAGATTCTGGAAAATGAGAGGCACCACCTCTCTTCCCCAAAGGTTATAAGTTAATTGTCGAAGGATGTGCAAATGGCATCTCATCTCTGGATATGTTTCCTGACACTCTCCCCTCTTGTTCTTTGCTGTGCTGAGGCAATGAGACAAATGCCTTGGAGCAGAGAATTCAGCAGAAGTTTGAGAGGAAGGTGCTAGGGCTTGAAGAGAAGGTTCTCTTCATTCATGTTCAAGTTTAAATCCCAGCTGATATCCCTGTAGAGTAACAGGTTAGAACTCTGGTGGACTGAGGGCCTTAGTCTTCACTGTCCATGAAAGAGGACATTCTAAGCTGAACAGCTACCCAGATAGGGAAACTCAAAAAGGTGGCTATTTTGTGACATCTCCCTAGTTCTAGAACCACCAGCAGATTGCTTCATTTCTTAGAATCTCTGCTTTCTTGTCAGAACTGAGAGTTGGCCTAGAATAAACTCATTGCCATTGAGTTGATTCCAACTCATAGCAACCCCCACTGGGTTTCGAGGTAGTAAGTCTTTATGGAAGTAGATTGCCTCATCCTCCTTCCACAGAGTGGCTGGTGGGTTTGAACCACCAACTTTCCGGTTAGCAGTCAAATGCCCTAGGCACTGCACCACCAGAGATCCTAGAAGAGTGGTTCTCAAACTTGTTTGTGCATCACAATCACCTGGTTGTCGTTGTTGTTGTTAGGTGCCGTCGAGTCATTTCTGACTCATAGCCACCCCATGCACAGCAGAACAAAACACTGCCTGATCCCGCGCCAGCTCCATGATCCCTGCTATACTTGAGCCCATCATCACAGCCACCATGTCAATCCATCTCGTTGAAGGCCTCCCCCTCTTTCGTCGACCCTCCACCCTACCAAGCATGACATCCTTCTCCAGGGAATGGTCCCTTCTGACAACATGACCAAAATAGGTGAGATGAAGTCAGGCTATTCTCGCTTCCAAGGAGCATTTCGGGTGCACTTCCTCCAGGACAGATGTGTTAGTTCTTTTAGCAGTCCATGGTACTTTCAGCATTCTTTGCTAGCACCACAACTCAAAAGCATCAACTCTTCTTCGGTCTTCCTTATTCATTGTCCAGCTCTCACATGCATATGAGGCGATTAGAAATATCATGGCTTGTGTCAGGCGCACCTTAGTCCTCAAGAAGACATCCTTGCTCCTCAGCACTTGAAAGAGTTCCTTTGCAGTTGACCTTCCCAGTGCTACACGTCGTCTGATGTCCTGACTGATGCTTCCATTGGCATCGATTGTAGAACCAAGCAACGTGAATTCTTTGACAACCTCAATCTTCTCTCCACTTATTGTGATGCTGCTCATTGGTCAAGTTGTAAGGATTTTTTGATTTCTTTATATTGAGACATAATCCATACTGCAGACTGTATTCTTCCACCTTCATCAGTAAGTGCCTCAAGTCATCCTCACTTTCCGCAAGCAAAGTTGTATCATCTGCGTATCTCAGGTTGTTAATGATTCTTCCTCCAATTCTGATGCCACATTTTTCTTCATATAGTCCAGCTTCTCAGATTATTTGCTCAGCATATAGATTGAATAAGTGTGGGGAAAGGATACCACCCTGACGCACTCCCTTCTTGATTTTAAACCATGTAGTATCTCCTTGTTCCGTTTGAACGACAGCCTCCTGGTCAAGGTACAGGTTCCTCATGAGTACAATCAAGTGTTCGGGAATTCCCATTCTTCTCAATGTTATCCATAATTTGTCATGATCCACACAATCAAATGCCTTTGCATAGTCAATAAAATACAAGTAAACATCTTTCTGGTATCCTTTGCCTTGAGCCAAGATCCATCTGACAACAGCTATGACATCCCTTGTTCCACGTCCTCTTCTGAATCCAGCTTGCACCTCTGGAAGTTCTCTGTCAATATACTGCTACAACCATTTTTTAATTATCTTCAGTAAGATCTTACTTGTGTGCGATATTAATGATATTGTTCTATAATTTCCACATTCTGTGAGATCACCTGTCTTTGGAATGGGTACAAATATGGATCTCTTCCAGTCAGTTGGCCAGGTAGCTGTCTTCCAAATCTCTTGGCATAACCAAGTGAGTGCCAACAATTGGGGCATCCATTTGTTGAAATATCTCAATGGGTATTCCATCAATTCCTGGAGGCTGTTCTTCGACAATTCTTTCATTGCAGCTTTGACTTCCTCCTTCAGTACCATTGGTTCTAGATCATATGCCACTTCCTGAAATGGATGAAGATTGACCAGTTCTTTTTGGTACAGTGATTCTGTGTATTCCTGCCATCTTCTCTTGGTGTTTCCTGCATCATTCAATATTTTGCCCACAGAATCTCTCAATACAACAACTCGAGCCTTAAATTTTTTCTTCAATTCTTTCAGCTTGAGAAATGCCAAGCATGTCCTTCTCTTTTGGTTTTCAAACTCCAGGTCTTTGCACATTTCATTATAGTAATTGGTTTTGTCTACTCAAGCTGCTCCTTGAAATCTTCTGTTCAGCTCTTTTATCTTGTCATTTCTTCAATTTGCTTTAGCTACTCTCCGCTCAAGGGCAAGTTTCAGAGTCTCTTCTGTCATCCATTTTGGTCTTCTCTTCTTTTCTCATCTTTTTAGTGACCTCTTGCTTTCTTCATGGATAATGTTCTTGATATCCTCCCACAATTCTTCTGGTTTTCAGTCGTTGATGTTCAATACATCAAATCTATTCTTTAGATGATCTCTAAATTCAGCAGGGATGTATTCAAGATCATATTTTGGCTCATATCAATCACCTGGAGAGCTTGTTAAAACAAATTCTTGGGCTCTCTCCTGCCTGTTGTTGGGGCCCAAGCATTTGCATTTCTAGCAAGTTCTTGGAGATGCTGATGTGGCTTGTCCAGTGACCATTCTTGGAGAACCACTGATATTTAATATCTCCTTGAACTCTAATTGGAAAGAAGACTGGGCAATCTACTTCTGTAGTGATATTGCCTCAGAAACCCAAGGAGGGGTCACTATGAGTCAGAATTGATTCGACAGCAGTGAGTTTGGTTTAGTTTTTGAACTCTAAGGAGCTCTGGTGGTGCTGTGGTTAAGGCATTGGGTTGCTAATCAAAAGGTCAGCTGTTGGAACCCACCAACTGCTTTGTGGGAAGAAGGTGAGGCAGTCTGCTTCTGTGAAGATTTACATCCTTAGAAACCTTATGGGAGTCACTGTTGCAATCTACTTGATAGCAGTAGATTGAACTCTAAAATTTTGTGCTATGTTTATTTGAGCAAATGTTTTACCTAATGTGGCCTGAGTTTTTGTTATCTGTGAAATGGAAAGATGAGATACCCACTTCTAGGGTTGTTGGGAGGATTTAAAGGGGATTATTTACATAAAAGAAACAAACACAGTGTCTGGTACCCAAAATGTGCTCACTAAGTGACAAGTTCAGATTTCCATCACTCACTAGAAACCTCAACTACATGCCCTAGAACATATGTGTATGTATATGCACACATACATGCACATGTGCACACATGTGCACATGGCAGATGGCATCAGACTTGACTTTTGAGGCTCTAGGTTCAGACGCTTCAGGACCTGAAAGCTTGTTGAACCTCTGGATTGAGGAGTCTGCTTTTAAAACCTGAGACTTAGATAAGGAAGAAAGTGGGAACAATACCCAAATAAAAGGCTTCAATGCCTGGAAAATAGACCCTCCTGGGAACTTCCCCTTGGTAGCTGTTTTCCTTGCTCCTTACACCCTGTCCCTTTGAATCTATCACTCTACGCAGGTTTTTCTTAAGAGAAGAGAGATTAAACTGAATCTGGGCCTTCAGAAAGACCGAAAAAACTCACTGCTGTCGAGTCAGATCTGACTCATAGTGACCCCTCCTTGGGTTTCCAAGGTGGTATCACTACGGAAGTAGATTGGCCCCCCTTCCTTATGAGGAGTTAGAACCACCAGCCTTCTGGTTAGCAGTCAAATGCCTTAGGCACTACGCCACCAGAGCTCCCTTCAGAAAGACAGCCAAGTCTAATTTGTGATGAGAATCTCACTACTTGCCACTAGAGGACACAAGAGAACAGGAAGGAGCTGCTGAGAACCTTTCTCCAGCTTCTGCTGGGCACATTTGCAGAGGTGGGGCCCAGCTCAGATTGCACTGACAGCCAAAGAAACCAATATTTATTGAGCATCTGCTTCATGCCAGGCATTGTGCACTCATATGTGCAGTATATTCCCTCCCCACCCTGCAAACCCTGCCAAGGTGAGTTTTATTATCTCACTTGTACAGATAGGAAACTGAGGCTCAGAGAGGTTAAGTGACTTGCCCAAAGCCACCCACCAGGTAGCAGAGTTGGAGATTTCAACCTAGACCACCTAGCTCTAAACCAAGACTTCTCCACCAGGCTCTACTACCATTGTGTCACCTTTGCTTTCATGTTCCTGGGTTGTCATTGTGAAATAAGATAGTGTGATTGGTTGTACTATCTTGGATGTGCACTTTGGATATATAATTTGATGCTTCTCCTATGAGACTGACTCTTTTCTATTACACTAATGTTCTGGTTTTGGTCCAGACTTATATTTTTAATCCACCTACTCTTTTTCAAATAGGAGCCCTTTAAGGCAGTGCTTCTCAAACTTTATGTCCAAACAAATTCCTCGGGGGATCCTGTTAAATGCAGATCCTGATTTAATAGGTCTGGATTGCAGCCTGGAATTCTGCATTTTCAACAAGCTCCCAAGGGATGTGGTACCCTGAGGACCACCCTTTGACTAGTGAGGCTGTGAGGCACACTCCATTCTAAGCTTTGCCAGCCTTAGGAATTGGTGGAAAGAAAGGGGATGGGCTTTGATATCCCAGGGCATGAGTTAGCAAACTCTTCTAAGCTATGTGATTTAAGCTATGGTTTTGATTCTCAGTTTCCTCATTTTATAAATAGAAACAATCAAATAACAAGACAGACCTGGAGGATTGTTTCTTGGATCCAGTGAAGTAATGAATGTGTTGTTATCATTGTTAGGTGCCATCCAGTCAGGTCCAACTCATAGGGATCTCGTGTACAACAGAGTGAAACACTACCCAGTCCCCTCCCATCCTCACAATTGTGCCTGTGCTTGAGCCCACTGTTGCAGTCAGCATGCCAGTCCTTCTCATTGAGGTGCTTCCTCTTTCTTTGCTGACCACCTACTTTACCAGGCATGATATCCTTATCCAGGGACTGGTCTCTCCTGATACAAGTCCAAAGTATATGAGATGAAATCTCACCATCATTGCTTCTAAGGAACATTCTGGCTGTACTTCTTCCAAGACAGATTTGTTCATTCTTATGGTAGTCCATGGTATATTCAATATTCCTTGTCAACACCATAATTCAAAGGCATCAATTCTTCTTCAGTTTTCCTTATTCATTGTCTAGCTTTCACATGAATTTGAGGTGATTGAAAATATGATGGCTTGGGTCAGGCGCACCTTATTCCTCAAAGTGATATTTTTGCTTTTCAGCACTTTAAAGAGGTCTTTTTTAACACACTTGCCCAATGCAATGCATTGTTTGATTTCTTGACTGCTGCTTCCATGGGCATTCATGTGGATCCAAATAAAATTAAATCCTTGACAGTTTCAATCTGTTCTCTGTTTATCATGAGATTGTGTATTAGTCTAGTTGTGAGGATTTTTGTTTTATGTTGAGAAGTAACCCATACTGAAGGTTGTAGTTTTTGATTTTCATCAGTAAGTGCTTCAAATCCTCTTCGCTTTCAGCAGACAAGGTTGTATCATCTGCATGTTGCAGGTTGTTAATGAGTTCTTCTCCAATACTGATGCTGCATTCGTCTTCATATTGTCTGGCTCTTGGGTTATTTGCTCAGCGTTCAGACTGAATAAGTATGGTGAAAGAATACAACCCTGACACACACTTTTTGTGATTTTAAACTATGCAGTATTCCTTTATTCTGTTTGAATGACAGCCCCTTGGTCTTTGTACAGGTTCCTCATGAGCACAATTTAGTGTTCTGGAATTCACATTCTTTGCAGTGTTATCAATAATTTGTCATGTTCCACAAAGTCAAATGCCTTCGCATAGTTAATAAAATACAAGTAAACATGTTTCTAGTATTCTGTTCTTTCAACCAAGATCCATCTGACATCAGCAATGATACCTCTTCTTACATGTCCTCTCCTGAATCCAGCTTGAATTTCTGGCAGTTCCCTGTCAATGTACTGCTGCAACTGTTTAAATGTGACATGTGACATTGAATGAATGTGACAGCCTAATCCTTCTTTCTCGGTTTTCTGTCCAGGAGTGGACTGATGCTGCACACTCAACCTCTTCTTTTGTAATTTGTTGTGCCCCCAGGCTGGGAATATGAGCCCAGGGATACTTTGTGACCAAGGCTGGTCACCAGCCAACTTCCTTGGACAGTAGTGGAAATTCTGATGCCACTCCAGTGCTTTGGCCCTCTTGGTTACTTACCTTGAGTCATGTGACTCCCAACATAGGTTGCCTTGCCCAGGTTTGATAATTTTGCATTTAGAAGAATAGCCCAGAGAATCACCAGGGCTTGATAAGCTTCTCTTTCCACTTAGAACTGACTTGTTTGGGCTTTGGCAAAGACTTTCCAGATTCTATACATAGTTTACTAAGAATATGTTCCAGGGAGCAGAACCGCATTGAGCCAACACTCTGCTATGGATGAGATTAAGGCCTTGTCAGATCCTATTTAATGGATTGTGTTTTCCATGTAGAATTAAATCATTGAATTCTTCCTCATTTTGGCTTTTGGCAGTCATTTTTCCACAAGGGGCTGCTGCCAAGAACCTGATTTCTGACTTGATTACTTTCAGGAAATGTGCAATCTGGCTGATGATATGGCATGGTGTGGGGTAGTGTCTCCTGCAGCTTCAGACCCCACCCTGGGATGAGTCATGGGTTAAAATTCCTAATTAGCTCATGGGAGGCCTGGTCATACATCTTTCTCTATCACCATGTGCTGGTTACCAACTGTGAACTTTTGGGGACACTTACTTCCCTGAATTACTGTTGCCTCCCTGGAGTTTATTTTTACCCCCTGTAGTCTTCACTAATCCAAATCAGTAGAGTCTTCCTCAAGTTTGCCAAAAGGAAGAAATGAAAGGATAAATTCTGAGTGTTTTTTACACCTAGCAAAGTTTATGTTTGAAATATGGCTTCCCATAAAGGAAACATTTAGGTCTCTCTTTGTAAGTTTTTATAGACAGATTTTCAAGTGTAGAAATTTAACAAATAATAATGCAGACAGCATCCCTTTTGCATTCTTCCACTGGTATTTTGGAAACAGAGGAGCTTGTTTCAGTGGTGAGTTTCATGAGAATGTACTCTCCAACTTCAGGGAGCATACTTGATCTATGGTCCCAGATTCTATGTGGGGAAATCGATCATTGTTAGGGCTGAGGCTGTACTTCCCAAAGCCTATTCTCAGTTGATGACTGAGCAAGGTAGGGATAGTGAGGCATTCTTCTGGAAGACACAGGACTCTTCTGATGGTGCCTTTAGCTTAAAAACTCCTTGATGGCCTTGTTGAACTTCCTTTAGAATTGCACTGCTGTCTAAGAAGCTTCCATGAAACCATTCTTCCTTTTGTCCTTCTGATCAGACCCGGTTTCTTCCCCTTTCACTCTCACAGGCATTTTCCTTGGTGAATTTCTTGCATGCTTAATCCTATCTTGGCATCTATTTCTCAAAAAATCCAGGCTAATACAGTCTTGTACTACACTGTAGTTCTTTGCTATCTGACCACTTCCAGCTCTGTATGGCTTGGGGTAGCTCTCTATTTGAATCTGTATTTTTTATTTTATGCTGCATCCTCTTCATGGGCTCCAGTGGTGCAGTAAACATGGGGTAGGCTACAATTTCCTTAGGAGCTCTGGTAGCGTAGTGGCTAAGGCACTTGACTGCTAACCAGAAGGCTGGTGGTTCAAACCCACCAGCCACTCCTCAGAAAGAAGATGGGACAATCTACTTCCATAGTGATACTGCCTCGGAAACCCAAGGAGGGGTCGCTATGAGTCGGGTCCGACTCAACGGCACATAACAACAACAACAACAACAATTTCCTTTGAAATTGGTACTTAAGGTTATATATCAACTTGGCTCTGCCTGGTTTTGAGTGGCTGGGCAGCTGGATGTAGTTATTCCTCATGATGAGACTGGTAATCAGCTGCATGGTGGAATCTACTGGAGCAGCTAAGTAGCTACCTTAGGGATGTGGTCTGCTTCCAGTATATAAGAAGAAGCCTTGAGAAAAGTCTCTGGAGCTTTTTGGTATGCTTGGATCCTGCATGTAGCCAAGTCTTCATGCAGCAGCCTGCCATGTTTCCTGCCAATCTTGGGACTGTCTCTGGGCTTGAACTAGTGGCCTGCCATGTTGTTTGGTAATCTTGGGACTGTGCCTTTTTATTTGTTGACCTTGGGTTTGTCAGCCTTAGTAGCCAGCAGTTACCTGAGTGAAGAGATGCCTCCAACTCCAGTGGGCCAGGAGCAAGAGGCAGAGCTAAAGCCCAAGGTCAAGGGACTTTCACCCAGCCCCTAGAGTTGGCACTTTGAACTTGGACTTCTGGCCTGCTAAACTGTAAGAGAATAAACGTTGTTTCTTAAAGCTTGTGGTTTGTCTGTTAGAGTGGCACTAGAGAACCAAAAGAGTGCCTTATACTTTCATTGTCTATAAAACTTGCTGAGGCATTGAGATTAATGAAAGAAACTACAACATAAGAGGGAAGAATTTAAAATATATGATTATTTCCATTTTACAGGGAAAATGCTCAAAAATGTTGATCCTGGTACCCAAGGTTGGCTTATGGGCATACTCCAGTTCCTAGTCATTGGGCCTGTCTGCAGGACTAACTTCTGGAGACAACGTTTTTCTTCAAACCAGAGCACAATCTTACAAATCTGTGGTGGGAATCCAGGCCTCCTGGATGGAGCTTGTTCACGGTGTCCTTAAACTCTTAGTGAATGCCTAAAATACAATAACACGTAGCAATATATTTTACAAAGTATAAGTAACTCATCCTAGAATAACCTCAGGGG
This sequence comes from Orycteropus afer afer, assembly GCF_000298275.1. Taxonomy (NCBI): domain Eukaryota; kingdom Metazoa; phylum Chordata; class Mammalia; order Tubulidentata; family Orycteropodidae; genus Orycteropus; species Orycteropus afer. The sequence continues at coordinate 605,610 of NW_006921595.1, forward strand.
CTTCAGTTCTGTCAGGTGGGGTGTAGGACACTTTTTTTTTTGAGCCCCCATTTAATCTTTCAGTGTAAAGTGTAGACAAACCTCCTCATGCTTCCTGATTAGCAGTAGGAACTGTTGCCATAGGCAACACAGAAGCCTGAAACACGCAGAGGATCTTGAAGTTCTCCTTCTAAATGAAGGAAGGCAGCTTGAGGACTTGTGATCTGCTTGGACCAAACAACTTCCAGTGGTCATTGCAGGTCAATTCGCTATAGCAAATATATTTCTTCTTTCCAGCTACATAAGCAATTACTTCATTGACTTGTGTCGATCCATTCTATTAAGAGTTTCCCTCATTTTTGCCGACCCTTTACTTAACCAAATGTGGTCTTTCTTGATGATGTGTTCAAAGTAAGTTAGCTGAAGTCTTGCCATCCTTGCATCTAAGGAACATTCTGGTTGTACATAACCTGTAGGCTTACAATTAAGAGATTATCAATAGAGTGTTTCATGTGTGAAGGTAGCATTTAGAAGATGTGGGAGTGGGTACAGCAGAGCCCTGGAAGTCAGGGGTTGGCATGAGGTCGAAGGCACTGTGTGCTCACCCTTGAGTACCTTCACATCTTGGTTAGTAGCCTTCTACTCATGTTCTGCATGAGCACTTTACGATTTTCCCCTCCTAGAATCTTCCACATTGCCCTTATTTGTATTTCCCATTAGATATTATTTTTTTCTGGGGCAAAAACTGGCCACCTGTGTCCCCTGGCACATTGTAGATGCTCAGGGTGTTTGCTGATTATGGCCTCTGGTTTTGCAGCCCAGTTCATCTTTTCTCATTTAACCAATCAGCTTAAAATGGGGAGGGTAGTATAATTCCAGGGGCTAGAAGTATAACTTCAGTATATCTTAGGTCTAAGAGAAATTTCTCTTCTAAATTTTCTTCTAAAATCTACAGTGCATTTGTAACTGCACTTCTGCTATTGTCCTCTCTCCCAATAGGCAGTAGCAGAGGGCAGATAGCGGAAGTGCAGTTACAAATGCACTGTAGATTTTAGAAGTCTTGTAGAATGGAAAAGCATCAGTAATGTGCAGCAGAAGCCAGCTTATAAGGGGCTACCTCCATCAGATTCCTTTCTTTGATAACTATTTTTGACTTGGCTTCTCCTAGGAGAGAGGATTTGATCATGTCATTAGTAGGGTGTGGAGGGGTACATTACAGAGAATGTACTTTATAAGTTGATATCATAACATGAGAAACACCTATGTAACAGCATCACCCTTTTTTCACAATATTCCAAGATTTGCAGAGAAATGTAACTTACTCTCTTTTTTGATGACCTGAGAGCCTCCATTTTACTGAGTATTCTGGAGAAAAACCCTACATTTAAGTCAGATACCAATATGAAATTATCACTTGTGCAGTGCTTTTGTTGGTTGATGATTTAGTTTCTTTGAGTAAAATGCTCGCTCTTCCAGATGTCCCCTTCTCTCCCTGTGCCTCACCAAGATGGTATCTGGGTTTATGGCTGCTGATCCTGAGGCAGCTGGAAGGAAGGGTCCTCTGGCCCCCTCTATTAGCACGTGCCATCTGGCTTCCCTGGCTCCCTCAGCCCCACCTCTTCTGCCTGGCAATGCTTTGGAGCCCACTGAGGACTGGTTGTGATTCTCATATGGATCTTGTGATGCTGCCTTTGGTCCTTGGCTACTTTGTACCCAAGTCAACCTCATTGGCCAACTCCCCAGACACAATGTTAGCTGACTTCTGAAGTTTGGCCTCAGGAGAGTGTGGGAACCTCTGGGGCCTGTCCTAACCCCATGGAACCTGGGACAATTTGAGTAGCTCTCTCCTTTTGTCTACCTTGACTGGCCATTGGCTTCCCTTTGTTGTGGACCTTCTGTTTGTTGGTAGCTGTCCATTTAGAGAGAGAAGAGGAAGGCGCATAAGCCTCACTCCAGCCTCTTCTGCTCCAAAAGACCTCACACTCCTACCTCACCTGCCTCAGTTTCCCTTCTCCCTACAATCTCCTAAATCAGAAAGGCAGGAATGGCTTTCCACTGCTCCTACATTCTCTCTTCCTTTCCAGTACCAGGCCTGGGGCTAAGTCTTAATGGTAGATGAGGTAAAGAGACAGATTGGCCTACTGATATGGGACCCTACACTGGGAAATATTTCAAAAGCACCATATGTTACCCTTACAAACTTATGGTGATGAATGACTCTACTGGGTCTGTGTTTTTTTGCAATAAAAATAAAGTCCTCTAAATAAAAATAATAAAACCCTATAAAATTGTACTCTGCAATTTGAAAATTTGGATATCACTTGGTTGGTGATTGGTCCCTTTCATCTGCATCAGGGGCCCTAGTTCACATTATTCACCTCATAATAATATAACCTTGTGCTTTATAATCTGATAAAATTTGTGTTATTACTTAAAACAGCATTCCAAAACCAAAAAACCAAACTCACTGCTGTCTTGAGTCGGATCCAACTCACTGCTGTCTTGAGTGACCCCTCCTTGGGTTTCCAAGGTTGTATCACTATGGAAGTAGATTGCCCAACCTTCCTTCTGAGGAGTGGCTGGTGGGTTTGAACCGCCAGCCTTCTGGTTAGCAGTCAAATGCCACCAGAGCTAGGACAGGATTTTTATCCTTGCTAGCAGGAAACAGCAGTTTCCTTCTTTTTTGTTACTGTTGTTAGCTTCCCTTGTGTTGCCCCCAACTCATGGTCACCTCATACACAATGGATAGAAATCCTGCCTGGGACTGCACCATCCCCAGGATCAATTGCAGATAAGACTATTGTGATCCATAGGGTTTTCATTATCTAATTTTGGAAATAGATTACCAATCTTTTCTTCCTAATCTGTCTTAGTTTCAAAGCTCTACTGAAACTTTTTCAGCATCATAGCAACATGCAAGCCTCCACTGACAGAGAGGCAGTGGCTGAGCATAAGGTGCATCTTCTGGGATTTAAACCAGGTCTCCTGTATGCAAGGTGAGAATCCCACCACTAAACCACCAATGCCTTCTGTTTTTTCTTATTGGAATTTTTCTAATAATGAATGCTTTCCTCACATGGAAGTGTTTTGTACAAACTCTGAAGCCACATCATGTCAGGACATTGGAGCCACACAGGGTGAACTGGGCCAGCACATACCCTGCCCCAGGGACCTCACATGGATTAATGAATATGTTCAATAATGCTTGGTATAACCATGAAAACAGGATGCCCTGGATCCAGGTGGACATAAAAGGGAAGTACAAGGAACAGTATGAATCAGGGCCAGGAGGCAGGAAAATGTTTCATATGTGGAAGGCACTATTTGATTTGCATAAGGCAGGAGAAAGGGAGTCACTATTGGAAAGGTAAGTTGGGACTAGATATGTAAGGGCCTAGTTTGCCATGAGGAGCTCTCATAGTGTAGTGCCTAAGGCATTTGACTGCTAACCAGAAGTCTGGCAGTTCAAACCTACCAGCCACTCCTTGGAAGGAAGGTTGGGCAATCTACTTCTGTAGTGATACCATCTCAGCAACCCAAGGAGCGGTCGCTATGAGTCAGGTCCGACTTGACAGCACATAACAACAACAGTTTGCCATGAGAAGTTTGAATTTTATTCTATAGGCAAAGGAGAACCCTTGGGGGTTACATTTAAAGAAGCAGAATGGAGACTGTATACTTTTTCATTAAATTTCAGAATTAGCAATTACTATATGCCTTGTTTCCCTATACACATAACATCAAAATGAATGTTTCCTTACCCACAGGACAGAGAAAAAAGGAGGTAAAAGACAGCAGAAGGGACTGCATGCCTGGGTGTTCTTGGTGTCTGGAGGAAGTCCATGGACAATTTTGTGAAGAAACTTCTGAAAATATGTCTTTCGCCATGGATTGAGGCACAGACAATTATTTTATTATTTCAAAATGCAGTTTTTAGCTAATGGTCATTGAATAGATAGCCCTATAACTGTCAACCAGCTCTTCCACATTTATTGATTACTGTTAAGTGTAATAAGAAGTTAATTTGCTAGGATGAGTTACTTCCAGACCTTGGAGGTCAGCTCTGCTGGGGGAGGATTGCTATTTGCACAAAGCTATAGGACTACTTGTCCTCATTTGGAAGAGGTGGTATCTCTGGCTCAGGTGATGAGGCTTAAATACTTGAAGGCAGACACACTGCAGACTTCCCAAGAGTGTGGCTTGTATACTTCCTGCAGAGTCAGAAACAGGAAGATGTGAATCAAAAAGCAAACTTGGATTAGGGATTTTTTTGAAAATGGTCCAGATTTAGATAAGAAAAATGTGTGTGAAGGGGAGCAGAATTATACTTGTTTAATGATGCGTTTGTCCAATGTTATTCTATCCTGCTAATTATTCTATCCTTGACTATGTCTGCCCATGTCAGAGTTGAGTTTCCTTGGTGGTTCAGTTTTTAAGGGTAACACTTGAATCACTATAGCAGTGAATGAGGTGATAGTGTCTAGCTCTAAGCCAACTTACAAACCAAAAAACCAAACACACTGCCATTGAGTCAATTCTGACTCATAGCGACTCCCTTTGGGTTTCTGATGTAGTAAAGCTTGATGAAAGTAGATTGCCCCATCTTCCTTCCTCAGAGCAGCTGGTGGGTTTGAACTGACAACCTTCTGGTTAGCAGTCAAATGCCTTAGGGACCATGCCACCAGAGCTCCCTTATAGGTAGCTATATTTAAGAAATACTTTTGCATTTTTTTAAAAGATACTTTATTTTGACAAGTTTTAAACTTCTAGAAAAGTTGCAAGACTAGTAAAATGATAAAATGAACAACTGCCTATCTTCCACCTACAATCACCTTTTATCATTTTGCCACAATTGTTTTATAGCTGTTATTTTTCTTTCTTTACTTTTTGATGACTCTTTTAAACCTATGTTGTAGACATCATGACTTTCCAGTTTCTGTGTATATCTCTCAAGAATGAAACCACCAAAGTCAAAGATGAGGAATTTGAAGATTTTTATCAACTTTTGCAGTCTGAAATTGACAGAACATGCAAGCAGGATGTGTTAATTATCACTGGTGACTGAAATCAAAAGTTGGAAACAAAGAAGAATTACCAGTAGTTGGAAAATTTGGCCTTGGTGACAGAAATAATGCTGGAAATCTCATGGTAGAATTTTGCAAGACCAACGATATTCATTGCAAATACCTTTTTTCAACAACACAAATGGCGGCTGTACATGTGGACTTCACCAGATGGAACACACAGGAATCAGATTGACTACATCTGTGACAAGAGGCAATGGAAAAGCTCAATATCTTCAGTCAAAACCAGGCTAGGAGTTGATTGTGGAACAGACCATCAACTGCTCATATGCAAGTTCAACTTGAAGTTAAAGACAATTAAAACAAGTCCATGAGAGCCAAA
>NW_006921595.1:612775-630062 GCF_000298275.1 Orycteropus afer afer
AGGGACCATTCCCTGGAGAAGGATGTCATGCTTGGTAGGGTGGAGGGTCGACGAAAGAGGGGGAGGCCTTCAACGAGATGGATTGACACGGTGGCTGTGATGATGAGGCTCAAGTATAGCAAGGATCATGGAGCTGGTGTGGGGTTGGGTGATGTTGCGTTCTGTTGTGCATAGGGTCGCTATGAGTCAGAAATGACTTGACAGCACCTAGCTGTCAAGAATGAGACCACTTTCTTTCATGGTCACACTTTAATGACCAAATTCAGGAAATCTAACACTGATATAGCACTATTATCTAATATACAGCCTGTATTCAGATTTCATCAAATGTCCCAATAATGTCTTTTGTAGCAGTCTTTTTCTCTGACTTGGGATCCATTCCAGAAGTACACAATACATTTTGTTATCAATGTCTCTTTACTCTCCTTTAATCTGAAACAGTTTTTTAGCTTTTCTTTGTCTTCCATGCCATGGACATTTTGAAACAAACAGGCTATGTGTTTTGCTTTGCAGAATGTTCGTCAGTTTGGGTTTGTCTGATCAATGCCTTGTGATTAGGTTCAGGTTATTTATTTTTAATGAGAATACTACATAAATGACATTGTATCCTTCTCACCACAATAATACGGAAGGGAACTGTCACTTTGTCCCACTAATGGTGATAATAACTTTGATCATTTGGTTGAGGTTCTTTCCCCAGTTTTCCCACTGTCAAGTGGTATTTCTCCTCTTTGTAACTATTAAGTAATCTGTGAGAAGATACTTTGAGACTATGTAAATAACATTTTCCAAAACAAATTTTTGTGCAGTGGTTTATCATCACTTGATTCTTGCCTAAATCTATGGTAATTTTCTAAGTTTATCATTGTTTCTTCTTTTATTAGGTGATATTTGACTGTAAAAACTTAAGTAAGTGGATAGGTTAAGAAGGGGAAAGCTTTTCTCCATTTTAGTATCAGTGTGGACTCTGGATTCTTTTTATTCAATGTGTTGTAAGCCATGCCTGGAGCCCAGGGGTTGTTGATAAGAGAAAGGCCACAAAGGCCATGCAGAGGGGAATTGTGGGTGGTCTCTCAGTCTAAAGTACATTAAGTCTAAGATGTGGAAATGAAGCTTTCACTTGAATGACAAGGAAGTGTTTTGGCAAACCCAGGGTCTAATCCTCCTGCCCTGCTAGTGGGGTGAGTGGGAGATACACCTGGCCAGTAAGGTCTCTTTGGTGGGCCTTTAATCTGGTAGAAAACAATGTATCTTACCTGGACCTGTTAGTGCCACTGGAAATATGGAAACTTGCAGGGTAGAGAAAGTCCCATAGAGTGGGCTGGGGGAAGGTGTTTGTTCTGGTTACCTAGTGCCACTCTGACAGAAATATACTGCAAATGGGACGGCCTTAACAAACAGGAGTTTATTCTCTTACAGTTTAGGAGGCTGGAAGTCCAAGTTAAAAGTCCCGGGCTCTAGGGGCTGGGTGAAAGCCCCTCAACCTTGGGCTTCAGCTCTGCCTCTTGCTCCCAGCCCACTGAAGCTATAAGCATCTCTTCACTCAGGCAGCTAGCTACTGGCTGCTGAGGCTAACAAGCCCAAGGTCAACAAATAAAATGGCACAATCCCAATATTACCAAACCACATGGCAGTCCATTATAAGTCCTAAGGTTGGCAGAGCATGGCACACTGCTGAACAATGACATTGATACATGCAGAGTCCAAGTGTGCCATAAACTCGAGACCATTCCCCAAGGCTTCTGCTTATATACAGGAAGGAGACCACATCCCCTAAGGCAGCTACTCAGCTTCCCTCAGTAGATTCCATCATGGAGTTGATTACCAGTGTCATCATGAGGAATAATTACATCTAGCTGCCCAGCCACTCAACCAGGCCCAGCCAAATTGACCCACAAACTGAACTACCACCACGTTCAAATGGTCATCTGAACTTTTAGCAGGGTGTCCAAGTGTAACTGGTCTCTTTCTGTCCATTTAAAAAAACAAACCAAACCAAACTCACTGCTGTCGAATTGGATCCGACTCATAGTGACCCCTCCTTGGGTTTCCGAAGCAATATCACTTCAGAAGTAGATTGCCCAATCTTCCTTCCGAGGAGTGGCTGGTTGGTTTGAACCTCCAGGCTTCTGGTTATTAGTCAAATGCCTTAGGCTCTATGCCACCAGAGCTCCTGCTGTCCATTTAGCCCTGTTCATTGCTCACTGCTTCTGATGGCCAGTATCTGTGGACTATGACAACACCATTGTTATGAAGAATTGCCTACATCTTATCAGTGAGTGGTATAGTGGGAAACAGATGAGGTCTAGCTTTCATTACAGCTCCATTTCTTGCCTTCTAACCTAAGGAGGAGTCGCTGTGAGTTGGGTCTGATCTGACGGCACATAACAACGACAACAACACATGAATCCTTGAGTATGTATTTGTTTCAAGCTCAACTTTTGGAGGTATGTTTGTATTAAGAGAGAAAGAGAGAAAAGCATCCCCATCTAAGAGAAAGACCAAATTCTAAAACAATTTTATTTTCTAACACATTAAACAGTTATTAATGGCATCACCTGAAACCAATAGGAAATTCCCATCTTGCATAATGTCCTTTTTTCCCAGTTGAAAAGCTGGCTTCATGTTACACCTTGTAGTCTCTATGTACTTCATATTTACTGTCTATCTTCTGTTTCAGTGGTTCTTAATCCAGATTGGACAATATACTGATGAACTGGTCCCAAACCACATGGATAAAATCAGCATCTCTGGGGCAAGGCCCCAGTGGCTCTACCTTTCAAAATCTTTGATTATTTCCATGTGAATACCCACAGGTGAAAACCATACTCTCCTTGCACCTCAGGCTCAACTGTTGGCCTTATCTTCCTTCTTTTCATCGTCCCTCATCCCCATTGCCTGGGTGTGTGCTGGTTCCACAGGGCGCCATTTTCTAAAGACCATTAGGGCCTTCCATGACTGTAGTTAACCAGATAACAGCTTTTGCTCCCTTCTCTACATGGAGCATGGTATTTATCTGGAATAAGTGTCTACTGTTTTGGAATAATCACAGAATGTACCCCCACCCCCTGAGATGCCATATGTCCATGCCATTTTAGGTAACTGAAGTGTCACCAAATGTCCCTTATGTTGTCTTTTTCCAAAAGCCAATTCAACAGAATGCAGGCAAATTGCATGTTTTCTTTGGGGAATGTGATATGGGAAGCTTTCAAAAGCCTGCTAGGCACTGACTATTTTTACTTACTATTTCAGTGGCTGACATGTTTTCACCACTCTCTGGATAAACTGACTAAGATATTGCCTTGGTTTCTTAGTCATGAGTCCTCCTTTTTTCTTCTTTTCAAAGTGAAATTTTGTCTTAAATATACTTATCTTGTAGGAAATTTGATAAATGGTAACAGGAAGAAAAAAAAAAAAACCCTAAATATAATCCCTGATATAATTTTGGCATTCTTCCTGAAGTCTTTATGTTATTGTTAGGTACCGTAGAGTTAGTTCTGACTTATAGCTACCCCACACACAACAAAACACTGCCTAGTCCTGAAGCATCCTCAGGATATTGTTGTACTTGAGCCCATTTTTGCAGCCACCGAGTCAAGCCATTTCATGGAGGATCTTTCTCTTTTTTGCTGACCCTCTACTTTATCAGGCATGATGTCCTTCTCTGGGGACCAGACCCTCCTGACAACATGTCCAAAGTATGTGAGACAAAAATCTCTCTGTACTTGCTTCTAAGGAGTATTAGGGCTGTACTTCTTCCAAGACAGATTTATTTGTTCTTCTGGCAGTCCATGGTATATGCAATATTCTGCACCAACAACATAATTCAAAGGCATCAATTCTTCTTTGATCTTCCTTTTTCATTGTCCAGCTTTTCACATGCATATGAGGCAATTGAAAATACCATGGCTTGGGTCAGGCGCACCTTAGTCCGCAAAGTGACATCTATGATTTTTAACACTTTACAAAGGTCTTTTGCAGCAGATTTGCCCAATGCAATATGTCATTTGATTTCTTGACCATTGCTTCCGTGGATGTTGATTTTGGATCCAAGTAAAAGGAAATCCTTGAAAACATCAGTCTTTTCTCTGTTTATCATAATATTACTTATTGGTCCAGTTGTGAAGATTTTTTTTTTTTTTTATGTTAAGGTGTAATCAATACTGAAGGCTATAGTCTTTGATCTTCATCATCAAGTGCTTCGAGTCTTCTTCAGTTTCAACAAGCAAGGTTGTGTCATCTGAATATTGTAGGTTGTAAGCCTTCCTCCAATACTGCATTCTTCTTCATATGGTCCAGCTTCTTGGATTATTTGCTCAGCACACAGATTGAATAAGTATGGTCAAAAGATACAACCCTGATGCATACCTTTTCTGATTTTAAAGCCTAGAGTATTCCCTTGTTCTGTTTGAATAACTGCCCATTGGTCTATGTGCAGGTTCCTCACGAGCACAATTAAGTGTTCTGGAATTCCCATTCTTTGGAGTGTTATCTATAATTTGTTATGATCCACACAGTTGAATGCCTTTGCTTAGTCAGTAAAACTCAGGTAAACATCTTTCTGGTATTCTCTATTTTCAGCCAAGATTCATCTGGTATCAGCAATGATATCCCTTGTTCCATGTCCTCGTCTGAATTTGGTTTGAATTTCTGGTGGCTCCTATTGATGGATTGTGGAAACTATTTTTAAATTATATCCAGCAAAATTTTATTTGCATGTGATATTAATGCTATTGTTTGATAGTTTCTACATTCTATTGGATCACTTTTCTTTAGAATGGGCACATATATGAATCTCTTCAGTAGATTGGCCAAATAGCTATCTTCCAAATTTCTTGGCATAGACAAGTGAGTGTTTCCGGCATTGTATCCATTTTTTAAACATCTCAATTGGTATTCCATTAATTCCTATAGTCTTGTTTTCTTCCAATGTATTCAGTGCAGTTTGGGCTTCTTTCTTCCATACCATGGGTTCTTGATCATATGCTACCTCCTGAAATAGTTGAACATCAACCAATTCTTTTTGGTGCAGTGACTCTGCATATTACTTTCACGTTATTTTGATGCTTTTACATCATTAAATATTTTACCCATAGAATCCTTCAGTATTGCTGCTTGAGGCTTTAATGTTTTCTTCATTTCTTTCAGTTTGAAAAATGCCAAATGCCCTTTCAGTTTTCTAACTCCGGGACTTTGCACATCTTATTATAATTGGTTACTTTCTCTTTTAAAGCTGCCCTTTGAAATCTTCTGTTCAACTCTTCTACTTTATTGGTCCCCCCATTCACTTTAGCTACACTACCTTCTAGAGCAATTTTCAGAGCCTCTTCTGACATCCATTTTGATCTTTTCTTTCTTTTCTATCTTTTAATGACCTTTTGCTTTCTTTCATATATGATGTCCTTGATGTCATCCCACAAGTTGTCTGTTCTTTGGCCATTAGTACTCAATGCATCAAATCTATTTTGAGATGGTCTCTAAATTCAGGTGAGATATGTTCAAGGTTGTACTTTGGCTCTTGTGGACTTGTTTTAATTTTCTTCAGCTTCAACTTGCCCTTGCATATGAACAGTTGATGGTCTGTTCTACAGTTGGTCCTGGCCTTTTTCTGACTAATGATATTGAGCTCCTCTTTCCACTATGCCTTATTCTTATAATCATAATGTGGATACAATTTTTGTCCTAAGTTTTCTCACTGAACATTTTACCTTAAGCATTTTTTCATGTTGCCCCATAGTTATATGTGTGTAAGAATGTGTGAGAGTTTAGTTTTTCATATAACTGTTGTTATACATTTAAGTTCTTCCCAGTTTTTCACTCTTTAAGGGAATGGTGTGAAAATTTTCTCATGCATCTAGATATTTCAATGTTTTCAATTTTAGTCTACAGGAAGGCAAATAACTAGAAGTGGAAACACTGGCTCAAAGGGCATCTTGTATTTGTAATTAACCACAATATAAAAGAAGTCCTTAGTAATTCCTTTCAATGGGGCTTCTTTCATCAATTTACATAAGCATTGAACCCCTTAGTTTGCATGTGACAGTTCTTACTTCTCCCAGCTTTGAATTGTCTGTTACTTTTCTTCTCAATTAGCCAGTCCTTTCATTAAAGTCATGTAGTGCCCATGCAGGCACTTTTTGTCTTCTGCTGACATAGTACACAAAGGAGTAATACAGTTTTTTTTTTTGTTGTTGTTCAGTTCCTAGTAGGTATCAGTGTCATCACTCTTTTACATATTAACGGAGTAAGCTTCAAACAAAGTGACTTGCCCAAGAGTATACAACAGTAGAGCCAAGTTAAACCTGCATCATTTTGGCTCCAAAGCCTTTGTGCTCTCTACTCACTCCACTGGCTGTCAGGAGCACAGAGAAAGGAGTAATACATTCTTCCTGGAGTGAGGATATAAGGACCCCTGATAGCACAGTGGTTAGGCACTTGGCTGTTAACTAAAAGATCGGCAGTTCAAACCTATTAGCTGCTCTGTGGGAAAAGATGTGGCAGTCTGCTTCCATGAAGATTACAACCTTGGAAACAACTCTATTTTGTCCTGTAGAGTCTCTATGAGTGGGAATTGACTTGACAGTAATGGATTTTTGGTTTTTGGGTGAGGAATTCAGAGCAAAAGAGGAAGAAAATATGTGCCTAGGAAAGACTTCATAGAGGTTCTTTCCCAAGTAACTTAGAATTTAGTGGAAGAAATAAGAGAAGTAGAGCAATAATTATTGTATGGTAAAATAACATTTATTTATTAAAATACCATCGATATAATTAATATTAAAGGATCAATTAACATAAATGCTATCGTAGAAATAAACATAGAAGATATTTTTTAAATTTATTTTCTGTTTCCCCCCAAATGTCTGCAATTCCTGTTGAGAAGAATGTTTTTTAAAAAACTGCTTTATTAAGATATAATTGACATAGAAATAAATAACTGTACGTATCCAAATATTCAAATGTATAAGTTTGACATTTGTATACTCCTGTTGAACCATCATTGTAATCAAGATAACGAACATGCCTGTCACTCTCAAAATTTCCTCATGCCTTTTTATCTCTCCTTCCAGCCCTTCCATGCTTTCCCAGCCCATTCCCAGGCAACCACTGATCTGTCACTATAGATTGTAAAGATTACTTTGCATTTTCTAGATTTTTAAATAAATGGAATTATACAGTACACATTTTTTTTAGTGTGGTTTCTTTCACTTAGCATTACTAATTTGAGTCATTGCAAGGTTGCAGATATCAACAGATCATTCCTTTTTATTGATGAGTAGTATTCTATTATGTAGGAGCTCTAGTAGCATAGTGACTAAGGCACTTGACTGCTAACCAGAAGGCTAGAGGTTCAAACCCACCAGCCACTCCTCGAAAGGAAGGTTGGGAAATCCTACTTCTGTAGTGATATTGCCTCAGAAACCCAAGGAGGGGGTCTCTATGAGTTGGGGCCGACTCAATGGCACGTAACAACAATAACATTCTATTATGTGGATATACCATGATTTGTTTATCTATTCCACTGTTGATGGATGACCTTTCTGGTGTAAATCCTCCTATCACAGTTGATTTCAGTGAACAACATGATGCCACATACTGTGGATTTGGGAAGAGGAGTACACAATAGTTGTCATGAGCTATGAGAGACAATCTACTCTATGAATTCTAAGAAATTAGACCCGGGCAAGGAATAGCTATGGAGTGGAGGGAGTTTGGAGCATCTCATATAGACAGCTGGCACATTCTGTTTGTGGGAAGGGGACTGGTTCCCAGTCAAAAAATAGCTGGTTTGAGAAGAACTAGATGGTGCCCAGTCACCACTGTCAACCACTAAAAGGGGGATTTGTGTAGGAGATCCTGGATAGAGTGGGAGAACAATGTGGAACAAAACTCAAAATCATAAATAAAAAATAAAAGGGGGGAGCAGATTTGCTGGTCTGATAGAGCCTGGTGGAACCCCTGAGACTAGCTGCCCTTCAGATCTGGAATTGAACCCACTCCTGTGGCTTCCAGCCAAACAAAAGACAGGCATATGAGCTGAATATTTACATTAGGTAGATACACTTCTTTGAGAGATCAATCATGGGAGAATAGAAGAGCTGTGTGTGCACAGGGAGACAGCTCAGGGGTCAGGAGTGCATGAGAGGGAAGGACACAGGGAAGAGGTAACTATGGGGAGGAAGTGGGAGGGGAGCTGTTGCATTGTGGGAAATTATAGTCAATGTCACGAGGCAAAGTGTATGTAAGCTGCTGTATGGGAAGTGAATTTGCTCTGTAAACTTTCACCAAATCACGATAAAGATTAAAAAGGAAAAAAAAAAAGCTGGTTTTGGGACTTTGCACTTATAATTACTAAGAAATACTATTGTGTTTACAGCAATTATTATTTGGTTTGAAGAAGGATTTATTGTCAAAGAAATAATATTGATTATGGGCAGGAGTAAGAACTATTTTTAGGGATTCTACACATTTATGATTATATTAAAGAACAAGTAAATACATAAATATTCTTTTTAGAAGCATTCTTTAAAATTCTTTACAGTGCCTATGTAAATATATTTTTAAATTAACTTCATTTTAGATATCATGTAGAATGAAAAGGAGTTAATTTACAAAATTAATAGAAAAACAGTATAGAAAAGCTGAACTGTTTTACTTTGCCCTTCAGTATTTTATATACATCTTCCTCTCTATGAATCATAAACTGCATTTATAGGGTAAGAATGTAGATTTATAGTAGTGATTTTCATTCCACGTGATCCCAAAATGTTCCTTATAGATCTCTTTGTTCATCATTAAATAGCAGCAATCACTTGGGAGACATACCACCAAACCACAGCAACAACAGAAAGGAAGATTGATCAGGGAGTGTGGTCAGACATGCCATATGAGAGGAGGTGGCTTGTAAAAGATGAATTTTTACAAAAGTAGGAGAATCAGGTCAGGCATGGACACTGGAGCTCCTTATGGTTCATTCATTTTTAATAACCATTTTTTTTGACAGCTAACCAGAAGGCTGGTGGTTCAAACCCAACAGCCACTCCTTGGAAGGATGTTAGGCAATCTACTTCCATAGTGATACTGCCTCCGCAACCCAAGGAGGGGTCACTGTGGGTTGGGTCAGACTCGATGGCACATAACAACAATAACATGGTAAGAACAGGCTATACACAATGGACACAAAACTGACATGGTTCCTGTTCTTACACAATTTATAGCTCTAGTACATGTCAGAGGAAGTCCCTGAGTGGTAAAAATGGTGAATGTGCTCAGCTGCTGACTGAGAGGTTGGCAGTTCGAGTCCACGCAGAGGCGCCTCTGAAGAAGGGCCTGGTGAGCTCCTTCCAAAACATCAGCCATTAAAACCCCTATGGAGCTGGAAGAGAGCTGTTACATTATGGGCATTGCAGTTAATGTCATGAAACAAAATAAAATGACTTTTCTCTGTAATTTTACCCAAATCGCAATTTTTTAAAAAAATTAACCAACAGAAGAAAAATAATAACCATGAAAAGATGTTCGTGCAGCAATAACCATAATAACAGAAAGCTAAAAATAGCATGTTTGTCATTAGAGAAAGAGTATAAAACTTACAATCCTTCAATTAAATGAAATACTATTCGACCACTAAATATTATAAAATTAATAATTATAGTACCGAAGATCTTTAAGTACCATGGAAAATACACAGACACATGAATAAAGCAAGATTCTAAACGATATGTACCTATGATGCAGATAGAGAGACAAAGACACAGGATGGTGCTCAAAAATTGACAGGATCATTTTTTTCTTTGTTTTAAACAGTGTAGTACTATTTCATATAGCTTTACAATAAAAAAGCATTTGTAAATTTGTAATTGAAACATATTAATGACATATTCCATTCATTGAATATGTTGACTATGTTGCCTGTGTAAAAAAAAAGATTCACTTCTGTCCCAGGTTACAGTTTCCAAGTGGAAAAAACAAACAATAAACCGTATGGAGCCCAGTTCTACTCTGATACACGTGGGGTCACTGTGAGTTGGAATTAACTCAGTGGCAACTAACTGACCTCAAAGAGGTCTACCAAAGCGACCATATTGTCCTAATCAAATGCCATAGGATCATTGGATCAAGTACTAGATTTGACTCTAAAAATTTAGGTCTGTGGTCATTGGGTGTTTGCCTCACAAGGGCATTTCTAGCACTTTCAGCTCTCAGGCATCCTTTGAATGTTCCAGTCAATTCCTCTCTGCTTGGTCCCACACTGACTACAGCTAAATGATGTCACAAGTTCTTAGAAGATTCTTTTGTGAGCAAAACCTCTCTCTCCCTGGGCTCTATCTAGTCTTTAGATTTTCCTTCCTTGGGCCATGTGGGATAGCACTGAGCATAGTGCAGATTCTTAACCAGGGGCTAGGCATTCAAGGATGACTTCAAGGGAATGTCTGAAATGAGGGCAAAGGGTTATATGTTTATTTTTTAGGGAATCTGAAACTTTCAACATACTCTTGTGATTAAAAAAAAAAAAAAAAGAAACCAACTTGAAAACCATTGGTGTATTATAAAAAGCATGTAATAGGTGTCAAGTAATCTGGCCCTTCTCTAACCATATGTTATCAGACAAGTTGTTAATCTCTGAATGCCTCAGTTTCATCATTGGTAAAATAGGGATAACTATATTTTTCTTTTTACCCATTAGGGCTATAGCCAGGTCAAAGGGGATGACTTTGCTTAGGAAATAGCCCAATCCTGTACAAAATGAAATGTATTATTGTTGATAGTATCATCACAGCAGATCATAAAGGTGGAGGTGGTGGTTGGGGCAGGAGGTACAGGACAGGGAGAGGAGCCAGAGGATGGATGAAACATACTTTTCAATTATCAGATAGAGGGAAAGCAGTCTTTCCTAATGCCTCTGTGTCCTTAATTCACCCAAGCTTGGGACTTTTACTATTGAGTCCCAACCCATTCCAGGGTGAGTCAGGAAAAGGTGGAGGAGGCCCCATAGAAATGAAGTGTACAGAAAAGAACAGAACCTTACACGAAAGAGAAAAACACACGGACTTAGCATAGTAAGTTGCCTTACCACGTAAGCATGGTAGAGAAACAGTTATTTTTCCTAAATATGTTTTATCTAAATTTGGACTTTACCCAGGAAGACACTTGGGTTTTGGATCCTGAGAGAGCTAGGTTTGGTCTATCATTTGTGACTCAGGCAAACTTCTTAACCCCTCCCAGCCTTTGTTTCCTCATGTATAGACCAGAAAAGTACTCAGTTACCTTTCATCGTGAGGATTGAAAAAGACAAGTACATAACACTCAGCACAGGGCTTGGTCCATGTCAGTGAACTACAAAAGTTTCTCTAGGTGGCACTCAACCAATATTTATTTGCAAATGAATCAGGCTCTCACCCTTGGTGCTTACCATGACCCTGGCCCTATTCTAAATGTTTTACACACATTAACTCATTTTATCGTTACAACAACTTTTGGGACAGGTATTATTCTGATCCTCATTGTACAGATGGGGATACTGAAATGTAGTTGAATAATCTGTCCATGATCACTTAGCTCACAAGTGGTGAAGCTAGGTTTTGAATCCCTGCAGTCTGGTTTTAGAATTGCGTGATTAATCCTGGAATTGTGCTTAACCTCTCCTTGAGTTTGAATGGCTCCACCTGTTCCTCTAGAAACCCAGTAGTTAGGTGTGAGATCTTGTTATTTGGGTGGGTATTTGTCTCCCTTTCAGTCCTGCTTATCCTGGGGAAGTCCTACTGACCTTAGAAGGAAGAGAAGACCTATTTCCTAGGCAAGGCCAGAGTGGATCCTGGGAGAGGTAGTAAGCTAGTTGTTTTGGCCAACCCCTGGCTTACTGCAAGCACATTTCCTGTTATAGGTTCTCTTTTAAGGACGTAATGTGGCTGACTCTCTTAGAGCAGTGTGGACAGCATCCGCTAGAGCTGGGCAGCGATCATCCAAGCATGCCAGGCAACCCCACACTGATGTGGCCCTGTCTGCAGTGGCTCTGCTGGAAGCCAGCCAGGGCACTTGGGGAATATGAGCAATGACAGTTGAATTTTATCTGTTGCTTGGGCTCAGTTCTGCGGAGCTGTGTGACCTTGGGAAAGTGACATTTTGGCATTGAGTTATACTGACTGCAAAGCAGCTACCGCATTCTTGAAAAGGGTGATGATAGCTCTTGACTCACCCAGTAGCTAAGATCAACAACTCAGAGAAAAGGGTTATCTCCTTGGTTATGAGTGGAAGCCCATTTTCTAGGCAAAATGGGGGAGAAGCTTTTCCCTTGCCCGGGAGGGAAAAAGAAAACCTAGCAGTGTTTGCCTATTTGCTTGCTTAAGGGATTTTTTTTTAAAAAAATTACTATGAGTGATACACGTGCAAAGAAAAAGGAAAAGGGGAAATTTCATTCATTAATTTTTTTCCAATTTTAAAAATTTTGATTTATTTCCTGAAGAAATATGTTTAAATTATCTTTGATCAAACAGTATCCTTTTTTTTTTTTTAAAATGTTGAACATTATAACCCCATTTAACACTTCCCTGTTTTTTAACTTTCATGACCATCAAAAGAAATTATGTCACTTCATGGATGTGCCATAGTTAGCAATTTCTTAACTAAACTACGAAGTTGTTTCAGTCTTTTTGCAAATGATATAAATGTAAAATAAAGTGTATTTGCAGTGCTGAGGTGGGCATCTTTGTGCAAACAGACTTTCCTGGGTTTAGATTATTTCCTTCAGATAAATTTCCATATCCCAGCTAGAGTTTGTGGGATCAAAGGTGCTCTTGTTAATAATTCCTCTATTGCCCTTTTTGAAACAGTATTTCTGCTCTCCTTCACTTGACATTTTCTTATCAAACAGGGGCATCTGCAGTCTTTTTGGTCTTAAAAAGTTCTGCTTTTACTCTTCCCCTAGTTGATGCATAGGATCTATGAAATTTTTATATTCGTCTGTTCTGTTGATATAGCACATTGCAGAGGATCCTTTCTCAGCTGCTGTGTAACTGGTAAAGTAATATAAAATATATGGTGCTATTTTGAAGAGTTATTAGTAATAATAATAATTTACTAGTAATTAATGATACTGATACACTTTTAATAATACTCCATCATTAATAATCATATAAAAGACATCAATTGTTATTAAAGTTATTTTATTATATTTTAAAATATAGCTAATAAGCAGATGTGAAGAAGCACTCTTTTGAACCCAAGAGGAAGAAGGCTGCTCAGGCAGGACTTTCCATAACCAAAACCCAAACTCACTGCCATTGTGTCAACGCTGACTGATAGCAACCCCTTTGGGTTTCTGAGGTGGTTAATCTTTACAGAAGTAGATTGCCCAGTTTTCCTTCCAAGAAGTGGCTGGTGGTTCAAACCCACTAAACTTCTGGTTAGCAGTTAGTAATGCCTTAGGCACTACACCACCAAAGCTCCTTAGGACTCTCCATAACTGACCTATATTATTTACTTTTCTTTCTGTGTGTATGTGATAACCAGAGTCCCTGGGTGGTACAAATGGTTAAGCACTCAGATGCTAACCCAAAGGTTGATGGCTTGAGTCCACCCAGAGGTGCCTTGGAAGAAAGCCCTGGCAATCTACTTCTGAAAAATCAGCCATTGAAAACCCTTGGGGCATAGTTCTACTCTGATATACATGAGTGATACCATGAGTTGGAATCTACTTGATGAGAACTGGTGGTAAAATGTTATAGCTGGTGTGCAATTAATTGAAAGAGTTAATGGGAAGAGGGGGTGAAAATGGATCATTTGAAAGGTGTCAGCTAACCTTGAAATATTCTCTGTTGCTGTTTCCACTCAGTAAATAGTTACTTCCTGGGCAATACCCTTGTGATTCATTTCACTATTTCCATTCTCTCCAGCTATTAGTTTGGCTCAGGGCCTTGGCTCCTCACCTTTCTACCTTTATAGTCTCCCCATAGGCCTCTCTGCCTTTAAAATCTCTTTATCCAATCCACCCTACATTTTACCATCACAATGATCTTCTTACAACAGATTCTACTGTTTAAAAACCTTCGGCGGCTCCCTATTGCCTACAACATCTGTGTCCAACTGAGACATTGGGAGACAGTGTTGAATCAAAAGTAATTTGTTGCTGCTAATAATTAGAGAGCAGAAGTCTGTGAATAATTTATTCTCTTTTTGTTTCACTCTTTAGAAACCAATTAGAGCAAGGTTCACTGTATTACTACTTTCTAGTGTGGGAGAGTAAGGGTGTAATTAGAGCTAATGCATGGAAAAATCACAAATAACTCCTAAGTATGCCTACTGATGTGCCATTCAATGTTGTATTGTTAGAGGAAAAGAGCTGAGAACCAGTAGCCTGAAGAATAAAATGCATTCTCCTCTGCATACCATGAAAGGTCCTTTGTGATCTGGTCTGGATTTCATTTGGAGCCTTCACTCTTACCACTTCACCACTTGAGCCATCTCCACCACTCTGCAATTCTCCAGCCACATCAGAGGGAAAAAAAAAAAAATCAAACCACTTGCCTTTGAATAGAGTTTGACTCATGGTAACCCTGTGTGTGTTGGAGTAGAACCGTATTCTATGGGGTTTTCAATTGCTGAGTTTTTTGGAAGGAAATTTCCAAGCCGTTCGTCTTTGGTGCCTCTTGGTGGACTTAAACCACCAACCTTTTGGTTAGCAGCCAAGTGCTTTAGCTGTTTGCACCACCCAGGAATTCCTTACACCAGAGTCGTGACATTTATTTCCCACTCAGTGTGTATGGATCCTTCATTGTCTCCCTTTGGGCAAGCTTGTTGCTCTACTTTCAGCCTGTGGGGCTTGGGTGTACCCTGTATCCCATGCTTGGCTAGTGGAAGTATTGGAGTCTTCCAACCATGGTGGTTGGTTGGAGATGGGCAGGTGTCTCTACCTGGGCCAATTAGAACTAATCTGTGATTTAGCATAAATTATTGGGAAAGTGATGCCCTCTTTCCATGAAGACTGTTAAGCTACTAGGATGCACATCTGGAGTGGCCAGGGGTCATGTTGCTGCCAAGGGGAAAAGCTTGCCTCTGAATCTGAAGCCAACACAGAAGAGAGCAGTGCTAAGAGAAAGAGAAAGGCAAGGTCTTGGTGGTATCATTTGGGCCCCTGATTCTACTTGAAGCTAATTGGACTTCTTGGTTTCACAAGCCACTTAATTTTCATTCTCATTCTCTCTCTTTCAAGTCAATGTGAGTTTCAGTTCTGTCACCTTAAACTCAGAGTCCTAACTAACATACTGGACTCCTTACCTTTCCCTGATCATGGGAGGCCCTTCATGTTGTCCATCTTTACTCATGGCTCTTCTCTCTGCCCGCATGCTCTTCTCCATCTCTCAGTTGAGCAGTGTTCTATTCACCTGCCCAGGCCTAGGTCAGGGATTCCAACAGCTTCCCATCATACCTGGACAGAACACGTCTTCTGTGTTCCTGTAGCCCAGGGTCACACATGCCATCACACTTGGTTGTATAGTTTGCTACACATGCATGGGGGATTTCTGGTTCCTTTCTTATAGATAGGACCCCAAATGGCATTGTGGTTAAAGCATTCAGCTGTTGTCTGACAGGTGTGTGGTTCAAACCCACAAGCCATAATCTGCTTCCATAAGATTTACAGCTTTGGAAACCCTATTAGGCTGTTCTACTCTGTCCTCTAGGGAGTCTGTGAGTTGGAATAGACTCAATGGCAGTGAGTTCTTTTTTTTTTTTTTTTTAAATGAGATACTGAATTTCAGACACTGTCTTATTTAAGTTTATATCCCTAACACTTTGCATGAAAAAAACAGGGCAATCTACTTCCACAAAGATTTACAGCCTCAGAAACCCAATGGGGGGTCACTGTGGGTCAGAACCGACTCACTGGCAGTGAGTGAGTGAGAGTGAACACTTTGCACAACTTCTGTGAACAGACAATATTTGTTGAACTGAGTTTAGCAGAAAAAAAATAACAAAAGGAAGGAAGAAAGCAAAGAGGAAAAGTACATTTTGCCCTTTAAATTTAAGTCTTGGACTTGGGCTGTGGGTAAAGGAAGATGAGAACCACTTGTTGAATAACAAGTTAAACCCATTTAATCTCTTTTTCTGGAAATTGTTGGTACTTGACAGCTGCAAAATATATGGTAGTTCCTAGACAGGAGGAATTTGGTATAGCACGTGGGAATAGTGAGAAGAGAGGCTCCAGGGATGGTTCCACCTAAGTTATATGTGGAAATTCACTGTCAGGGACACTGGATCTTACACAGCTGATAAGTTCCTACCAGTGGATGGGATGTCACCTCCTGGAACATCTCTTGGGAGTAGCCCTTCCTTGCTATTCCCTAGTTCAGGCCATCACCACTGGACCAGTGGAGCAGTCTTCCACAGGACTTCTTGCCTGCTTTCATGACACTCCATTCATCCTATATATTGGGTCAGAAAGTTCCTATAGCTCTTCACTGCTCCTGGCACCCTCTTGCCTATAAACCTTAAGTCCCTGAGGTATTTCTTTAAAGAGTCTTTTAGAGTGTGCTGTGGTGTGACTGTCCCTGGGTGGTACAAATGGTTAACGTGTTTGGTTGCTCATTGAAGGGTTGAATTGAATTATTGAAGGCATTGAATTCACTCAGAGATGCCTCTGAAGAAAGGCCTAGCAATCTGTTTCTGAAAAAATCTTTCCTTGAAAGCCCTATGAGCACAGTTCTCCTCTGACATACTTGGGATTGTCATGGGTTGGAGTTGACGTGAAGGCAACTGGTTTTATGGTATGATCTCAACTTCCTTTCACTGTCACCTTTTCTAGTACCCCCATTCCTCCCTGTTTTGTCCAGCTGAAGTGAACCATGTGTCATTCCCTACTGCTGACTGTGCCCTATTGTTTACTATCTTGGTAGCTCCCTTTGGGAGGTCTTTGTTCCTGAAATAATAAATTCCCAACTATGTAACTATGTAAGAGGCCACAGACTAATTCCATCTGCTCCTTGAAGCTATCTGTCAGTTTGAACTGACCTCTCCACCATTTGAACTGCCCTGAAGTGTTTTGGGCATTAGAGTTTCTATATACATATATCAAAAAACCAAACTTGCTGCCATCGAGTCAGATCCGATTCATAGTAACCCCTCTTTGGGTTTCCAAGGCGATGTCTCTACAGAAGTAGATTGCCCAGTCTTTCTTCCGAGGAGTGGCTGGTGGGTCTGAACTACCAGCCTTCTGGTTAGTTGTCAAATGCCTTAGGCACTACACCACCAGAGCTCTCCATATACATATACATGTTGTTGTTGTTGTTGTTATGTG
>NW_006921595.1:630862-651980 GCF_000298275.1 Orycteropus afer afer
CCCCCCCCCAATACCTGATGCAGCTTCAGCATCTGTCCTATGTGGTCTACCCCCAAGCAAGGAACCAGGAAGGTGGGCATCTTCCATAATGGGGCTTTGCCATATCAGAGGCCTTAGTTTCCAACTGCCTATCTAGAGAGGGATAGAGGGACAGTAGGAGATAAAAAGAGAATGGTGGATGGCATGAGCTATTTTAGAGGCCAGATTGGGAAGTGGAGTATATCACTTTCATCTACAGTCCACTGGCCAGCACTATCACATAGTCTCATTCTAAAAGCAAGAATGGAATTTTTGCTTGCGGGTCCTGGAAGAAGAAGTGCGATTGGTGAGCATCTGGCCAGTCACTTCCACTCTCCAGCTGCAGAAGATTATTTCATCATTTTACCCACTCTGGCAGCTTTGGAAAAAGTGCCCTACACCTATCAGGCAGCAGTGAGTGAATGAACCTGCCGTGATAGGGAGACCTCTGGCATGGCATTCACTGTTGGTCCTCTAGTGCCACTCTAACAGACAAACCACTATTTCTGTAGTGATACTGCCTTTGAAACTCAAGGAGGGGTCGCTATGAGTTGGATCCGACTTGACAGCATGAGGTTTGTTTTTTTTTTTTTTTTAGTACATATGTATGTGTATATCAAAGCAAACAAACAGGGTTTTTTCCTCTTACACTTTAAAAGGCTAGAAGTCTGAGTTCAAAGTGCCAGCTCTAAGGACTGGGTGAAGGCCCCATAACCTTGGGCTTCAGCTCTGCCTCTTACTGCTGGCCCCCTGGAGCTAGAGGCTTCTCTTACCTAAGGCAGCTGCTAATTGCTGAGGCTGATAAACCCAAGGTCAACAAATAAAATGGCACAGCCTCAAGATCATCAAGCAATACAGCAGGCCACTAGTTCAAGTCCAGAAATAGTCCCAAGATTGGCAGACAACATGGCAGGCCAATCACTGATAACTCAGCCAAATGCAGGATCCAAATGTGCCAAGAGACTCAAGACCCTTCTCAATGCATCTTCTTATATACTGGAAGCAGACCACATCCCTAAGGCAGCTACTCAGATGCTCACAGTAGACTCTACCATGGAGCTGATTACCAGTCTCATCATGGGGAATAATTGCCCAGCCACTCAAAACCAGGCCCAGCCAAATTGACACATAACCTTAACTACCACAACTGTTTTTCCCTACTTTAATTTTGCTTCCTTGCTCCTGAGGAGAGGCAAAACTTTTTCCAATCTTCTTCTTTTGGGGATTTTCCTCTTTATAATCTGAAGTTTCCCTAGTCCCTTTGCCTTCTCTTAGTGAACTTTTGATTCTCTCCCAAACTGCTTAAGTACACAGAGTCAAGAATGGATGTGTATGTGGTTGTGAAGGTAGAAAAGAAGGCAGCCATTGCAATTCCTTCTGTTCTTTTGTTGCATGGGTAGGGGGAAAGTTAAAGTTTTTATTTTGGAATAATTTTAGATTTACAGAAAAGTTGCAAAGATGATGCAGTTTCTCCATATATCCTTTGCTCAGTTTCCCCTAATGTTAAGAAATCCACATATAGGTGGATTTCTTAGGTATACTCCTAAGAACTAAACTCCAAACTTTATTTGGATTTCACCAGTTTTTCCACTAATGCCTTTTTTTTTTTTTTCTCTGTTCCCAGATCCCATTTAAGGTACCACACTGCATTTAGTTGTCATGTTTCCTTTGTCTCCTCTAATCAGTGACAGTTTCTCAGTCTGTCTTTGTTTTTGTTGACCTTGATGGTTTTGAGGAGTAATTGTCAAATATCGTGTAGAACATCCTGCAAGTTGAGTTTATTTGATGTTTTCCTTGTGATTAGATTGGAGTTACGAGTTTTGGGGAGGAAGACTGTAGAGGACTTTTCTTCTTCACCACATCATATAAAGGGGGACATGATAACATCCCTGGTGATATTACCTTCATCACTTGGTTAAGGTAGTATTTGCCAGATTTCTCAACTCTAAATCTACTATTTTTCTCTTTCTGTGCTCTGTTCTTTGTATACTAATCACCAAGTCCAGCCCGCACTCAAGGGGGATGGGAATTCTTCACCCCACTTCTTAAAAGGAAGAGTATTTCCTTATATAATTTGGAATGTTCTATTTCTTTCTTTTTTTGGTTCTGTTCTTTCTATTTTTGCCTCCTCAATGTGAATGCTTTCAAAGTCCCTAAGGTAGACATAAATTATGGCCTCAAAAGCCATCTCCCAACAACTGAATGAAGAGCCTAGCACATTTTTCTTCCACAGGTAAGAGAGGATCTGTCCTGAAGAATCAAAACAAAGGAAACAAATGAACCTATTAGCATATAATCATTCTGTGAAGTGGTGCACCTTGGAGTTGGCTAATAGCTGCAAAATGCTGCTTGATTCATTCAGTGCCTCCATTATTCATGAATGTGCATCTTCTCTCTAGGGTGCAAGTGGTGAGATCCTTCAGCTTTTTAGAATTCGTCCAACCCTTTGCAGCCAGCTAAGGTGCTGAGGTGCTGCTCCATTGGCTGTAAGAGAAAGAGCCTGCATGTGCATTTTGCAGCCAGGCTCAAGCTCTCTATCCAGCCTCTTAATCTGACCAGGGCAGTCAAAGTGGGACTTGCAGAGTATCCCATGGAAGGTGGAATTTCCGGCTTCAAAGTCTGCTTTCTCAGCTGTCTGGAGAAAAGTAAAGGGAATGCTTTTGAAATAAAAATTGAAATGAGTCATAGCTTTAATTGTTTTCCATGTATAATCATAATTGGGTGAGATCACCTGGGTGGATCACTTTATTCTACATGTGTGAAAAGTAATGCTGGTGAATGCAAGAACCAGATCACCCTTAAGGGTGCTCTTTGGGGCATAAGTTTTTAGAGGTAGGGAGCTGTCAGAGAAAGCATGTGGGCTTTGCATCATCAGTCACACCTGAGTTTCAATCCTGTCACTGCTGTTTATGAATAAGTGACCTTTGCATCTTCATCTCTCTTGAGCCTCAGATATCTTAGCTGTAATGTGGAGTTCATGAAATTTGCTTTGGATGATTGTTGCAAGAAATAAATGAAATAATGTCTGTGAAGTACCTACCTGACAGTTAATAGATGGCAGTTGCAGTAGAATGCTTTTGGTGAAAGTAATCGAAAATCTGACTGGAAGTTGCCAAGAGAATCAGAAGAATGTTTGTTTGTACACAACTAGAAGAATATCAGTAGAGTGGCTCCAACACTGGTTGGTTCAGAGACTCAGCATTATTCATCAAAAGGCTAGATTCTGTCCATCTCTCTGTTCAGCAAGATGGATCAGTCCTCAGGGTCACAACATGGCTGAAATTTCAGGTGTCACATTCATAGATGACAAGTTCCAGAGCAGGAGGAGGTAATCTCTTCCAGTGTTTTTTTTTAGGATCAAGGAAACCACTTTCAAAAGTGCCTCCACTCCCACTCTTTCATCCCAGCTGACTTCTCTTCATGTGTCACTGGCTAGAATTAATCACAGGTCCATATCTAAATCATGGGCCAACAATACTTGATTTAGACCAATCACGATTCACACCTTAAGTAAAGGCTGATCTAGGGTCTTCTGATAGAATGACTACAACTTCACCTGAAACAAATCTGGATTCTGTTAAGGGGCTAGGGGAATCTGAATACAGAGGACCTTTTGCAGATCCAACAAACAAGATTATTGGGATAATTCATGAGGCTGGTCACTGGCCTGATTGATTAAAATATAGATAAATCTTCCTTCCCTTTATGTTGGTTGTTTGGTTCTTCCTTTAATATTGTAGAATCTCAGAGTTGCAAGGAGCTTCTCTAAAGCACATGTAAAAGAATGGTTATCCCTTCTTCTTGAATTTCAACCAGGACAGGAGAGTCTGTCCCTGAACATGGCTGAATTGCTTCTGATAAATCGACCGTGGGGTTACATCCTGAGGTGATTGTTTGCATTAAAATTAAATTAAATAAGATGGAAATTCAAGCTTTTCAGTTGCATTCCAAACCAAAACTAAACTCACGGCCATCGAGTAGATTCCAACTCTTAGTGACCCCCATTGGGTTTCCAAAGGTATAAAGTTTTACAGAGGCAAACTGCCCCATTTTTCTTCCAGAGTGGCTAGTGGGTTCAAACCACCAATGTTCTGGTTAGCAGCCAGATGCTTTAGCCACTATGCCACCAGAGCTTCTTCAGTTGCAGTAGGCACATTTAAAGTGCTTAAGAGCCACTTTTGACTAGTGTCTATTGTATTGGACAGGACAAATGATATAACATTTCCATCATCACAGAAAGTTCTACTTGACAATACTGCTCTCAATTATCCTCCAGACCCTTCCAGTTTTAAAATTCTCATCCTATGAGATACCTAGGACTATGTACCAATGCCTGTATATGGATTTCATAATTTGATAGATAAATCGATTGAAAAAATAACAGATAAAAATTATTTATGGGTTAACAGTTAGATATTCTTACCATAATAACTATTTATCAGTTGTTCTATGTAAGTTGAAATTAATGATTATCATGCATACATTTTCAGCATGGATTATTTTTCCATATCACATAAATTTCACCATTTTAGCCGATATAACTCATTTAGTTCATTGTGCAGTATGGACTTCAATTATTTTTTTTTTTAATTTTATTTTGTGAATATTTATGCACACAAATCTCAACTTTTGGGAATTCTAGGGGTGACTGTCTCTGTCACTATTTTCCCTCTTGTCTTGGTCTGTCAGTTGTTAACACCTTCATCAGCCAGAACATGAGAAACAAAAAATGGATTAAATTCAAACAGTGAAATATTATGATTTGTCAGAGCCTAGGGTGAATGACATTGGCCAAATAAGGAGTTTGGAAGATCTGTTGGTTTAATTATCTATTGGTATTATTAATACTAGTGTTTTATATTTGAATATCCCTCTCACACCTGTTATTCCATTTAATAGTCACAACAAACTTGCAAGTTATTTTATTATCCCCATTTTCAGATAAGAAGAGACTAGATTTGTACTACATGGTATATTAGTTTGAGGTAATTTTTTAAAATAAGAATTCAGCTCAATAAAACTTGATGACCACACACAGCATGTGTTTTCAAATAGTTATAAAACTAGAATTTGGATGCAGAACACCTGATTCCAAATTGGTGCTAATCATATTATCTCTAGGAGCTCTGGTAGCGTAGTGCCTGAAGCACTTGACTGCTAACCAGAAGGCTGGCGTTTCAAACCCACCAGCCACTCCTCAGAAGGAAGATGGGGCACTCTATTTTCATAGTGATACTGCCTCGGAAACCCAAGGATGGGTCGCTATGAGTTGGGTCCAACTCGATGGCACATAACAACAACAACAACAATATTATCTCTAAATGTCTTTCTGCTGCTAACTGAAGGTTGGCAGTTAAAATGTTGTGCCCAGGTTATGAAGGAGATGCTCGGAGAGGAACATGCCAACACACAACAATGCAAATGCAATAGGAAAGTTTATTAGCTAACTTAAGTTAGGGTCTTTGCCCTTACCAGGTCAGTGGCTTAAGCAAAAGACCCCGTGCCCCGGTATTCTCACAAATTTATGAAACAATATGGGGAGGGGCAGCACCAGGGCAAGAGGGTACAGATGATTGGTTGTTGCTAAGGGATTTAGGGCAGTGATCTAAGATGTTGGGGGATGTAAAGAAACCACCCGGCTCCAAAGTTCACTTAGGAAAATATTATCTAGGGAGGATGCGGCTCAGGTATGTGGGAGACTTTCAGGAGTCGAGCAAATCTCCGATACGTGCTGAATCCAGATGGCTTTTGTGATGCGTGCTGAGTTCGGAGGAAGTTCCTTGATACCTGCTGAGACTGGAGGGCAGATAAAGGCCCTAAAGAGTCCAAAAATTCTGTTAGTAATGCTGACACTAAAAGGTTTCTGGTTAAAGATTTTCCTGGAGGCTACTAGAGCTCTCAGACTCACAAAAACCCACCCAGCTGCTCTGTTGGAGAAAGATCTGGTGATTTGCTCCCATATTTACCAAAAAATCCAAACTCATTGCTGCCAAGTCAATTCTGACTTATAGGGACCCTGTTTGACAGAGTAGAACTAACCCATAGGATTTCCTAGGCTGTAATCTTTACAGGAGCAAACCTCCAGGTCTTTTTTTCTGAAGAGCAGCTGGTAGGTTCGAACCATTGACTTTTCGGATAGCAGCTGAGCGCTTAAGTGTCATTGTACCACCAAACCAGGAAACAAACAAAAACAACCATTGCTGTTGAATTGATTATGACTCATAGTGACCCAACAGGACAGAGTAGAACTGGTCCATAGGGTTATCAAGGCTGTAAATCATTACAAAAGCAGATTGTCACCTCTTTCTCCCACAGTGGGACTAGTGGGTTTGAACTGGTGGGTTAGCAGCCCAGCACTTAATCACTGCATCAACAGTCCCCTACATTAACAAAGGTTCACACTAAACTCCCTTAATAAGTTGTGATATACAAAACAAATGGATTCAATTCATAAATCTTTGTCAAAGAGCTTGGAGATCTTCACACAAAAAGTATGCTAGATTATAAAATATAATTTCCTTGATCAGTCAAAGATGTAAACACTTATAGGTTGACTCAACCCTTTTATTCAATGTTGTGTTGTTGTTGTTGCTATGAACCATCAAGTTAATAGATGTAACTATTTCCATGAAGACACTAGGATGATTTCAAAAAGAGTTGGAAAGTAAGAGGAGGGGATAGTGAATTGGATGGACAGACATGTCGCTTTTCTTTCAAGCATTGTCTATTAATATTGTGTCCAGATAGAAAGCACTATTTCAATGGGTGTAGATAAAACTTGAATAACAGGTCAAGTGAATTGGATAACACATATTGAAATGGGAAATGATTATTAGCTCTTTTCATTATTGAATCTGATGATTAGGAACCTTGGTTACCTTCCCTTCTGCTGCTTCTCCAGGGGAGAGAAGAGATACAACAGCTGACAATGACGCCATCCCTAACTTGGTTGATTATTCAATCTTAGGGTCTTAATTGGACTATGAAAGGAGCCCTGGTTGCATAGTGGTTAAAGCTCTTGGCTGCTAATCAGAAGGCTGGCAATTTGAACCCAGTAACTGCTTTGCTCTGCAGGAGAAAGATGTGACAGTCTGTTTCTGTGAAGATTTGCAGTCTTAGAAACCTTGTTGGGTACATCTACTCTGTTCTATAGGGTCACTATGAGTCAGAATCAACTTGATGGCTGTGGGTTTGTTTGTTTGGTTTTGGTTTTATTGAACTGTGGTTGCTAATCAGCCTTTCTCCAGGCAGCCTCCACATTTCCTTTTAATAATGGTGACATTCAAGCAAAGCATATGACAGGGATTAATTTGATTGTGTCACCCAGAAAATGGAGCACAGGTTTTAAGGGTGCTACAGATGTATGGCTTTTGATAAAACAGGTGACTCTGATGTTTTTCCTAATGGGAAGTGAAGATGGAAAGTACTGGGGCTGGGGGTGTATCTCGGTCTATTTTTAGATTGCTATGATTGCTTGCTATGCATCTTTGCTTGCAGTATGAAACCTGGCTTCTGGAAGCAAACATCCCTTCATAATATATATTGTTGTCAGTGTTTTTTAGGGTCTTTATTGAACCATATCTTTATTTTATATTAACATTGTGATATTTTTATGTCCCTTACTGGATTACTATATACGGGAATAGAATGAATGATGAATGAATGAATGGATACAGGACTCTATGAGTAAGGATGAAGTATATCAAGAAAATACAATGTTATATAAATGCATTTAAAAATAAAATCTCCTGAGTCTAATTGCTTCCTTCTCATTGATTAAGCTGCTAAATAAACAACATCAAACTACTTCCAATTAAACAAATGAACTATGCATCTCTTTTCATATAAAGTCAACTTTTTAGAAAAGCAGTCATGTTAGATTTAGGCCCAAATCCTTCCTCTGTTTAACCATGATGCAATATAGGTTTATCCCGGAAGCAAAGGACTGAGATGAAGCAACCTCAAAATGAATCAATGCTTCAGCAACTTTGGCCTTGCCATTATTGATATATTTCTGTTTTGGCCCCTCTCTCTTTGTGACTAAACATGTATTTTTATCAGAAAGAATTCTTGGATAAAATATAAAATCCAGTAACATGAGCCATTTTAAACTAATTCGTTTCTTTCAAAAATATGTTTATTGGGCACCTACTGTGTGCTAGAAACTTCTAGGCATAGGAGAAGCAAAAATGAATGAAATAATTATGCTCAGGTTATCAGAGTTGACGACAAGGCCATCTGTGTTTCATTGAGCATATCCCTTAATATCCTTACTCTTTAGTTGATTTTATCTGTCTCGGGTCTTTATCTTTTGTCTCAACAGTTATGCTGTGGTGTTACCTAGTTGTGGTAATCTTTAAATGTACCCTTTTGGTGGTTGCTGAACTTCTTGAATTTAAATTTTTGTCTTTCACCAAATTAGAGAAGTTTTGGCCATGATTTTTTCCCTAATATTTCTATGTTCCAATTTCTTTCTCCTTTCCTTCAGGGACTACAGTTACCCTTACATTCCAAAATAATATTAAAAAAAAAAAAAAACCCTCACTGCCATCAAGTCAATTCAACTCATAGCAACCCCTCCTTGGGTTTCCACGGTGGCATCTCTACAGATGTAGATTGCCCAGTCTTCCTTCTGAGGAGTAGCTGGTGGGTTTGAACCTTCTAGTTAGCAGTCAAGTGCCTTAAGCACTATGCCACAAGAACTCCTTACCCTTACATTAGAATTTCTGAGACTACCCCACAAGTTCCTAAGGCTCTTTACAATTTTTTTTTCCTGATCTTTTTTCTCTCTTCTTCAGATTATCTGATTTCTATCAGTCTATTTTCAAATTCTTTTCTTTGCCTCTTTCTTTCTGCTGTTATGCCAACCCAGGAAATTTTAAATTTCAGATACAATATTCTACAATTCTAAAATGTTCACATAAAAAAAATTCTATTTATCTGCTGAGATGTCCTGTCTTTTCATTCATTATCGTCATGTTTTCCTTTGCTTTAATGAGCATAGTTATAATAGCTACTTTAAAGTCTTTATCTGATAATCCCTACATCTGGGTCGTGTTAGAGTTGGCATCTGTTGAGAACAGGTCACAGTCTCCTGACTCTTCATATATATCGTGAACATTGTGAACATTATGTTGTATAGATTCTAGATTTGTTATGTTGTTCTAAAGAGTGTTGATGTTTTTTACTTAACAGGCAATTAACTGTTATGTACGGGCATACCTTATTTTATTGTGCTTCACTTTATTGCACTTTGCAGATATTGAGTTTTTTTTTTACAAATTGAAGTTTTATGGCAACCTTGCATCAAGCAAATCTGTTGGTGCCATTTTACCAACAACATGTACTCACTTTGTGTCTCTGTATCACATTTTGGTGATTTTCATAATATTTTAAACTTTTTCATAATGCTATTGTACACTTAGGAGCTCTGGTAGCATAGTGCCTAAGGCACTTGACTGCTAACCAGAAGGCTGGAGGTTCAAATCTACAAACCACTCCTCAGAAGGAAGGTTGGGCAATCTACTTACCTAGTGATACCACCTCAGAAACCCAAGGAGGGGTCGCTATGAGTCAGGTCCAACTCGATGGCACATAACAACAATTGTACACTTAAAACATAGAACCTTAAAAGCATAACTTGTATGTACTGCAAAATCAAAAAATTCATGTGACTCGCTTATTGTTATATTCGCTAATTCCATAATTCCAGAACCATACCTCAAACCAAATCTTTGAGCTATGCTTATAGTTTGCTATGCTTGTGGTTGGTGGTGGCTCAGGTCTTATTTCTGTTTTATATCTTAGCTGAAGATAAGGGCTCCATCAGATACTTGATTTAAATTTACATACTGAATTGGGGTTCCCTCTGTAATGGCTCTGGATGCTGAAGGTTTCTTCCTTGGTTTCTCTAGCAAGAAAGATGGCAGACTTCCTATCAGTTTTTATTGGCTTCTTCCCCACCACTATGACTGCCTCAGAGTGAAGCTGCAAAAAGGGAGAAATTTACTTCATGCTGCTCACTTGTTCTTACTTCTAACTTCTCTACAAATCTTCTGCCTTTATTTTATCTTCAGAAGTCTCAGGTAGTTATTTGTATCTTGTACAGAGTTCATGGGTGATTTTGCTCCTGTAGAGAAGCTCGTGGTTTTGAACAGCTGGATTTTCAGTTAGTAGCTGGGAACTACACTCAGCATCTTAGCATTAAGCTGCCACAGTGTACTATGTCTGTGAACACTATATATTGTGTTATTTTAGGTTTTATGTTATATGGTATGATTTATTAGGTTATTTTTTGGGTCTGGAAATGCTCAAAAATTTTTCTTTTATAAACCCAATAGGTGTTGCTATGAGTCAGAAACAACTCGATGACAGTGTTTGGTTTTGGGAGCTCTGGCGGTGTAAGGCATTTGATTGCTAACCAGAAGGCTGGTGGTTCAAACCCACCAGCCTCTCCTCAGAAGGAAGATTGGGCAGTGTACTTCTGTAGAGATACTGCCTTGGAAACCTAATGAGGAGTCACTATGAGTTGAATCGACTCGATGGCAGTGAGTTTGGGTTTGTTTTTTTTTTAATTAATGGTAATTTCTTCTTTGCTTTACACCATTTGATGTATGAAAGTTTCATAGGAATGCTTTACTTTCAGATGGTAGGAGAAACCTGCATATGAGGAGCTCTGGTGGTACAGTGGTAAAAGAACTCAGCTGCTAACCAAAAGCTTGGCTGTTGGAATCTACTATGTGCTCCATGGGAGAAAGATATGGCAGTCTGTGTTCACAAAGATTTACAGCCTTGGGAATCCTATAGGGCAGTTCTACTCTGTCCTATAGTGTATCTATAAGGTAAAATTGACTTGATAGCAGTGGATTTATATAAATATGTATGTATGTGTATATATATACATATATACACACACACATATATATACAATTGACCCTTGAACATTGTGAGGATTAGGGGCTCTGATACCTCACACAGTCAAAAATCTATGTATAACTTTTGAATCCCCCAAAACTTAGTCTACTGTTCACCAGAAACCTTATGATGAAATGAACATCCTGATTATAAACGCAACTGCATTTGTACAAAACAGTAGAGTTTGCCTATCACTTCCTGCCTTATATCCTGGTGTTTACTTCTCTTCCTTACTAATAAATGTCCTTTGTGACATCCCCCCCCCCATCTACATTAAAAACCTGTTCAGGCAGATATCCTCTCTTCTCACCAGTTTTCTCAATGGCATCTGGGAACTCATCTGTTGCCTCTTGGCCAGCAGAATCTGCTTCTCCTGTTATCCTGACACATTTTAGGCCAAACATCTTTCTAATATTATCAAACCATCCATTTCTGGCATTAAATTCTCCAGCTTTAGATCATGCACCTTCCTTTTGCTTTAAGCTGTCATATAATGACTTTGCTTTTTCTCTTATCGTGTTAGAGTCTGTAAATATTCCTTCCTTATAGCAATCCTGCACTCATGTAAGAGCTGCATTTTTTTT
Source organism: Orycteropus afer afer (assembly GCF_000298275.1). Taxonomy (NCBI): domain Eukaryota; kingdom Metazoa; phylum Chordata; class Mammalia; order Tubulidentata; family Orycteropodidae; genus Orycteropus; species Orycteropus afer. The sequence continues at coordinate 642,379 of NW_006921595.1, forward strand.
TTTTTTTTGGTGGCCCGTCTACCTGGCGGGGAGTGGAAGAGCTGCATTTTTAATAGGAAATAAAAAGATATTTTGCAAAAAGTGCAAGGTTTTTGTGCCTGTTGGCTGCAGTGATGGCTTCATGAATTTCCTTTTTTTTTTTTTTTTTTAACAAGAGTCCTTGTTCTGGGTTATTTTTCTTGAAATGGTGGATAAATGGCAGCTGTAGACCTCAACCTAAGTACATATCAAGCAATTCAACTTTTTCTTGTAATGTCATGACTTTTCTCTGCTTCTTGGGAGCACTTTCAGCATAACTAATGGTACTTTGTATGGGTCCCATGATGTTATTTAAGATTTATGGTACTGCACTAAACACAATGAGAAATACTCAAGAACCACAATAGATAAATTTTTACTGCAATACTCAATTTACTGGAGAAATGAACTGTCCACGCAGAGATGCTTCTCATAACATGGTGTTGTAAGCAGATACTTTTAACACTTGAAGGAGCTCTGGTGGAACAGTGCCTAAGGCATTTTTCTGCTTACAAGAAGTTTTGGCAGTTCAAATCCACCAGCCACTCTGCTCCATAAAGATTCACCTCCTTGGAAACCGAATGGGGCTCCATATGAGTTGGAATCAATTTGATGGCAATGAGTTTGGTTTGGTTTGGTTTTGCAACACTTGAGCTCACCATAATAGCAACAGGAGGAGGTGGTTATGAAATTTTTACAGTATGTACTATAGTTAGTTTTATGTAGTTATGGTTTAATACTACATCTTTACATTTGTTACATTTCTCATGACTGTGAATGGCACCATGCATGGTTTGTGTTTGTGTAAGTTTTGATATACTTTAACTTTACAGAATATATTTGTGTCTATTTAATGGTAGTAAATGATAAAATAGACTAGTATCTATATATATTTTATGCATAGTTTACATACCTTTTTCTTAATTTTTCACTATTTCTAGGCTACATTGTTCATCCGCAAGTGTTTTCAAATTGTCACAAATCTCTAAATATTTTCAATATATTTATTAAAAAGAATCTGTGTGTAAGTGGACCCATGCAGTTCAAACCCATGTTGTTTAAGGTTCAACTGTATATAAATATAATATATATATATGTATGTATATACACACACACACACACATATGTATATAACACACACACACGTATATATGTATACACACACATGTGTGTGTGTTAAAATAACTTTATTTTAAGAAATTAGATCATGCAGTTATGGGAGCTTTGCTGTCCAAAATCCAAAAATTCATTTGAGCTGGTATGTTAGCAACTCAGGCAGGAGTTGATGCTGCTGTGTTGATGCAGACTTTCTGCTGCTTCAGGAAACCTCAGTTTCTGCTCTCAAATCCTTCAGCTAATCACAAGAAGCCCATTAATGCTATTAAGAATAATTTCCTTTGCTTAAGGTGAACTAATTGTAGATGTTAACCACATATACAAAATACATTCACAGAAACAGATTAGTGTTTGATTTAATAACTGAGTACTTGCCTTAGGCATTTGACTGCTAACCAGAAGGCTGGCGGTTCAAACTCACCAGACACTCCTCAGAAGGAAGACTGGGCAATCTACTTCTGAAGAGATTCCAGCTCAGAAACCCAGGGAGGGGTCACTATGAGTTGAATTGACTCAATAGCAGTGAGTTTTTTTTTTTTTTAATAACCTAGCTTAGTTGACACATAAAACTAACCATCACACCATTATTTCTTTTATTCTCTCCATTGCACATTGCTACTGTTGCTGCTGCTCTTGCAACTACCACCACTAGTGTTATTATTTTACTTCTCTGTCCGTCTCTCCCGACTATAAATTCCACGAAGTTAGGATCCACACTTATCTATGTCCCCATTATTTAAAACAATGCCTGGAAGTGCTAAATAAATAATTGTTGAACCAAGGAAGGAACGAATGTGAAACCATTTAGAAGGTGTCTGTGGTTTTGAGATGAGGCCAAAAGAAGCTGAACTAAATCAGTAGCAATCAGGAGGAAGAGAAAATAGGCCCAGTAGGACATCTTATCATGCATTATACTTTCAGATCTGTTTGAGATTCAATATAGGTAAATTATCTTAAGGCAGCAAATGAATGAATTAGGTTCATTAGGCCTCATTGATCTAATGAGATGACTTTATCAGGGATTCTAATAATTTATTTGTGAGAACTCAAGATCAGTAGTGATATCCAAGTGACGAAACATTTGCTTCCTTGTAAGCATGTAAGTATTTCCATTATTTCAATTCATTCATCTAACCAACCAGCCAATCAAACAAGTCATTTACCCTTGCTGAGAATCTGGGTCCTGGGCCAGACCCTGGAGATGCAGAAGTGATTAGACGTAGGCTTTGTGTTGTCAGACTGGTAGAGTCAGACATACAAAAAATCAGTGCCATTTAGCATGATAAATGCTCTAATGGGGCATGTGCCTGGGTCTCTCACTCTAAAGATGAGTGAAAACGTTTCAGGGAGCATTTTGAAAAGGAAATGCTTTAGTTATGACATTTGAAGGATGAGAAAAGCTCCCCAGACACCAAGAAAAAGGCATGTGTATAGATCCATGTAGAAAGACCATTAAGGAGTCTACAACCTGTAGAAACAATCTCAGCATCCTGCGGTTGAATGTGTAGACTTGATTCATGCAGACTTATTCTGACCTCAAGGTCAGAACAAAGGTTATTTGAACCTGAAGATACCAAGAGCATGAAACTGGGATTGGTACACAAAATACTGGGTAAAAGTTAGCATTATTATCATAACGGGAACTAGGTAGAGCATATGTAGAGGAGATGCTCTTATATGATCATTGCTTGCTCACTTGGGAGGGAGAAAGGGGAAGGAAGGAGCACTGGTGGTGCAGTGCTTAAAGCATTTGGCTGCTAACCAAAAGGCCAGTGTTCAAACTTACCAGCCATTCTGTGGGAGAAAGATAAGGCGGTCTGCTTCTATAAAGACTTACAACCTTGGAAACACTATGTGGCAGTTGTATGCTGTCCTCTAGGGTCACTGTGAGTCAGAATCCACTTGATGGCAATTTTTTTTTTTTTTTTTTTTTTAAGTGGAAGGGGGTTGTAAGTTTCAGGGACCTTTTCCTGATGCTATTTAATTACATCATTATCTCCTGAACTAGAAGTAGCCAAGGGAAGGAGAGAGATGCAAGTGAGTCTGTTTTCCTGCTGGGAAGATTGTTGGTGCATACAGATGGGAGGAATTTGTAATGCAGATCATAGGAAATTAGACAAGGAAGTAACAGACCATGTAGATAATTTTGCAGTCGTGGAAGGAGAGGTCCAAAAAGAGAAATGCATTATGCTGAAGTTACACATCCAAATAATGATCATTCTAGGACAATAGTACCTGAGTATCCTAACTCCTAAGGAGCTCTGGTAGTTAGCATTTGACTGCTAACCAGAAGGCTGTCGGTTCAAACCCAACAGACACTCTGCAGAAGGAAGACTGGGTAATCTACTTCCATAAAGATTTACTGCCTCGGAAACCCAAAGGGGGTCACTATGAGTCGGAATCGACTCAGTGGCAATGAATTTGGTTTTTTTGGTTATCCTAATTCCCAGTCAGATACTTTTTCCAGTGTACTTTAGGAAATAAAGGGAGAGTGAAAAAAGAGAAGGGGAAAAGGAGGGGGGAGGAAATTTTAAATTATAATTCTTATTTTGATTATATTTCTGATGAATTTTCCTTGTTTTGGTTACATCCTGTCATTTGTAACATCCCTGTTGTTGTTGTTGTTATTTGCCGTCGAGTCGGCCCCGACTCATAGCGACCCCTCCTTGGGTTTCCGAGGCAGTATCACTACGGAAGTAGGATTGCCCAACCTTCCTTCTGAGGAGTGGCTGGTGGGTTTGAACCGCCAGCCTTCTGGTTAGCAGTCAAGTGCCTTAGGCACTATCCCTAGGTGGTGCAAATCATTAATACACTCAGCTGCTAACTGAAAGGTTGGCGATTCAAGCCTACGCAAAGGCACCTTGGAAGAAAGGCCAAATGATCTGCTTCTGAAAACCAACAATGAAAATGCTATGGATAACAACAGGCTGATATTCAGTAGATGGTTGATATGGCACAGGATTGGGCAGCATTTTTTCCCATTGCTCATGGGATCCCCATGAGTTGAGGGCCCAACTCCACAGCTGCAAACAACAACAAAATAGATAGAGAGAGGTCTAGAGAAAAAGATAGTTGTTTTGCATATGGAAAATATGCTTTTCCTATTGGCTCTGTCTTTCCTGTTTGCACATTTTGGCATCATTTTCTGAAAATAAAAACAATAAACAAAAAGACAAATCTACATTATAAAAAAATTAATCAAACTAAGAAGTTACCTTGGTTTTCGGACTTTTGTCTTGGAAATATGCTTCCATTATTATTGTGTGAGGTATGTTGTTTCCAGGTAACAGTGAAGAAAAAGCTCAGAAGCTTAGAAACACAATTTTATAATTCTCTAACTTTGTTAAGTGCCATATAAAAGAACTGTAGGCCTAATTATATCAGAACAATGTGTGCTCTATTTTAATACTGAACTGAGATAAGAGTCATTGGAAAGATTATTTCTGTCTTAACATAGGAGAAGAAAAAAAACCCATTAAAACAATTTTGGGTCTTTGAATGAAAGCAGTAAAGAAGTTATACTATTACAAGATGATTTTTGTGTTTTTTCAAGTTAATGTAGAGTGACTTACTTGAAGAGACCAAATGCAAAAAGTTTTGAATCTGAGGAAAACAAATATTAACCACAAGGCAACTAAAAAAGTAAGAGTGGGTTCATTAACACTGTTTTATTTGTTTGACAAACCTCTACCAATGTAAGACCATGGTAAAGAGAAATTTGAGAGGTATTATATACTGCATTTTAACAAATTAAAATAATTTGTTTTTGTATTATAAATTATTATGTTACATATACATTAATATGCAAAGTTTGGCAAATAAGTATATATTAATACATTGAAACTAAAATAATCAAGAAAGAGAAAATTAAAAAATGTAATTTTAACACTCAGACATAACCATTGCAATACCTTTTATAGCTCTTTACTGTTTGTGTATGTGTTTGTCAAAAAGTAAAAACAAAGCAAAACAAAAATTGGGACAATTCTGCATTATAATTTGCTCTTTGCATAAACACGATATCAGGAACATCTTTCCATATTAGTAAATGTGCATCTTAGTGCAGTGGTCCGAACCATTTTTTGACTCCAGTACAACTAATGGATTAAACATAGTCTTGGTAGTGGTATTCTATGTCAGTTATTTTTTAAGGGGAAAGGACTGGACTGTAGAGGAGGGGAGAAAGATGGCCCATTTATGTAAAAAATAATCCATGTGATAGTTACTAATCTGCAATATCACTTTTAATGATTACATGTTATTTCACTGTATAAATTATAATGTATTAAAAACAAATGCCCAATTGTTGGCCATTTAGGTTGTTTCTTATTTTTAACCACAATGTGTAAATATTGTGACATAGATTTTTTTATAGCAGATTTTTTTCTCCCCCTATCAGATTAATTCCTTCCAGGAAATTGCTAGATGAAGAATTACTCTATCAAAGAGCTTTACCTGCACTAGTACTACATTGGTTTTAGTCCATTGCCAAATTGTACTCCAGAGATGTCATACAAGTTTACTAGTAGTTTACAAAATTATCCATGCTACACCATTTAGGCCAATACTGGGTTTTACCATGCAAAAACAATTTATGCCGATTTGATGGTCAAGAAAAGCTATCATTGTTTTCCTTGACATTTTAAAACTGAATAATGAAGCTAAACCTTTTTTATAATCTTACTGACCATTTGAAATCCTTTTTTTTTTAGTAAGTGTCTGTTAATGCTATATTCATCTTGTTGACTTTTAAGAAATATGGCGCTATCTCAGTTGTATGTTGCAATTTTTCCTTCATATGTTGTTTAATTTTTTATTTTGTTTATGTTGTGTGTTTACATATAGGAATTCTTACAAAGTCCATTTTCTTAGACCTTTTCATGTTACAAAGTATTTTCTATTACTGTACTATATAAACAATTTCTTAAGCTGTATCTAGCACTCATGTAATTCAGTTTTTTCATTTATATTTTCAATACATGGGTGTTTATTTGAGTGTCTTGCATAAGATAGACATTACGTTTGTTTTTTAAATTATTATCGAGTTAACACAATACGTGCTCTTACAGTTCTATCTCCAGCAATGTTAAATGCCATATTTTCATATACTAAATTCTTAATTTTATTTGTTTTTTCTTAACTTTCAGTTCTGATCATCCAATAATCTGCCTGATTTTTCCTTCATTACTACTTCATTCTACTACTACTATAGCTTTATGATATACATATCAGTATCTGCTTAGGTAACTTTTCCTTCATTATTATTTTTTTTTCCCCAGAAGCATTTTAATCAATATATACATTTAATATTCCAGGTAAATTTTAGAGTCTCATTGACATACTTCCAAAAATTCCCATTGAAATTGAGTTAAATCTGTAGATTATTTTGGGATTAATTTACATCTTTACAATATTAAATCTTTCTATTCAGGAATTGGTGTTCTCTCTACTTATTCAAGCCCTCTTTTATGGTTTTCAGAAAGGTTTTATTGTGATATGATTCTTATTAAGCTTTTTTATGTATTTTATGTTACATAAAATATTGTCTTCCTTATTGTTGGTATGTAAGAAAGTTATAATTTTTTTTATAATTTATTTTGTTACTTGTCTGAGTTCTTATTGGTCCTCTTTTGAGTTTTTCTGGTAAGTAATCATAGCATTTACAGACCAACCCAGAGAATTTTTCTTCTGTTATGTCTTTGACTATTACTTCTATTTCAGCTCTTGCTTTGGGAGCCTCTATTATATTAAACAGGAGCTCTGGTGAGGCATTTGACTGCTAACCAGAAGGCTGGTGGTTCAAACCCACCAGCCACTCCTTGAGGGAAGATTGGGCAATCTACTTCTGTAGAGATACTGCCTCAGAAACCCAAGGAGGGTTATATTAAACTGGAGTCCCTGAGGTGGTAAAGGTTAATGCACTCATCTGCTTACTGAAAGGTTGAAGGTTTAAGTCTACCCAGAGGATCCTTGGGAGAAAGACCTGCCAATCTACTTCTAAAAAATTAGCCATTGAAAACTTGGTGCACACTCCTACTCTGACACACATGGCAACACCATGAGTCAGAACTGACTCAGTGGCAACTGATGCTATGTTAAACTACTCTCATTGTTTTTCTTTCCATTTTGAAAAACTCTTTAAGTTGGTCTTCCACATTATTGCCTCAGTTTTCTGCAAGGTTAATTCTATTCTTTTCTGTTTCCAATTTGAATTTAATTTACCATTGTGCTTTTTTAATTTTCTCTTAAGTCTTCCTTATCTCATCTGGCAGTTTTTTATTTCAGTTTATTTTATCCCTATTACTTCAATCTTCTATTTATAGAGACCATAACTTCTTGTACTATATTAGGAATTACAAATAGTTATTTAAAATTATCTTCTGGTTCCATCATTTGATTATTATTGGAGATAAACCCCTCTGCCGAGTTATCAAAATTTAGCTTTCTAACCTCTGTACTTCATTAGTTCTTTCATAGATCCTATGCTTTTTTTTTTCTTTTTCTTCCTTAGTCATCTAGCCAAACTCACTGTCAGATGATATGATTAGTAGTAGCCTTTGGTCCTACTCTCTCTATGTTTGTGAGTGGCAGGTGTAGTGCCATATAGTGGTGAAATGCCTAGAATCTGGAGCCAGACTGCCTGGGTTCAGATCCTGGCTCTGCCCTTCCTCCTTGGATAAGTTACTTTATTTCTCTCTGTTCCCATTTTCCATTAAAAAGATGATAAGCATAATGATAACTTCGCGGTGCTACTGTTATGATTATATGAACATATATTAATTAGGGGAGCTCTGGTAGCATAGTGCCTAAGGCATTGACTGCTAACCAGAAGGCTGGTGGCTCAAACCCACCAGCCACTCCTCGGAAGGCAGATGGGGCAATCTACTTCCATAGTGATACTGCCTCGGAAACCCAAGGAGGGGTCTCTATAAGTCGGATCCAACTTGAGGGCACAAAACAACAACAACAACAATATTAATTAGAATAGTGGGGTGGGGTAGAGTTCTGTGATTGATGGTCCCTTCACAACTCTCTTGGATATAGAAGTAGTTCTTCGGTTAACAGATGGTGCTAGGCAGACAAAACCAAAAGTTATTATTAACCATAATTCTTATCCCATTCTTCAAGTTATCAAAAGTAAACTTTTCCATGATTCCAATTTTCTCAGTCATATTGGAGTAAGTGTCTATTCCAATAGTCACAATTTATATTTAATAAGGTTTTCCCTGTGATGTGTGGTACCCATGTCTCCAGGCATGTTACCAGCAAGGGCACCCAGCAACTGCCTGAGAACAGCTTGCTTCTTGACTATTTTATCTTACTAATGTTTCAGTGAGGGAGCTCTGGTAGCATAGTGGCTAAGGCACTTGACTGCTAACCAGAAGGCTGGTGGTTCAAACCCACCAGCCACTCCCTGGAAGGAAGATGGGGCAATCTACTTCCGTAGTGATACTGCCTCAGAAACCCAAGGAGGGGTCACTATGAGTTGGGTCCAACTTGACGGCACATAACAACAACAATGTTTCAGTTGTCCAGCAACCTGAAGCTTTTGGTGTTTAGAAAGTTTATAAGCCCCTTTGTTTTAATTTGCTGTGAAAAGGGGGGCATATTCATTAAGCTGTTACTTTTTTCTGAGACTCTTTCTGGCAGCTCCCAGTAGGACCCTGAAATGAGGCAAGCCCAGATTTGTGTTTAAGAGTTTGGCTTAATCTGGGGCTTTTCAATGTTATTCTGTATGTTCCCAGCTGGCAGTTTTGGTTTAGTAGTTGGAGAGTTTGAAGTCTCTCTTCCTCACTCCCAGTTTCCTGAGGATTTCCTTTTCTTTTTTTTTTTTTTTTTTGAAGACTTTGAATTTTAGCATAAACAGAGAATGTCTTAGGATATCCATGATCTTTAGTTTTGGTTGCTCCTCCTAAATGTAAGTCAGGGATTCAGTGAAGGAGGGAGAAAGTTTGCTGTTGAGGCTGGTACATTTCATCTCCCCAGCCCATGTCTTGGTTACCCTCTCCCACATTTCTGTCCCAGAGAACTCTCTTCAGAGAGTTTCTGGGTAGATTCAACAGTTAGCCACATTAACCATAGTATCAAAAAGGTCAATTGCAAAATGCTTCATAACCTAGAGATAATGTTATATTTTGTTTTTCTAAATGAAATCCAACTTGGCTCTAAGCCTCACTAGCCATAGATGGGGAAGAAGTCTGATATTCATCTTTGTTAGGACTTTCTCCCCTTTGTACTGAATCTTGCATAGTCCTCAGTACTTACATGTGTGTTGGTAAATGGAAGAGGTTCACAGTTGCAAAAACGGCAAGGAGGCCACATGTTCTGACCTCCTCTAATCTCACAAGAGGAAGACAGCAGTAACCCAAGGCCTATTACTGCAAGGCCAAACATGCTGCCTCCCTCCAGCCCTTTCACCAACCGTTCCTCCCAAAGCACCCACCACCTCTCTCCTGGGTTCGATAATA
>NW_006921595.1:652430-665833 GCF_000298275.1 Orycteropus afer afer
CACCTTGGAGTTTACAAAGACTTATGGGTAGAAAAGCCACACAAAGTAATTTACTACACTGCAACAGTGGTCACCATCATCATTATCCCTCCATGTCCTTCCTGTGTATCAGGCTCTGCTTCCAGACTCTCTTGTGATGATGCTCATAGTATCCCTCTCCACTGACTGCAGGCTCAACTATGGAGGTGTCATACAACACTTCGCTTCTCTCTCCCTGTCCCATACTCCCCTAGACATACTGACATGGCTTCTCATTCTCTGTCCTCTCGTTGCACCAGTGTTCATCCTGTTCCCCTCTTTGGCATTTTCTGTTAACTCTTCCCAGAGGGTACAGAAATCTAGCCCTCTGGATAGAATGCCCTGTTCCCTCTTAAGAGAGGAAGAGGAAAACAGCTTTAATTCTTTTGGTTAATGAGTTCACAACAACACCTCTTCCCACCACCTGGAAATTAAAAGCTTGATACCAATTTTATTTCTCAATAACTCTATTCTAGAAATTTTTATTCATTCAGGGTAAAAAGGCGAGCAGTGGATTACAAACATTGTTGACTACTATCTGCACTAAGAAATATACCTCTATCCAGACTGAGCAAGAAAATAAGACAGAAGACAAATTATAATATTAGGACTCTAAGATGAGCCATAACTATAGACCCTGGTACACAAATATGTATATGTGTACAAGTGTGTGTACATGTATGTGGTAAATTAACCAATTGTTATAATACGTTTGAAAGACCTGAAGACACAAAATGGTAAAGGACAGTTATGCTAGACTTATAAGGTTTAGGTCTCAGTTATATAGCTCTGATAATAATTTTGAAAGTCACTCAACAGCTATGGGCTTTTATTTTTATCATCTATAAAAGAGTGTAATATACCTACACCCTAAGGTTCTGGTAACATAGTGCCTAAGGTACTTGACTGCTAACCAGAAGGCTAGCGGTTCAAACCCAGCAGCCACTGATCAGAAGGAAGATTGGACAATCTACTCCATGGTGATACTGCCTCGGAAACCCAAGGAGGGGTTGCTATGAGTTGGGTCCAACTCGACGGCATATAACAACACAACAAGAAGGTCCAAAAGGAATTGTGCACATGAAATCACCATATAAACATAAAGTTACATGTATATATGAGATCATTTTCTTATAGTTGATATTATTAGTAATAGACCCCCCCCCAAAAAAAAAAAACATTGCCATGAAGTCAGTTCCAACTCAATGATCCCCAAGTGGATTGCCTCATCCAACTCCTGCAGAACAACTAGTGGGTTTGAACTGCCAACCTTCTGGTTAGCAGCCAAGTGTCTTATCCAGTGCACCCCGAGCTCCTTATTAGTAGTAGAGTTTGGTCAAATAGCTCTTGGTCAAGTAGTTTAGCCTACAGAGCTGCTTGAGATCAAAATTTTTCCCTTGACCTTTAAAACAAAATCTGCTTGAGGAATTGGGTAGAAAGAGAAGTTGACCATATTAAGAAAGGTAGAAATTTAAAGGATGTTTTTCCCTCTGATAGGCTTCTAGATGCATACCAAGTGATAATTCTGATTCCTGCTTTTTTCATATGCATATGCTAAGGAGCAAAGAAACAGAGAAGAGATTTTCACTTGTGTAGTTGAGCAATAACTTGCAAAAAAAAGTGCTTGTTCCCATATGGTCCCGAAGTCACTGTGAATGAAAAGTATTAACACTCTGTTGTGATGCTTAGTTTATTGCCATGAAATAGGTTATATGGTGCTGTTGATGAACTTGTTTAGAGGTGCAGCTGAAGCTATGGGAAGAAATGTGGGTGATTAGAAAGGACAAATACTTTATAATCCCATAAATTTACAGTCCTGAGTAAGAGCAAAACAGGACAGAAATTGTCTAGCAAGGAATATGGACTTAAAAGAGCTTTCAGACCACCCTCTCTGGTTCTGCCTTTCACCCTCTGGCTCACTCCTTCCCCAGCTCCCCACTTTCCAAGGTGACTGCACCTTTCGGTGTTTCCAACAGCTCATCATTCCTCTCACCCCAGGTGGTAGAATCAGGAGAGGAAAGTACGGGTGGCAGAAAATTCTGGCACCTTCTCTTTTTGCTGTTTTACATATGTATGCACCTATTATGAGCAGCCCCCCTGCCATTTGGGGAGGTCATTAAGGTATTTACTTGGAATAAATCTGGCAAACTCCTGCCTGCTTCTTGGTTATTATGATGTGTCACCTTTAATCAGAGGCAGCAAAGACATGCACTCCCATCTCCTGAGAATAGCAGGTTATTGTCTTGGGAGGTTTGCTGAGCCCATTAGGAATGTCCTTTGGCAATGAGGTAGGATAGCTGCATTGCTAGAGGAAGGGAAACACATCAGATTTTCTAGAAATTTAAAAGTCTATGAGCACTCCATTGCAGACCTAAGTGTAGAAGTAGAAGAGGGATGCATGGGTTGACTAAGGTGATGTTTCCAAAGTGTCGCCTGCAGTTTCCAAGCACCTCTGTAGTTTCATTCCAGGGAAATGTCACATTTAAGGACAAAACTTTAAGGGATTTTAAGGACTTGATCTAAGGAAAATTTTTTAAAATCTCTCATTCTCTCTCTTTTCAGTATCCTACTCTCCTGGTGCACTTTAACTTAAGCAGACCTCCCTCATCCATGTCATTTTGTCCCTGCCATCTTTTGGTCTCTTGTCTTGTGTGGTCTTATGCTTTAAGTTTCTGACAAGTCACATCCTTCCACTGGGCAAAGTTCCCTGGGAGGCATAGTTCTTTGATAGGTGTAAGAATTTGCCTATGCAGATTTCATCCTTTCTGTCCTCAGAGACCTGGTGATAAGGACAATGCTAAAAGGGCAGAGGAGTTGGAGAAAGGTGGTAAACTTGCCTAGATTTATAATTGTATCCCATAGTGGTTATTACATTGTGGTTGATCAACCATCTGGCAGATTACCTAGACTGGTTGGCTTTTTTTGGCTCATCTTTTCTCATCTTTTTCTCACAGAAGCCTCACAGAAGTTAGAAATTAGAAGATACAGCAAGTTCAAGTTTACAAATTTTGCTTAGGATTTTTTTCAGAAATTATACATCAAAGACAACTTTTGGCCAATCTAATTTCTGAATATAAATAAAAGAAATTCTAAAAACATATAAAATTGAACCTAGCGCATCATAACTATGCATCGAAAACATCCTATGCCAGAAATACAAGGGTGGTTCATTATTAGAAATTCATTACATTAATAGATAATTTGATATAAAAAGCCAATATCCATTTCTAAGTAAAACTTTTATAAGTTAGAAATAGGAAGACACTTATTGTTGTTGAAACAGAACAGTAATGAGGGACAATTTGTACTACTTGAAAAATGTACTATAAACTACAAATATTAAAACACTATGTACAGATTCAGATACAGAGAGGCAAAGATGAATAACACAAGGTGGAAAGTCCAGAAATGGATCCAGGCATACAAAAGAGTTTTACATGTAATTACGATGGCCTTTTAAATTGGTGGATAAAGAATGGCTAAATGAAAATGAATCCCTTGGTTATTTGTACAATAAGCTGTGGAAGGAAAAAAAATGAAAAAGAAGATGAGGAGGCAGAGGAGGAGGAAGAGAAGAAGGAGGAAGAGAAGGAAAGAAGAAGAAAGACAAGGAGGAGGAAGAAGAGGAGATGGCAATGGAGGAGGACAAACCTAAGGAAGTGGGAGAATGTGTAGGAAATATCATTCTTTAAAAAAAAATTATTGTGATTTGGGTGAAACTTTACAGAGAAAATTCACTTTACATATAGCAGTTCACATATACTTTGTCTCATGACATTGACTGCAGTTTTCCACAATGCAACAGCTCTCCTCCCACTTTCTCCCCATAGTTACATCTTCCTTGTGTCCTTCCCTCCCATGCACTCCTGCCCCCTGAGCTGTCTCCCAGTGCATACACAGCCCTTCTATCCTCCCAGGATTGAGCTCTCCAAGAAGTGTATCTACGTAATGTAAATGTCCAACTCATATGCCTGTCTTTTATTTGGCTCGAAGCCCCAGGAGTGGGTTCAATTCCAGACCTGAAGGGCAGCTAAGGGCCATAGTCTCAGTGGTTTCATCAGGTTCTATCAGACCAGCAGACCTGGCCCCCCCCCCTTTTTTTTAAATGACTTTGAGTTTTGTTCCACATTGTTCTCCCACTCTATCCAGGATATCCTGCAGAGATCCCCCTCCGAGGGGTTGACAGTGGTAGCTGAATACCATCTAGTTCTTCTGGTCTTGTAGTCATATAGGCTGAGGATCACATGGTGTACCAGTTGCTTGGACTAATTGAGGAAACATCATTTTGGAGATGAGGAAAGCTGAGTGGGAATCATAGATTCCCTTTAAGATTCCCAGGTTATTTAGAAAACTAGGTTTCTAATGACCTATCTGTTTGGGAACAGAAAATTATGATTTCAGGATTGTAGGATAACATTACAGTGAAACCTGTGAAAGCTGGAAGCTGTGTAAGGTGGAAACCTGTCAAAGAAGGAAAACTCAAATATTTTCCACTAATAGCAATAGAAAAGTGGTAAGACTGGACCCTGTCAAAGGTGGAACATTTGCAAGACTCATAACAAGGCAGTCCTATTGAGCTTCGGCTCTTACATTTTTCACTGTACAGCATAAATGAGTTAAAGCAATATTTTAAGCAGCCTGTACTTTGGATGAAAATAAAATGTGGCTAGGAGAACAAGGAAAATCAGCTTAACTTAGTAGACCGTCTGTGTATTTCCCATAAAGTGGACAGGGAGGTAACTTAAGGAGGTATAACTGAATCTTGTTTTGTCTGCTTTGATGCTTTAAGTCATTGTGGTCCACCTTATACCATCCATGGTGATCCAGAAAGGAGCCACCAACAATCACAGAGAGAGTGTGTGCCTCCCACATTCACAACTTTCTCTTGCTCTTATCCTGTTTCTTCTTAGCTCTGAAATTTTCTTTTGCATTTCTTGTAGCTGCCTGACTGTGGTCCAAAGGTTTCATCTCTAAACCTCAGTTTCCACAACAGCCTTTGACTTGGTGGGCTCCTAACTCCAGGCTCCAGGCTACAGTTCCAAAAGAGAATCTCTACTGTTACAAAAAAAAAACCCAATCCCCGACCATAGTCTCCCAATGTCAGGCTGATGGGTTGTCACCAAGTCATCCTTGCTTCCCACTCATCCCAACCCTATTCCTTGTACTATTTCCTGTGATGAGCAGTGGGGTGTCTTTAAAATACTATGAATGTGGTGATATTCTTTAGAAGATTTTAGGATCAGTAATCAAACTTCCTGTCTCTAGTGTCTTTTTATTTTTTTGTCACTTCATACCTGTCCCTCTGCCCAGAGCTTGAAAATCTAGGGATGTTGACTATGTGGTATATGCATATTTTCCACTTTCTGATTTCATATTCTTATGTTTTCTCAGGCATTTAAGCAAGTTGGCCCTTTGAACCTGACTCAGAAGTACCCTTGAGCTTGCATTGGGACAGAAAGAGAAAGCAGTGTCTTGAAGGATGTGAACAGCTCCTTACTCTTGAACTCCTGTTTTACTGTCTAGTTACAACCCATCTAGTTCCCTACTGTGGTGTGAGTGACAGGCCTCCCTATGAGTTTAATTTGTGTCAGTCCACTGCCTCCCCTCCCATCTCCTAGCAGAACCCTCTGGCTTTGTTTGCTTAATGGGGGTACATTTGATTGAGACACTTTATCTATTGGAAATGTGTCGCTGTGCTAGGAGCCACTCTGGAGTTTTTGAAATTTCTCTGGGGAGTTGAAGGAAATTTTTAGTTTCCCCTCAGGTAATTAAAGTCTTCTCCCAATAAAGTCAATTGTTACTTTCCCCACCTGCTTCTGAGATCTTAAATGCAGTTGTTTGGAAAATACCACCCATCTCTGGGATACAATCAAATGGAAGCATCTCAAAGGCAGCTAGGTTGGTGGCAGCAGCACTATCTTGAGGGACAGTGATTCATCAGGCATTTTTGCTACGAAGAGATGAGGTCAGTCTTTGTTGTAAATGAGGCAGAGGGAGAGGGAGAAGGTGGGGAGGGAAAGAGATGATGACAGAGTCAGGGGAGAGATGCTTGGAACTGCAGTATTCTTTGGCCAACCAAGGAAAAATGCATCATTCATTAGTTCTTTCATAGTTATGGTTTCTTTTTTTGAGGTAGCAGAACTTAGTAATGAAAATAGTAATGGTAACTACTGGTAGAGTAGTTCCCCCTTGTCCACGAAGGATATGTTCCAAGACCTCCAGTGGATGGTGAAACTGGATAATTCCAAACTCTATATATACTATATTTTCTGCTATACATACTTACCTATGAAAAATTTTAATTTATAGATTAGGCACAGTATGAGATTAAACCGAAAAACCAAAAGGAGCTCTGGTAGAGTAGTGCCTAGGGCATTTGACTGCTAACCAGAAGGCTGGCAGTTCAAACCCATCAGCCACTCCTCAGAAGGAAGACTGGGCAATCTAGGAAAAGTTTAATTTATAAGTTAGGCACAGTAAGAAATTAACTAATAATAAATAACCAATAATAAAAAACATAACTATCATAACAATATACTATAATAAAAGTTATGTAAGATGAAGTGCCCACTTATTACTTTCCTTTCATGTAATAGTTTTGTGATTTTGTTTGGCTGCCCCCTGTCCTGTGCATATTCACATGTCTGTCTTGAAATGTAAGGCCCTATAGGGGGCAGCGGTCAACTTGCTGCCACTCCCTTTTTTCAGGGCTGGCTACAGAAAACCAAAAAACCAAACCCGCTGCCAACTAGTCAATTCCGATGCATAATGACCCTTTAGGGCAGAGCAGTGCCCAGTAGAGTTTCCAAGGCAGTAGATCTTTACAGAAACAGACTGGCTCATCTTTCTCTAACTGAGCACCTGGTAGGTTCAGACTGCCAACTTTTTGGTTAGTAGCGTAACACTTTAACCACTACAGTAACAGAGCTAATTAGCCTTAAATAGATAATGAATATGCTTTGATGAGCCTCTCAATGTTTAAAGGAGATGGTGGGTAAGAATGCCTGCATACATCCCTGGCCAGAATTGGCTTTGTGGTTTGCCCCGGGGAAGCTAATTTACATACACATGTAAGTATCACTCACTCACTCACTCACTTACTCACTCACTGTCCTCAAGTCAATTCCAACTCACAGCGACCCCTTCTTGGGTTTCTAGGGTGGTATCTCTATGGAAGTAGATTGCCCAGTCTTCCTCCCGAGGAGTGGTTGGTGGGTTTGAACCTCTAGCCTTCTGGTTAGTAGTCAAATGCCTTAGGCACTGTGCCATCCATATATAAGTGTATTGGGAGGGAAATGCATACCCATGATGGCAAATTTACATGTTTAATATTCAGATGTTTATCGAACATTGGTGTGTGTCAGGCACTGTTCTAGGTACTGATTGTACAGAAATGAACAAAATAAATAAAAATTCCTGCTCTTATTTAGCTCACATTCTAAAAAAAAATTAAAAAAAAAAAATAAATAAAAATAACCATTGAGTAGATACTGACTCATGGCAACCCCATGTGTGTCAGAGTAGAACTTTGCTCCGTAGAGGTGGTGTAGTGCCTAAGGCATTTGACTGCTAACCAGAAGGCTGGCAGTTCAAACCCACTAGCCATGCCTTGGAAGGAAGGTTAGACAATCTACTTCCATAGTGATACCACCTCGGAAACCCAAGGAGGGGTTGCTATGAGTCGGATCTGACTCGGTGGCAGTGGTTGTATTATATTTTTTATAAGTAGATTGCCAGGCCCTTCTTCCAAGCTGCCTCTGGGTGGACCAGAATTACTAACCTTCCAATTTGCAGCCAAGCACCTAACTGTTTGTACCACCCAAGGACATCTCACATTCTATTGGAGCTCTAATTATGTGTGACATATAGTGGGTCACAGGGAGACAGGGCTATGGGAAAAAGTAAAAGAGGTAAAGGGGGTAGGGGTGCTGGCAGGGAGGGCAGTTATGACTTCAATTAGGGCCTCACTGAGAAGGTGAATTTGAGCAGAAATCTGAAGGAGGTGAGGGAGTGAGAGAGAGTGAGTCGTGCCAACCTGCGTGAGAGCATTTCAGGCCAAGGGAAAAGTAAGTGCAAACGGCCTTGAGTTGATTGAGGAACATCAAGGAAGCCAGAGAAGGGAAAGGAATGGGGGCAGAGTGGTAGTACATGGGGACAGATTGTACAGAGCCTTACAGGCCATTATAGGGACCTGGGCTTTTACTGGGAGAGAGATGGAACCATTGGTTGATTTTGACAAGAAGAGGGACATGCCTGGACATATATTTTTAAATGATCACATTGAAAGCTGTTCTGATAAGAGAGGGAGGAGAGAGAGGGTAGAAGCAGGGAAAGTAGTTAGGAGCAATTACTAGAGTCCAGGTGAGAGATGGTGGTGGCTTGGAACAGAGTAGATGCAGTGGGGGTGTGAGATGTAGTCAAATCCTGGATATATTTTTAAGGCAGTGCTAACAGGATTGGTGGATGAGTTAGAAGTACAGTGAAAGGAAGCAATGAGCTAAAGTTCAGGGATGAAGTAGCACATGTAGTTCTAGAAGGCAGAACTGGGAGCAAAGAAGTTAAAGAGAGCAGGTTTCAGCTCAGGAAGAAGAAAAAAAAAAGAACAGCCACAAAATTCTAATCCTCAAATCTGTCAGGTGAAGAAGCACCTGCCACTGCAGTGGTGAGGCCAGGCCCGGGAAAGTTCAAGCTGAGGCCAGTGGACCTAAAGGAGATACTGCCTGTGCACTGCAATCAAGGTTGGCAAACTTCTGTAAAGACTCAGATTGTAACTACTTTAGCTTTTGTTTGCCATATGGTCTCTGTCTACTCAACACTGCTGGTGTAGTATGATAGCTGCCATCAACAGCACGTGAACACATGATTGTGACTGTGTTCCAGTAGGAATTCCTGGGTGGTACAAATGGTTAACTGCTAAGCAAAAGGTTGGAGGCTAGAGTCTACCCAGAGACACCTCAGAAGAAACTCCTGGTGATCTACTTCTGAAAAATAAGCCATTGAAAACTATTGTTCTGACACATTGGGCCACATAAGTCAGAGTTGACTCAAGGGCAAGTAGTTTTTGGTGTTCCAAGAAAAGTTTATTTACAAAAACAGGTAAATAAACTATGGATTTGGCCAACACTTGTAGCTTGTAGAACCAGATCACTAGAGTTCCTTCCACCTCTAAAATTCTGTTATTCTCTGAATTAAAAAATCTTCTCTAATCCAGGTATATCTCAATGTAGACATTCAAGGTCCGAGGATAGAAATAGCCATTTCATTTGGGGTTACTAACAAAGTGTGTTGACCAAGGTGAATTTTTCATTTCAATTTGAAGATTCAGTGTTTTAAAAATAATAATAATGTCTTAAGAAACACATATTTATGTTATAAAAATCTGAAAAGACACTTCAGAGGTTCTCTTCCTTCTGAAAAAAACAAGAAGATAAGACAAATCACCTGTTATCCCACCAACCAGAGATGGCCATTGTGAAGACTTCTGCTGAATATAAGCACCAAATGTGTACCGTGTGCCCTTCCAGCCTCCTTCATTTAGACCAGTAGTCTCAATCGGGAATGATTTTGATTCCCAGGAACATTTGACAATGTGTGGAGACATTTTTGATTGTCACAATTGGGGAGTTGCTACCGGCAGTTAGTGGGTAGAGCCAGGGATGCTGCTATACATCCCACAATGCACAGGACAGTCTCCCACAATGAAAATGGTCCTGTTCAAAATGCTGGTAGTGCTGAGGTTAAGAAGCCATTATTTTGGTCTATTAGATGTACTTTGCGTGCCCTTTCTTAAAGAAGCCTTGGTGGCACAGTGACTAAATGTTCAGCAGCCAACCAAAAAGTCAGCAGTACAAATCCACCAGCCACTCCATGGAAGAAAGGTGTGGCAATCTGCTTGTATAAAGATTACAGCCTTGGAAGTACTATAGGGGCAGTTCTACTCTGTCCCACAGGTTTGCTATGAATTGGAATTGACTCATTAGCTATGAATTTTGTTTATGTGGTTTTTTAAAAACAAATATGGAATGAAATGTAGATTCTGTTTTATAATCTTTTTACACATTCAATGACAAACATCCTTGTATATATATATATAAACTTATCTATGTTGTTACTAATTTTTTATCCCTTTGTTCATAAGGCATTTAAAAAACATTTCCTTATTTTCAAATATTTAGGTTATTTCCTTTTTTTTTTTTTTTTTGCTGCCATAAACAACACTATAAGGAGAATTCTTGTGCATGCTGTTAAATTTTGCATCCTCAGTGCCTAATATTGGGTGGGCATTGGGTAAATGGGCTTCAGGGCCAAGCTTCCATTTCTCTCTCATTCCTCTGCTCCTATGGCATTTGTTGCCAGTTCCCTGCATGTTTCCTTGGCCAAGGGGCCTTATTTCATCTCAAGTCCTGGAGTGTAGACCAGATGAATCAGAATATCCACGTGCCAGGGATAAGGCTGAACTGAAGAGAAAGCACGAACATTGGCACAGAGGCATTTGTTAGCCAGCATCCTGCACTGAGTGACTCAGAATCCCATTTAAAATCTCCATGTTCTGACACAACTTGTAGACCTGGTTCTGTAAGTCTGAATGAGGCCAGAGGTATCCAGGTTGATAACTGATGACTGGAATGTAGGAGGAACTCATGGTCACATTTTCTAAATTGTGAACATTTGTACTATGCATGCAATATGGTTATTAGAAGAAGAAGGGAATAATATTTGAGCCAAATGTTGGTGTTTGTCTTGGTTCTGAGTATAAAGTAAGTGCCCAATAAATGCTTATGGAGGCTTGAGGTTGCATATCTTGCATGTCTAGAAGTTATTCTGGAATCATGGTCTGGGTAAAACCTTTGAGTGTTTACTGTCTCCTGAATTGATCCTCTACTTTTCTTATCTTTTCTACTTTATATTTCTGTATTTTTCCCTCTACTGTATGAAGATTTTAATAAACATTACAATGCTTTCATTGAATTTTTATTGCTTTTATTATTTCTTTCATTTCCAAGAACTCTTTTTTGTTCTTTTACTTTAAAAATTGGCACTCTGTTCTTGTTTCATAGATATAATTTGTTCCCTTATCTTGCTGAAGATAAATATGGTAGCTTTCCAAAAATAGTTTTTGGAACTCCAGTGGCATAGTGGGTAGTGCATTTGGCTGCTAACCAGAAGGTCAGCAGTTCAAACTCACCAGCTGCTCCACAGGAGGAATGATGAGGCAATCTGCTTCATAAAGATTTACAGCCTTGGAAACCCAGTGGAGGACATTATGAGTCAGAATTGACTCGATGGCCATGGGAAAATTAAAAAAAAGAAAGAAAAATAGTTGTTATCTCCTCACAAAATCTGTTTTCCCTCAGTTTCTCTCCTTTATCTTCACTTCCACTTCTCTCTCCTGTTCTGTCTCATCTCTATCTTTTCTGTTAGAGGTTTGCTTGAGATGTCTAATATTCCTTGAATGGTTGCTCATATTTAAGACTATTAACAGTTGCTAGCAAGTTAACTTTCACTTATGGTAACCCGTGTGGTCCAAGCAGAACTATGCTCTGCTGGCTGATTTTTGAAAAGTTCTACATCTGCCAGGTCTTTCTTCCAAGGGTCCTGTGGGTGGACTTGAACCTCCAAACTTTTGGTTGGCAGCCGAGCACATTAACCATAAAATGCTGGTTGTAAGCTCTTCACAGGTAGGGAATGAGGAGTGGTGAGTGGTGAATCTTCCAGTTTCTAAGCTGGACAGGAGTCGGGGGGGGGGCGGGGAGGAGATATCTGCCTGGCTGCCAACGTTCTAGAAACAGGAAGTAGGCCAAGACCCTGTCGTCAGCACCATCCTCAACCCCACCTTCCACTGAACATAGCTGTTCCTGTTCTGGGTCTTCCCAGATTCTGCAGAAGGAACCGACTCACTCTCTGTAAGCGTTATGATGGTAAATGCTCTGTTCTGGTAGGAGAGCCAATCTTTACCATTCCCCTTGTCTTTTCTGCTTCCAAATACCTTTTGGACTCTCTCACCCTCTGATGTCTTCTCCACATTCTTTTTGTGCCTATTTATTCCAGGGGTGTATTGGATAGAAGAGGTGATAAAAGCCAGAGCTTATATAAACTGATTATATTTAACTAGGGTCCCCTGGATCTACGCTTTTAGTTCAAGTCATTCTCTCTTTCTTGTAAGTGCAACTGAATTTCAGTTGGTCCAGGCAGGAAGACTTCTCCCTGTTGAGTTGAATGTGGTTGTTATGGCTTGTCACGTACTGCTCAGTCATCTGGGGATATTCCTTAATCCCGACTTTTCTGTCTGTGTGAAGCAACCCTCTTGAGGCTAAGGGAAGGCTGAGAGGCTTCTGTATATGTGTGTGCAGAGTTCAGAATACCCACTCTCCGTGGCCTGCCTTTGGCATTGGGTAAGAGGCCAGTGCTTCTGCTAGCAGCCTCCAGATCACACCAGAAACACAAAGGCTAAACAGCAGTCACCACAAGGTTGCCCTTCGCCCCTGTGTTGCCCTTTTGGCAGTGTGCCACCCTATGGAAGCAGTTGTCACTCCAGACCCCTCAGAAATTAGTGCTATTTTTCCTGGACAGTTGCCTCCTGCCAGATAGGAAAGGAAACAGGGATGGGAGTTAACATTTACTGAGGTAGGCACTATGCCAGGTGCTTTATGTACCTCATTCTTTGAAGTTGTTGTGTTGTTATCGTTATGTGCCATCAAGTTGGACCCGACTCATAGCGACCCCTCCTTGGGTTTCAGAGGCAGTATCACTACGGAAGTAGATTGCCC
Organism: Orycteropus afer afer; assembly: GCF_000298275.1. NCBI lineage: Eukaryota > Metazoa > Chordata > Mammalia > Tubulidentata > Orycteropodidae > Orycteropus > Orycteropus afer. The sequence goes on from NW_006921595.1 coordinate 665,216, forward strand.
AACCTTTCTGCCGAGGAGTGGCTGGCTGGTGGGTTTGAACCACCGGTCTTCTGGTTAGCAGTCAAGTGCCTTAGGCACTATGATACCAGAGCTCCTCTTTGAGGTTAGTCAAACCTTTTTGAGATAGTATTATCACCCTCATTTTACAAATGAGGAAGCTGACATTCAAGGAGCTTAAATAACTTGCCCAAAGGCATGGCCAGTAAGTGACAGAATGGTGATTTGAATCCAAGTCTGTCAAGTTTATAAGCTATTCCTTCAGTAGACCACTCTAGATGCTGATGGAAAGGGAGACCTCTAGTCTCAGGGAGGGAGCTCTGGTAGCATAGTGGCTAAAGCACTTGACTGCTCACCAGATGGCTGGCGGTTCAAACCCATCAGCCACTCCTCGGAAGGAAGGTTGGGCAATCCTACTTCCGTAGCGATACTGCCTCGGAAACCCAAGGAGGGGTCGCTATGAGTCAGGGCTGACTCGACGGCACATAGCAACAACAACAACAGTCTCAGGGAACTGCAAAGGAAGCATGCTCTGTATTAAATACACATATACAGGTGCTCATTTAATGTGGTTTGGAGAAATGGATGTGGGGGAGGATTCTCCTTTTCTAACTACTCTAA
>NW_006921595.1:666504-671374 GCF_000298275.1 Orycteropus afer afer
GTTCTCTCCAAGGAGTGTATCTACCTCAGGTAAATGTTCAACTTATATGCCTGTGTCTTGTTTGGCTGGAAGCCACATGCATGGTCAACTAGCTCTTAAGTGCATGTTCATCCAGCATTTTTTTTCCCTTTTTGCTCATTTGTCCAAATACTGGTGAGAACATAGGAATATCAAGTCTGGAAAGTCCCAAAGATGTTGAGGTGAAGATTGGGATTGAATTGTTCTTCAAAGAGAAAATTAGGAGCAGAAAAGCAAGTGTATACATCTGTGTGTGTGTTCACGTATACATGTACAGGTGGTAGTCTTGGGCATTGCCCCAGATACATTTTGGTATTTTAAGCAGACCTTTCTATTATGGGAAGTTGGTGGGTCATGGATGGGTTGGTCTAGATTAAAGAGGAAGTATAGACAATGCCTGACTTGGTATTGTGCATTCTGCACTGCCCTAGGCAAGAGTTAAAGTTTTACATGGCTTTCTGAAGAAGAAATCAAGGAAAACATCATCTTTAATTTTTTTTCCCTTAATTTAGTACAGATTGGCAGCTCAAAGTTTAAGGCATGAGTGTGTAATTTAAGGGGAAGTAAATTAATATGCCACCAGGCAATACTTTAATTTATGTTATTGGATGACTAATGGGAGCAACCAGAACTGTGGATTTATTTTCCTATCAAACATAGCAGAATTTATATCACTTATTTCCTCAAATAAGAAATTCTTCTTTAGGAATATCTAGTAAAACACCCTGAAGTTTGATGGGACATATGGACATCATCTTTCCTTCCTTTCTTCCTCCCACCTTTCTTCTTATCTTCCTCCCTCCCTCCTTTCCATTCTGTCCAACCATGTGCAACCTCCTGTGCTAGGCCTTGGGAGTGGAATGAAGTCTAAGGGGTGGTCCCTGCCACAACCACTTTCATGCAGACAGGCATATAAAAAAAATAATTGTGTAATGCGAGTAGAACCCATATGGGAAAATGTGGACTATAGAAGGTAGAACAATTGCTTTTATGTTGGTGGTGATGATGGTGAGGGGCTAGGGCTTGGGAAGGTGATGTTCAGAGAAGAACTCACTGAAGATGTGATATCTGACTTAGGATAGAGGAAGAGTCAGAGTAAACCTGGAGAATGCATATCGGAGAATGTGGGGGTTGTGGGGGTTGTGATCAGAGGGGAGAAGGGACAGTGCAAGAACCTGTAGCCAGGAAACAGCATGTACAAAAAGCACTGTAGATGATATATTTGAGAAAAGGTAATGCTGTAAGAGTGACGGGAGTTAAGAAGGCAGGAGGGGTAGCCTTGGAGGATCTTTTGCCATGCTCAGGAGTTCATACTTGATTCTGTTGATAAGAGGGCTCCAGCAGGGAGTATTTTTTAAAAAATCAATTAATTTAGTATTTATTTGATCTTATAACGTACAAGAGGTTGTAAAAACATGCACAAGATTCCACAAGTTCTAGAATGTTCAAGTTGAAAAGGGATTGAAGTATCATTCAACCCAGTATTTTTCTTCCAGTTGACAAAAAAAGTAGCTGTAATGTGCTTTACCACATATGCTCTACTATGTCAAGAATGACAAATTGAAGAAGAATGGCATGACATTCATCATCACAAAGAATGTATCAAGATCTATCCTGAAATACAATGCTATCAGTGATAGGATAATATCCATATGGCTACGAGGAAGACCAGTTAATACTACTGTTATTTGAATTTATGCACCAACCACCAAAGCCAGAGATGACAAAATAGAAGATTTTAACCAACTTCTGCAGTCTGAAATTGATGAAACAGCAATCAAGTTGTGTTCATTATCACTGGTGATTGGAATGCAAAAGTTGGAAACAAAGAAGAATCACCAGTAGTTGGAAAATATGGCCTTGGTGATAGAAATGACAGTGGAGATTGCATGATAGAATTTTGCAAGACCAATCAATTACTTATTCATTGTAAATACCTTTATTCAACAACACAAATGGTGGCTATACATATGGACTTCACCAGACAGAGTACACAAGAATCAGATTGACTACACCTGTGGCAAGAAGCAATAGAGAGGCTCAATATCTTCAGCCAAAACAAGGTCAGGAGTTGATTGTGGAACAGACTATCAACTGCAAGTTCAAGTTAAAGCTGAAGACAATTAAAACAAGTCCATGAGAGCCAAAATATGACCTTGATTATATCACTCCTGAGTTTAGAGACCACCTAAAGAATAGATTTGATGCACTGAACACCAGTGACCCAAAACCAGAGGAAATGTGGGATGACATCAAGATCATCATCCATGAAGAAAGCAAAAGGTCAATAAAAAGACAGGAAAGGAAAAAAAGACCAAAATGGATGTCAGAAGAGACTCAAGACTCTGAAACTTGTGTTGAATAGAGAATAAAAAAAACAAAAAAACAAAAAACAAACTCATTGCCATTGAGTCAGATCCAACTCATAGCAACCCCTCCTTGGGTTGCTGAGGTGATATCATTATGGAAGTAGATTGCTCAATCTTCCTTCTGAGGAGTGGCTGGTAAGTTTGAACCACCAGCCTTCTGGTTAGCAGTCAAATGCCTTAGGCACTATGCCACCAGAGAAGAATTGACAGGTTAAAAGAACTGAACAGAAGATTTCAAAGAGCAGCCCGAGGAGACAAAGTCAGTTATTATAATGAAATATGTAAAGACCTGGAGTTAAAAAACCAAAAGAGAAGAACACGCTCAGCATTTCTCAAGCTGAAAGAACTGAAGAAAAAATTTAAGCCTCGAATTGTAGTACTAAAAGATTCCATGGGCAATATGTATTGAATGATGCAGAAAAAAATCAAAAGAAGATGGATGGAATACACAGTTACTATACCAAAAAAAAAAGGTAGATGATCATCCATTTCAGGAGGTGGCATATGATCAAGAACCAATGGAAGAAGTCAAAGATACACTAAAGGAATTGGCAAAAAATACAAGGCTCCAGGAATTGACAGAGTCCCCATTGAGATATTTCAACAAACAGATGCCATGCTGGAGGCACTCACTTGGCTATGCTGAAAGATTTGGAAGAGAGTAACCTGGCTAACTGACTGGAAGAGATCCATATTTGTACCTATGCCAAAGAAAGGTGATCTCACAGAATGTGGAAATTATTGAACAACATCACTGATGTCATATGCAAGTAAAATCTCACTGAAGAGAATTCAAAAATGGTTGCAGGAGTATATTGACAGAGAACTTGCAGAAATGCAAGCTGGATTCAGAAGGGGACATAGAACAAGGGATATCATAGTGGATGTCAGATGGATCTTGGCTCAAAGCAAAGAATACCAGAAAGATGCTTACTTGTTGTTCTGGTTACCTAGTACCACTCTGACAGGAATATACCACAAATGGGAAGGCTTGAACAAACAGGGGTTTATTCTTACAATTTGGAGGCTTTAAGTCAAAGTTCAAAGTGCCAGTCTCTAGGGGCTGGGTGAAAGCCCCTCAGCCTTGGGCTTCAGTTGTGCCTCCTGCTCCCGGCCCACTGAAGCTAGAGGCTTTTCTTCACTCAAATAGCTGCTGGCTGCTGAGACTGACAAGCCTAAGGTTGACAAGTAAAAAGGCACAGTCTCGATGTTACCAAACCACATGACAGGCCATTAACTCAAGTCCATTGAAAGTCCCCAGGTTGGCAGAGCATGGCAGGCTGCTGAACAATGACACAGCTACATGTAGGGTTTAAGTGTGCCATAAGCTAGAGACCATTCCCAAAGCTGTTTCTTATATAAGGGAAGCAGACCATATACCCAAAGCAACTATTCAGCTGCTTGTGGTAGATCCCACCATGGAATTGATTGCCAGTCTCATCATGGGGAATAACTACCACCAGCTTCCCAGCCACTCAACCAGGCCCAACCAAGTTGACATACAACTTTAACTACCACACTTGTGTTTTATTGACTATGCAAAGACATTCGATTGTGTGAATCATAACAAATTATGGACAACATTAAGAAGAATGGGAATTCCAGGACACAACTGTACTCATAAGGCACCTGTACATAGATCAGGAGGCTGTCGTTTGAAGAGAACAAGGGGATACTGCATGGTTTAAAATCAGGAAGGGAGTGTGTCAGGGTTGTATCCTTTCACCATACTTACTCAGTCTGTATGCTGAGCAAATAATCTGAGAAGCTGAACCATATGAAGAAGACTGTATGGCATCAGAATTGGAGGAAGGCTCATTAACAACCTGAGATATGCAGATGACACAACTTTGCTTGCCGAAAGTGAGGATGACTTGGAACACTTACTGATGAAGATTAAAGACTACAGTCTGCAGTATGGATTATACTTTAATGTAAAGAAAACAAAAATCCTCACAACTGGGCCAATAAGCAGCATCACAACAAATGGAGAAAAGATTAAAGTTATCAAGGACTTCATATTACTTGGTTCTACAATCAATGCCAATGGAAGGAGTAGTCAAGACATCAGAAGACATATTGCATTGGGCAAATCTTTTGCAAAAGACTTCTTTCAAGTGCTCAAGAGCAAAGATACCTCTTTGAAAACTAAGATGTGCCTAACCCAAACCATGGTATTTTCAGTCGCCTCATATGGATGTGAAAGCTGGACTATGAATAAGGAAGACCAGAGAAGAGTTGATGCTTTTGAGTTGTGGTGTTGGTGAAGAATGCTGAAAGTACTGTGGACTGCTAAAAGAACTCACAGATCTATCCTGGAAGAAGTGTAGCCAGAATGCTTCTTGGAAGCGAGAATGGCCAGACTTCATCTCGCCTACTTTGGTCATGTTGTGAGAAGGGACCATTATCTGGAGAAGGATGTTGTGTTAGACTGGGTTCTCTAGAGAAACAAAAACCAGCAAAGCTTATATATATATATATAT
>NW_006921595.1:672374-674160 GCF_000298275.1 Orycteropus afer afer
TCTCCCTGGTAATTAGGATCTATCACACTAGATAGTACAGTAATGTCCTTCTTTGTCTGTTGATCCAGAGGCATGAGGAAGCCAAAATGGCCGGGTGGCGTTCTTAATTTCCAGTTCAATGCAATCAGTATTGTGTCTCCAGGTGGGAGTGTTCCTCCTTTTGGGACTAAGATCTCCAGACCTGCAGAGCATGGGGTAGCAGGGACAGGAAGCAAAACTTTTTTGAGTGGGTCACTAGGGGTAATAGTTTCCACCCCTTGGTTCCTGGACCCGTGAATCCTGGCTATTGGAGAAACAGAACCATATATTGGATGCTGGTTTAGAGCATACTCAGCTTCCTGGAGAACATTGCCCCAACCCTTCAAGGTATTGCCACTTAGCTGGTGCCATATTTGTGTTTTTAAGAGGTCATTCCATTGTTCTATCAAGCCAGCTGCTTCAGGATGATGGGGAACATGGTAAGACCAGCGAATTCCATGAGCATAAGCCCATTGCCACACTTCATGTGCTGTGAAATGAGTACCTTGACCCGAAGCAATGCTGTGTGGGATACCATGATGTTGGATAAGACATTCTGTAAGTCCATGGATTGTAGTTTTAGCAGAAGCATTGCATGCATGGAAGGCGAATCCATATCCAGAATAAGTATCTATTCCAGTAAGAACAAAACACTATCCTTTCCATGATGGAAGTGGTCCAATGTAATCAACCCGCCACCAAGTTGCTGGCTCATCACCCCGAGGAGTGGTTCCATATCATGTACTCAGTGTTGGTCTCTGCTGTTGGCAGATTGAGCACTCAGCAGTGGCGGTAGCCAAGTCAGCCTTGGTAAGTGGGAGTCCATGTTGCTGAGCCCATGCATAAACCTCCATCCCTGCCACCATGGCCACTTTGTTCATGAGCCCATTGAGCAATGACAGGAGTAGCTGGGGAAAAAGGATGTCTTGTTTCCACTGAACATGTCACCGTATCTGCCTGATTGTTAAAGTCCTCCTCTGCTGAGGTCACTTTTTGGTGGGCATTCACATGAGACACAAATAACCTTTACTCCTTTGACCCATTCAGAGAGATCTATCCACATACCTCTTCCCCATACATCCTTATCACCATTCTTCCAATCATGCTCCTTCCAAGTCCCAGACCATCCAGCTAAGCCATTAGCCACAGCCCATGAATCCGTATATAATCACACATCTGGCCATTTCTTGTTCTATGCAAAGTGAACAGCCACATGCATGGCTTGAAGTTCTGCCCATTGGGAGGATTTCCCTTCACCACTGTCCTTTAAGGAAGTCCCAGAAAGGGGCTGCAGTGCCGCTGCTGTCCACTTTTGAGTGATGCCTGCATATCCTGCAGAACCATCTATAAACCAGGCATGGGTTTTCTCTTCCTCAGTGAACTGATCATAAGGAACTCCCCATGAGGCCATAAGTACAGAGTGGGAGAGGGAAGGTAATGTGACTGGAGTGGAGATCATAGGCATTTGGGCTACTTCCTCATACAACTTACTTGTGCCTTCGGGTCCTGCTCGAGTCCATTCTCTGATATACCACTTCCATTTAATGATGGAGTGCTGCTGTGCACATCCAACTTTATGACTCTGTGGGTCAGACAACACCCAGTTCATGTTGGGTAGCTCAGGCCTCATGGTGACTTGGTGGCCCGTGGTTAGGTGTTCAGTCTCTACTAAAGCCCAGTAACAAGCCAAAAGCTGTTTCTCAAAAGGAGAGTAGTTGTCTGCAGAGGATGGCAGGGCTTTGCTCCAAAACCCCAAGGGTCTGCGTTG
>NW_006921595.1:675265-676980 GCF_000298275.1 Orycteropus afer afer
ATGGCAGTAATCTCTGCAACCCCTCCAGGGATACAATGCTGCTTTTGGTTTACTATTTTTGTAGGTAAAGGCAGTTCTAATGGCTTCCACTTGGCTTTTCCTACCATAATAGCCCTTACTCCACATGTCAGAGAGCCAATGTGGGAATTCTGCCAATTGCTGAGTAGATCTATTCCAATTATGCATTCTGGCACTGGGGAAATCACTACAGGATGGGTTCAGGGATCCACTGGACCCACTGTGAGATGCACCTTGGCTAAGACTCCATCAGTAACTTGACCTCTATTTGCCCCCACTCTGACTGGTGGGCCACATGATGCATTGGGTCTCCTGGAATTAGTGTCAATTCAGAGCCAGTGTCCAGTAATCTCTGAAAAGTCTGATTATTTCCTTTTCCCCAATGAACAGGCATTCTTGTAAAAGGCCTCAGATCCCTTTGGGGAAGGCTAGGAGAAAGACTGACATTATAGATTTTTGGCAATGTAGTGGGGTCCTTCCACAAGGGGCCTGGCCTCCCTTTCATTCAGGGGCTTGTGGGTCTGTAAACTGACTCAAGTCTGGAAATTGATTGAGAGGTCGTGACTCTATATTCTGGCGATTCAATCTAGGTTGCTGTTCACATGACCTAGAATTCTTCTGTCTGTATAGATCAAGTAAATATTTAGTAGGCTTGCCATGTATTTCACTACTAGGAACACCATGAGCAAGTAGCCAATGCCATAAATCCACATGAGTCAGACTGTTCTGATTAGTGTTCCAACTCTGATGTCCATTATGGTAACCACGCCCACCTTGCCTTTGTCAATTAACTGTTGCCACTTGGCCCCTACTACCACGAGGTCCAATCAGCTCCATCGTAGTTAAGTGTTTTAGTTCAATTAGGGCAGTTCCTACTGTCACATCAGGTTTGCATAAAATAGCAATCACAGCAGTCTTCAAGGATGCTGGAGCTCCCTTCACAAATTTATTCCTCACGGTACTGGTGAAAGGTGTGTGTTCTGCACTCTCCATTTCTGGCTCTAGGAGTCTAATCTGATAAATCCATTCTAACAGGCCAATTTCCCTAAGCCTCTGGATACCTTCTTCTACATTATATCAAGGCAGGTCTGGTACCTCAACTTGACTTAAGGTAGGCCACCGCATAATCCATGCCTCAGTAAGCCAACCAAATAAGCTATTAGATCCTTTCCTAACCTCTCGAGCTGAGACATTGAATGAAGAATCCATACTTAGTGGGCCTAAATCGATAAACTCAGACTGATCCAATCTTACATTCCTTGCACCACTATCCCACACCCTCAGTATCCAGTCCCATACATATTCTCCAGCTTTCTGTCTGTACATGTTAGCAAAATCAAGTAGGTCTTTTCGAGTATAGTGTATCACCTCCTCAGTCACACTTTCTATCTCACCTCTTGCGGCTCGCTTGGACTTGACTTTAGTTATGGGTCTCATAGAAACAATGAGTGCTTGAGGCAGTTCCTGAGAGCATTCAGGAAGGTCTTCCATGGCCTCTGCCTCAAACAATGACCAAGCAGGAACAGTTGAGTTAATCCCATCAAACTGAGGGGGAGGGAATAATTTTTTTACAGTAATCTGTTCAGATGGGAGGGATTCAACAGAATTTACAGGCTCCATATCCTGATCTTCCTGATTATCTGTCCATATGTCCCCATTCCAGGTTTTAGGATCCCATTTTTTTCCAATCAATGCCC
>NW_006921595.1:677613-701554 GCF_000298275.1 Orycteropus afer afer
TGGCAGACAGTACACTGGCTCTTGACTCCAACGAATGAGGAATCCAAGATCTCCAGGCCGAATGGTGAACTGCTCACTCACGGACAGTTGTAGGCAGCACAACAGAATCCTGATCCACAGAAGAATGTCTCTCTTCCCAGGATGTCCCTGGGTATCCTGGAAGCAGGCCACGCCCCTAGGAAAACTTCCCCTGAACAGATTGGCCACTCAGAAGACAGTCATCCGATCCCATCATGGGAACAACCACACAGAACTGGGGTCCAGACAAGTTGACACACAGCTCCAACTATCACAGATATCATGCTTGGTAAAGTGGAGGGGAAGGCCCTCCGCAAGATGGGTTGACATGGGGTCTGCAGTGGTAGGCTCAGGTATAGTAGGGATCATGATACTGGCATAAGACCGGGCAGTGTTTCGTTCTGCTGTTCATAAGGTCACTATCAATCGGAGACAACTTGAGGGCATATAACAACAACAATGTGCTTTGCAGAACAGCACATGGCTATTCAGTGGGAATGTTTAGAATCAAAATGAAACTTCCTGATTCAGTCCAGGGTTTCTTTATAATACCAAAGATGATATTTCCTCTCTTCAGATGCTTTTGTCTTGAAACCAAACAATATGTGTATAACTTTATTTTTAAAAGACTTAATTTTGGGGGGAGGTGAGGGTCTGACTTATTTAATATTTTGACTTCATTTAAAAAATAATTGCAAACATTTCTATTCATTTTTTGTTGGTCTATTCATTCCATGTATTGTCAAGAACAATTATTGTTGCTATGGCAAATTTTTGGAATAATTCACTGCGTTCTCCCTAATGTTTTCAATTAAAAAATTCAAATAAATAGTTAAGGTGATAAAATTTTACAGGGAACACCATATATATCCCATAACTCAACTCTGCAGTGAACATTTTGCTATACTTGCTTTTCCATCTATCTATCTACCCATTCCGCTATCATCCATCAATCCATGTGACTTTTCCCCCACCTTATTTTTTGATGCATTTTAAAGTAAATTGCAGACCTCAGTACCCTCCCCTAAGCACTTCAGCATGGATATCTTACCCAGAGTTTGACATTTTAATGGAGTAAGTAGATGTTTTTAATTTCAACAAGGGACTGACTTGATCAGATAGTTCAGTGCTATCTGAAAAAGAGCTCTGGGTTATTCAATGGAAAACTTAAGATGGGGGTAATCCTGGAGGAAATTATTCAAAGGTCCATTGCAGGCCCAAAATAAATAGGATGCACCCTGGAAAGCCCTGAAGGATGCATTAAAACAAGAAAACAACAATCTAGTTCAATCAAATCTCTCCAACCTAATAGAATAGAAAGAGTGAGAGCTTTGGAATCAGATAAATCTGGATCATAGTTCCAGATGTCCTATGCACTTATCTTTCTACTCACCCATCTGCCTTTTACTTTGATTCATAAAGGATTTCATGCAGCTTATAAGAACATAAAGAAAAAAAAAATAGAAATTATATAAAATTCATGAGCAGGTATTAAGATCATTTGAATTTGTTTCCTGGCATCTTTAAAGAAGGGGCAAATACAATCATTTATATAAATCTCACTGTCCATTAGGGGAAAGACTCTCAAAAGTCATATAATTTTGGATAAGTCGCTTGACTTTGATGAAACCCAGCTCTCTTATATGTAAAATGGGGAAAATAAATGTGTATCTGTCTCAGGGTTATGATGAGAATTATGCCAACCAATGTCTTTCAAAGGTTTAGCACAGTGCCTGGCACATGGGGGGTTAACATTTTTTGATTTCTCTCTCCTTTCATGGCCTGTTACCTTTGTTTTCCAACTAAAACTGGAGTGCTCAGGTTATGAACAACTAAATTTACAGACAACTCCTAGTTGCCTTTTAATGTTATATAAATTTTCCTTTACTTTGAAACAAGTTCTTCATCACAATCACCTTCACTTGCTGCATATGCAGTGTTTAAATCCTTTTAAAAGCTTTGAACCTTCTCTTACACTCAAGTAAGGCTAAATAAGGACCATTGTACCTTGTCTGACTTACCTAGAAATTCTTAAAGACACACTTAGGAACAAATCTCATTTGTAACCCAGGGACTGCTGTATAGTCAGTCAGGTCAGCAGGATGAAGGTTTTGGTAAGAAGTTTTAGTGCTCATGGCAACTGTTCTTTCAGTTTACCCAACTAATTCCCAAGAATAGTCTCAGGTAAACTCTTCAATAGTTCACTATCATCAATGCTGGCAGAAGTTCACTGGGGTGCTTCTTTTTCTTTTAATATGTACTAACAGGGTAGGACTTTGTGAATTTATATGATTTATTTTCTCAAAAAATATTCTTCATTGCTTCAGTGTGATGCTTTTTTTGATGACAGAGAGCAATTTACTTCTCCAAATTGTTGACACTGATGTAGCCATGATCTTCTGACCTTGGGGGTCATCCAGTGGGCAGAAGACAAGATTGTTCAGTTATCCCTCTAGTTGGTTATTAAATAGTTGTTTTGGTTCTTGAGGCATCTCAGTACTGGAGTTGGGTTGTCATTTGGCATTTCAGCTTGGCACTTGGCTCTCCTAAGAGTCCCAAATCCCTGATTTACTCAAAGTAGTTAATTCAATAACCACATTTAGATGTGTCCTTGGACCAGAACATATACTAGAGCTTGGAATAGAACCATCACTTCTATATTGATATTGTTGTTGTTGTTGTTGTTATGTGCCATCGAGTCAGACCCGACTCATAGTGACCCCTCCTTGGGTTTCCGAGGCAGTATCATTACGGAAGTAGATTGCCCCATCTTCCTTCCGAGGAGTGGCTGGTGGGTTTAGCCTAGGTTATTTGCATAAGCTGTAGTAGGATATTTTCCATATCATAGAAAAATATCAATTTTAAATCATGTATTAATTGCTCATTATTATGTGGTTGTGTTTATTGTCTCATTTAATTCTTAAGATAGCCCTGCAAGGCAGGCTTTTGTACCGTTGAGTCAGACTCAACTCATAGTGACCCCTCCTTGGGTTTCCAAGGCGGTATCACTACAGAAGTAGATTGCCCAACCTTCCTTCTGAGGAGTGGCTGGTGGGTTTGAACCACCAGCCTTCTGGTTAGCAGTCAAGTGCCTTAGGCACTATGCTACCAGAGTTTAGAGCCAGTGAATAGGAGCAGAGCCAAGATTTGAACCCAGGTGTGTCTAATTCCCAAGCCTCTGCTGATTCCACCAATGCAAGTTGCTAGGATGTCAGCGGGAATGAATTGTTTATTACCTCAGCAATGTTTTATGCTCTCTACAGCTCTACAGAAGGAGCCTTGGTGGCACAATGGTTAAGCACTCAGCTGCTAACTGAAAGGTCAGTGGTTTGAACCCACCAGCAGTCCCATGGGAGAAAAGACCTGGTGATCTGCTACTACAAAGTTTACAGCCTTACCCTATGGGGTAGTTCTACTCTGTACTGTAAGGTTGCTGTGAGTTAGAATTGACTTGACAGCATACAACAACAACATAGCTCTACTATTTAAAAAAAAAAAATCATTTTAGAAATATTTTAACATTTTCTGTTTGCTTTAAAAACCACTTTCTAAAACCGTAATGCTTTATCTCCCTGGCTTTGGTTGAAAGGCCTTGCCTGCTCAGTGATCATCAAAAGAGGTAGAGCTGGAATCCCATAGTTATGCTGGGAAAGCTTTAATGCCTAAAGATGATCCATCAAAAAATGGGATGAGTGGGGAACACTGTATATTGTATTCCTGTTTCGTAGACTTATAATTCTCCTTAGCATATTAAAGCTCTCAGATATTTTTTAGTAAAGATACCAACTAGTTGCCATTGAGTCTAACTCATGGTGACCCATGTATATCAAAGTAGGACTGTCCATAGGATTTTCAGTGGCTGATATTTTGGAAGTAGATTGCTGGTCCTTTTTTTCTAAGACCCCCTGAGTTGATTTGAACTCCATCTTTTTGGTTAGCAGTTGAAAATGTTAACTGTTTGCACCACTCAGCATCTCCTTGGAGAGACATTCTCTTCATATTCTGTAACTCAGTGTTTCTATAAATTATTTGACCAAAGACCATTTTTATGATGTGAAAAAATAATTCTCTGCAACACAATATTATAGAAAATATTGGCCCAAGCATAGGATACTTGTTGATACTTGTTGGCTCCAGTTGAGGCTGGAGAGGAGCCAGATGTGAAGGACCATGTGCCATGCTATTGTGTAGGCAGTTTACTTAAAGGCTGCTCTGTTTAGATCTCACCAGAGGTGAAGGCCTGGAGGATTCAGCCACATTTGCACCAGGATAGTCAATGTCTGCTGTACCCTGTTTTCTAAAGTTCAGAAGCTGAAAGAGAACAACCAGTGAAGCATTCTAATTCTGCAAACAAAGGTGATAAAGAATATCTGTGCTAGAAACAGCATATTAAGTACATTAGAGAGATAAAGCAAAGCCACAAAGAGGATTGAGGCCTAAAGTAGTCTGCTGTTTGGTGCCATCAAGTAGATTCTGACTCATGATGACCTTATGTCTGTGTCCAACCACGTATAATATCATGAAATGTTGCCCGGTCCTGCACCGTCTTCATGATCATTGAGATGCTTGAATCCATTGCTGTGGCCACTGTATATTTTGAGTGCCTTCCAACCTAGGGGCCTCATCTTCCAGTGTGATATCAGACAATATTCTGATATTGTTGCCTTTCATAATCTGGTCTTCTGCTCTCTGCCTACGTGTTTTTCATTTTTATTGCAGTCATTCGGCCAAATTGACTGTTGTTCAAATGAGCTCTGGCCTTTCTTGCCTCTGTGCTTTTACTGTTCTCCTCTCAGCCTGGGCCACCCTTCTCTACCTTCCCACCATGCAGAATGTTAGCTTTCTTCAAGGCCCATCTGTGGTTGTCATGCTCTAAGGAGCCTTCCTTGTTGCACAACCCTCATCTTCCTTCTTTGACCCTTATCTTCCTAGCCAGAGGGATCTCAGCCTCTGGCTTGCAAGGCTTCTTTACTCTCTTATCACTGCAGAAAGCTTCTGACTCCTTGTGGGCCGAGAGGAGTGTTGTCCTCACCTAGGTAAGCCCCTGTGCGGGAAGTCTCCTTTGACATAGCAGTTTTAAAATTTGCAATGAAATAAGGCATGTGAGCTTGTTTACCATTAGAGAAATATTGACTTTAGTAAAAATCTACCTTCATATCATTATGGTCAAGCAAAACGTCATGTGTTACCCCATCCACGTTTGTTATCTGGTCATTCTTAAAACAACAAAACTCCCCCTTATCCCTCATCCAAGAATTGGAAGAGTTTGACTACAGTAGGATACAGAGTTGGGTTCGGGTATGGGGATGCAAACAGTGGTGTGCTGGGGCTAACTCCTGAGAAGTAATTGTTAATGTTTTTTCCCAACTCTATATTTAGGGATATCATGTTGGTAGCTTGAAATTGGCCATGGTGAGAGTATTTATACCACAGATAAAAGCAAATGCTACAAATCAGGGCCCCCTCCCCCTAGAGAGCCAATTATTAGTTCTTTCCCAGCACAACACTGCAATGATGGACACTTGTATGAGCAAGAGATACAGTCAAGGTGGCCCATACAATCCTGTTAGGCAACAGATCCTGGGTCAGAGTGATGCACCCAAACTTTCCTGAGAAAACAATACATACTACACATGATGCAGCTGAGGCATTATTCTTAAAATTGAGATGGGAGCCAGAAGATCATGCTTCCTTATGTTCCAAGTCTGTAGAGAGAGATGTACAGAGGACTTGTCTATACCTTGGACATGCATTGCTGGTAGTGTTCCAAAACACATACGCCTGTGTCAAGGGCCTCTCACATCAGGCATAGCTGTGCTGGCTGCTTAACGCTCAGGGAGCCCAGCAACTTCAACTGCTTTGAAGTTATTTTTCCTCTTCTTAGTTTTTCAATCAAGTCACTGGATGAAAAAGAACAGGAGATAGTCTATGACATCTGTCATAGTCTAGGTCCCCAGGATACCATACCAACAAGATTCCTTAAAGAGCAAGACCTTTGCCAATTGACAGGTCATATGATGAGGACAGCCGTAGATCTAACACAAAGCAGCACAAATATTGGTGGAATGAATGAATGAGCAATGCGTACTAGTGCATGGTGCAGTGTGTGCTCTGAATAAATAACATTACTTTCCCACGCAGCTGAATCTTATTCCAAGTGGTGAATTCATTGATGTCCCCTCAAAAAGACTTTGGGCCAGAGTACTTGAGTAAAACAGTCAGAGGTAGGGAATTGGATTTTGGGAAAGCTCACGCCTAAGGCATTTGACTGCTAACCAGAAGGCTGGCCGTTCAAACCCACCAGCCACTCCTCAGAAGGAAGATTGAGCAGTCTACTTCCGCAGTAACACTGCCTTGGAAACCCAAGGAGAGGGGTCGCTATGAGTTGGATCCAACTCCACGGCAGTGAGTTTGGTTTGGTTTTTGGTTCACAACTGGCAAGCTTGCTTTGGGACTCAGATGGAGGAGGCCATCCTGGTATGTGGTTGAATGTGTGGGAAATTGGGAATTAGTGTTCTGCAGCACATTCTCATCAAGGACTCTACTGCTTGTGATTACAAGATTGGCTATGAACTGAGTGGGGAACAAACTTACTCTTTTTAGAGCTGCAGTAGAAGCCCGTATTTACCTTAAAAAGGGTATATGTACTTTTGTTAATATATGGAAAGAAATTTTCTTTGTTGGTTACCAGAGATGGGAGGGAAGGGGAGGGAAGGGAACACTGTTAGATAGGTAGAGGCAAGTATTGATTTGGGTGAAGAGAAGGGCAATGTACCAAATGTGAGTGATCAACATGGTGGCATTGAGGAAGAGGAAGTCATAGAGAAGTGAATGGGAGGTATAAACAACAAAGATGAACCCTTTTGCACATACAGTACTGTGTTGTCAGTGAAAACAAACATTGATCTACAGGTGGATAGATGGGTGGACAGGCTGAACTATTATGTATGTCTATGCGGGGGGGGGAGTGTGCCCATGACCATTTATGGGGTTGGCAGACAATGTTTCTACAAGTGTATTTGTATGTTCTGTAAGAATTCCCAGGTATGTAGTAGAGCTGATAAGGGACAAGATTGTAGTCACTTCTTGGCCACAGCAAGCTACTCAGAGGGAGTGACTAGTTGGACCTTTGGGCTCAGAACCATAGTCACGGGGACCATCAAACTCAGTTGGCATAACATGCTACACAAAAACATTGTTCCACATCCACTTTGGCGAGTAGCAACTGGGATCTTAAAAGCTTGCAAGCACCATCTAGATGCAATGATGGGTCTCTCCTCATCCAGAGCAAAGAAGAATGAAGAATACCAAAGATTCATGGAAACAGTTAGTCCAAGTGATTGGTACACCATGCAATCCTCAGCCTGTATAACTGAGACCAGAAGAACTAGATGGTCCCCAGCTACCGCTGTCAACCACTTGGAGGGGGATCTATGTAGGAGATCCTGGATAGAGTGGAAGAACAATGTAGAACAAAACTCAAAATCATTTTTTTTTTTTTTTTTTTAAAGAAAGGACTAGGTTTGCTGGTTTGATAGAGCCTGATGGAACTACTGAGACTATGGCCCCTAGCTACCTTTCAGGTCTGGAATTGAACCCACTCTTTTGGCTTCCAGCCAAACAAAAGACATTTACATTAGGTAGATACACTCCTTGGAGAAATCAATCATGGGGGAATAGAAGGGCTGTGTATGCACCGGGCGACAGCTCAAGGGGCAGGAGTGCTTGAGAGGGAAGGACACAGGGAAGAAGTAACTATCGAAAGGAAGTGGGAGGGGAGCTGTTGCACTGTGGGAAATTGCAGCAATGTCATGAGACAAAGTGTATGTAAGCTGATGTATGGAAAGCAAATTTGCTCTGTAAACTTTCACTCAAACCACAATAAAATTTTTGATTTATGCACTTTTAATATTCTCAGTATTGTTTTTAAAGACTTCAGTAATCCCCCAGAATCTTCTAGTTATTCTTGAAATGACTACAGCTTCTAGGTGCATATTATAGTTTGAAGAAGCAGTTAGGGTGACCATCTTGTCCTGATTTACCTAAAACTTTCCTGGATTTAAAACCTTTCTCCAGCCCAGGCAGAACAGAACAGCTGGTCAACTTAGAGACAGCTGTGGTGAAAGCTCTTAATTTGAAGTCACACATCTGTACTTACTAGCTAGATTACTTTGGGCAAGTTGCTTAGCCTCTATAAATTTTCCTTTTCAAAACAAAACAAAAAAGTGGAGAAAATAATGCTGACTTTTTAGTCAAAGGCACTCTGGTGGTGTTTTGTTTAAAGCATGCAGCTGCTAATCAAAAGGTCAGCAGTTCCAGCCCACCAGCTGCTGCTGGGAGACAGATGAGGCATTCTGTTTCTATGAAGATTTACAGTCTTGGAAACCCTAAGGGTCAGTTCTTCTCTGCCCTAAAGGGTCTCCATGAGTGAGAATGAATTCAGTGACAGTGGGTTTCCAGTCAAACTGGTTTCTTAAAAAGTGAAAGTCAGGTCACGTTCCTCCTCTATTCGAAATCTTACATAGAGTCCCCATTTCATTCAGAGTAAAGGCCAAAGCCCTGGCGTAAATCTAACAAAATAACGGATTTAAAGCATTCAACATAATGCACTTAGAAGATGAGCAATAGATTTTTCTTAATACTTTGTCTACCATCTTGATCTTTACATTTTAATGTTTTTAAAAGCACATCATCAAAGGAACTGGGAGACTTACCCTCTGCAGCACCTTGGGCAATTTCTGCTTTAACCAGCTTCAGACCATCTCCTTGGCTGAGCAGAGTGATCTGGAAGGAAGCTTCAGATTTACTCTTGATTGTGTCCAGAGCTAATGACTTGACATTTGTCTGGCAGCCTGGCTAACCAGAAATACCTGTATTTTCCATGGGAAAGAAAGGATAGCTCTGGGTTCTCACTCTTGGTGTCAGATTCAAGTTACCTGTCTAAAAGTCCCACTTTTCACGAAGTTGAAAGCACCAGTGTGTAGTAGCTAGAAGAGTTGGATCTAGTTACTGACCTTGTGTCCTGAAGACTGGAAAAGATGACCACACAGCTTTAGACATGAAGATGTGGAATTAGACAAAGCAAATCCTTTCCAAAACTTGCTTTACAAACTTACATCCAATGAAGAACTTTCACTTTGTGAGGATCATCTTCTTCCTCTTTCTCACAAGGCTACATGGAATCTCTCTCATGAAAAAAGGGAAACTGTGAAACATCATCATATTTCTTTCAGCTTAGTTTTGAGGCACTGTAAGACAGGAGGTTTTCCAGGCCTTTCTTAGAATGTAAGGAAATACATACACAAACAGATGTCAATTTTGTTCCTTGGGCTAAACACCCTGGTATCATCCTTACCTCCTTTCTTTTTCCATAGTACACATCCATTTGGTCAGGAAATCTTCCTGGCTGTACTTCAAAGTGGAGTTGCTGGGTGTTAAGTTGCTCTGCTGTTAAGTGTAAGATTGAAGGTTCCGGTCCATGCAGAGGTGCCTAGGAAGGACGGTCTCATGATCTACTCTGAAAAATCAGCCATTGAAAACCCTGTGGAGTACATTCTATTCTGACACACATGGAGTTGAGATGAGTCAGAATTGGCTCTATGGCAACTTTTTTTTTTTTTGCTTCAAAATATACTTCCAGAGTATACTTTTCTTCATCTCCACTGCTATGACGCTGGCTTGAGCCACCATCACCTTTGTTTGGATAACTAGATATTAGTCTCCTCCTTTGTTCCCTCACTTCTACCCTTGCCTCCAGCAAAGTCTGTTCTCAACCCAGCAACCACAGTGGCCCTTTGAAAATGGAAGTCAGATTGTGTCCCTCCTCTTCTCTAAAACTTGCAGTGAGTCCCCATTTCATTTTGACTAAGAGTCAAAGTCTTACCATGACTTGACACCTGATCTTTGCTTGAGCCTATCATGACCTCTCTGACCTCATCTCTTTCAGCTCTCCCCCTGGTTCAGCCTACTCCACCCACTGTTGTCCTTATTGCTCCTTAAGGCAACTGGCTTACTTCTGCTTTAGGGCCTGGCCCTCCCTGTTCCTCTGACCTGGCTGTTCTGCATAGCTCAGCCCTTATCTCCAAAAAGACTTTGCTCAACTTTAGCATTCTCAATGAGGCTGATTCTGACCACCGTGTTTAATGCTGCAGCTCTGTGTCTCCTTCCAAACTCCTGCTCCCTCTGGTTTTCCTTTTCCCTATGGTTCTTGCCACGAATATACCATACAATGTATCATGCTTACGTCTTTGCTTTAGCCTCAGATAAAACTCCAAAACCAAACTCACTGCCATCGAGTCAATTCCGACTCATAGTGACACCCACTGGGTTTCAGAGGTCGTAAATCTGTACAGAAGTAGATTGCCCAGCCTTCTTTCCGCAGAGTGGCTGGTGGGTTTGAACCGCCAAACTTCTGGTTAGCAGTCAAATGCCATAGGCACTGTGCCACCAGAGCTCATTTAGCCTCAGAGATCATGTTCGTCAATGTTCATGAATGTTCATGAAAGCATAGTGGAAATGTCAGAGAATTTTGAACCAGACTTGAGTTCAAATTCCACCTCTACCATTTATTCACTTTCTGGCTTGGGTAAGTTCCGTAACCTCTCAGAATCCCAATTTCCTCTTCTATAAAATGATATCAAACTTTTAATAAGCACTAGCACTGTGGAAGGCAATAGAGGTAGAGAGGTGAATATAGTAAACTGGTCCTTGATGTTATTAGGTTTTAAAGAGGAATAAATGCAAAACATGTATGATATTCCTAGTAGAAAACTTGGCATATATTTGGTGTTTGTTGAATATAGTTCCCTTTTTGAAGAACTTGAATATATCTTTTATTAGTTATCTTCTCCTTTTAGCTCTGGTAGCATAGTGGCTAAGACACTTGCCTGCTAACCAGACGGCTGGCGGTTCAAACCCACCAGCCACTCCTCGGAAGGAAGGTTGGGCAATCCTACTTCCGTAGTGATACTGCCTCGGAAACCCAAGGAGGGGTCGCTATGAGTCGGGGCCGACTCGACGGCACATAACAACAACAACAACAATCTTCTTTTAGTGCTGAGAAGAACAAACTGAATTTAAAATCATTTATTTTAAAAATACACATACAATTCATTGAGTCACAGAAGGATTTTGTGGAAAGTGTTCTGAATGAGCTCCAAGGGGTCCAAGAACCTCTTAAAATATATGTAAAATCTGTGGCTTTTACTAGATTCTCAAAGAAATTCATAAAAGTTTATAACCTTTCAAGAATCCACAATTGGTCATCTATTTGGGGCTTTTCTAAACAAGAATTTGAAATGTTAACTCTGAAATGATGAATAAGTCCAGTGTGGAAAATGGCTTTTGCCTCCTACTGATGTTGAGCCCATAACTTCCTGGGTGGCTAGAGGAAAGTCTGTGTGTGTCAAGGTCATTGCCTTCTGAATTCTTGGTACTGCTAGAATTCAGAGACTGTGCAAGCTTGCTCCCACGCAGATGAAACCACCTCTGAGATGGCTGGGATGACAGTGCAGGAAGTGTAAGCACAGGTGTTATGAATGGATCTTTAATCTAGGTTGATCCCAGGGCAGAGCCCCTCTGGCACTCAAAGAAATTCTGTGCTCTGATTTGGGAAGCCCCTAAAAAAGACTGTCCAAAGAGAAATGAATGCAGAGGTGCTGTTGTTATTATTATTATCAATTAATTTTTTTATTGTTATTAATTTATTTAAAACTGAGAATGATGAAATAGTTGCATGCCATTACAAACATAAAATAAACATATATCCTAAAAAGAAGAAAATCTACTGAGAAGAATGGCATCGTTTTACTTTATGTAAATCTCTTTATCTGGCTTAGTAGAAGATATCTGAATCCTCACACATGCTCATGTTGCACTACATTATTTCTGTAGAAGAATATGAAATAAATCAGAAATATATACATACATAAATAGAATATTTCACATATATATGAAATGGGGAGGAGTACTTTAATCGTCTTTTCAGATAATTGTGAATATTTTGATACTACATCAAAAGTAGTCATGTGTTTTTGGTTTTTTTTTTTAATTTTTATTGTGATTTTCACAGAAGGACAAATATTGTATTAGTCTGCTATTGTAAAAGTCAAAGAAAGGTTTAGTATGGAAGGAAATTTTCTTTGCTGGTTACCAGGAGTGGGAGGGGAGGGGAGGGAACACTGTTAGATAGGTAGAGATAAGTATTGATTTGGGTGAAGAGAAGGGCAATGTACCAAATATGACTGATCAACATGGTGGCATTGAGGAAGAGGAAGACATAGAGAGGTACATAGGAGGTACAGACAACAAAGATGAATCCTTTTGCACTTACAGTTCTGTGTTGTCAGTGAAGGCAAACATGAGTGTACGGGTGGATAGATGGGTGGACAGGCTGAACTATTAGGTATGTGTATGAAGCAGGGAGTATACCCAAGACCATGTATAGGGTAGGCAGACAACAGTCTCATAAGTGTATTTGTTTGATCTGAATTCTCAGGTGTATAGCAGAGCTGACAAGGGACAAGGTTGTAGTCACTTCTGGGTCACAGTCAGCTACCCAGAGAGACTGAATAGTTGAACCAGTGGATTCGGGACCATAGTCGCAGGGGACATCAAGCTCAATTGGCATAACATACTACACAAAACGTTGTTCCACCTCCTACTTGGGTGAGTAGTGACTGGGATCTTAAAAGCTTGCAAGCAGCTATATAGATGCAACAGTGGGTCTCTCCCTATCCAGAGCAAAGAAGAATGAAGAAAACCAAAGATTCATGGACAGTTAGTCCTAGCAACTGATACACTACGTGATCCATAGCCTATATGACTATGAGACCAGAAGAACTAGATGGTGCCTGGCTACATTGTCAACCACTCGAAGGGGGATCTATGTAGGAGATCCTGGATAGAAATGGAGAACAATGTGGAACAAAACTCAAAATCATTTGGAAAAACAAAAAGGGGGGGACCAGGTTTGATGGTCTGATAGAGCCTGGTGGAACCACTGAGACTATGGCCCCTAACTGCCCTTCAGGTCTGGAATTGAACCCACACCTGTGGCTTCCAGCCAAACAAAAGACAGGCATATGAGTTGAACATTTACCTGAGGTAGATACACTCCTTGGAGAGAAGAATCATGGGAGAAAGAAGGGCTGTTTATGCACAGGGAGACAGCTCAGGGGGCAGGAGTGCATGGAGGGATGGACACAGGGAAGAGGTAACTATCGGGAGGAAGTGGGAGGGGAGCTGTTGTATTGTGGTACATTGTAGTTAGTCAATGTCATGAGACAAAGTATATGTGAACTGTTGTATGGAAAGTGAATTTGCTCTGTAAATTTTCACTCAAATCACAATAAAAAAAATTTTATTGTGATTTGGGTAAAAGTTTACAGAGCATATTCACTTTCCATACAGCCGCTCACACTTTGTCTCATGACATTGACTGCAATTTTGCACAGTGCAACAGCTCCCCTCCCACCTCCTCCCCGTAGTTACCTCTTTCCTGTGTCCTTCCCTCCCATGCATTGCGGCCCCTAGAGCTGTCTCCCTGTGCATACACAGCCCTTCTATTCTTGTTATTATTATTATTATTACTAATGTTATTAAAAATAAAGCTGCTCACTCACTCAGTTATGTCAATTATTTTCATCTCTGTATCATTTGACCACAGCTCCCATAATTCTGACTTCATTTCCATGCATCATTCTAGGAAATTTTTTTTTTTTTATTTCTTGCAAGAGAAAAACTAGATGAAAGGAGTGGAGGAGTTTAAAAGGCCAGGAAATGGTATCCAGGACCTACTTTGTTCTTCCTGTGAAGCAAGCAAGTAGAAATTGTATTGTGTTCTCTCCTCTCAGAGAGAAGGACAAGTACTGCTGAGGCAAAAGCAAAAAAAATGGATTGCAGGAATAGGGAGTTTCCTGAGTGTATGACATCCAGTGTTTCTTATCTGGGCCCTTAATTCTGCATTCATTCTATGCATGTTGTATATTCTCTTTTTGTCGTTAGAAGCCCTTGGAAAGAGAGCATTGAGCCCTGTGCAGTGTGTCTCACACATACCACAGCCATGCTGTAGCTTCCTGAGACTGAGGCGATATTTGTAGGCTCTCAAGTGAAAGATTACAACAGTTCTGCAACAGTTCTTGTAACAAGAATTGCTGGTTCCTTTATTTTTTTTTCAGACTTACCACTGCTTGGAAGAGTGGCCTTGGGATAGTAGCTTCTTCTCTACTTTGTCTCCTTGTTCTAGTTTGTAAAGCTGCTTAACAGATGGCTTGAAGTGGACAGTAACTGCCAAGTCATAATATAATAGTCAGAGGCTTTGGGTCAGAGAGCTATGTGATAGTGTGACAGTGAAATTAAACCTCTCAATTTATACAAAAATTACCCATTTCTGAGGGACACTTCGTATGGTAGATCAAGTTGGTCAGACTGCAGTTCAAATCCAGTTCTGCCATTTACTGGATATGACCTTGGCTGAGTTACTTAAGCCTCAATGCGAGGATTTTGTGACATATCACACTTGCGTACAATAAATAGTAGCTATTAGTATCAATACTGGGAGCTCTGGTACCATAGTGCCTAAGGCACTTGACTACTAACCAGAAGGCTGGCGGTTCAAACCCACCTGCCACTCCTCTGAAGGAAGATGGGGCAATCTACTTCCATAGTGATACTGCCTTGGAAACCCAAGGAGGGGTCGCTATGAGTAGGGTCTGACTCGATGGCACATAACAACAACAACAACAACAACAGTATCACTACTACTATTACCACTATTATTATTACTACTAGTGTTATGGCAGTGTATGTGTTTGGGGAAAAAAGAGAGATTGGAATTTGCCCTCTGGAGGCCATCCAGGGTAAAACCTGCCCTTTCAGTAACAGTCCCAGACCTATCCAAACCATGGCCTTTCAGAGCTCTATTTCAACTGCTCAATTACCCAGATAGCTGAAAAATACGCCAGCCACTGGTCCGGATGCATTATTTATGTTAGCCATTTACTTTCAGCTGCATTGCATGGTCCTTGTCTGCTGAGAACAGGAAGGGTATTCTCTCCCTTGTGTGTCTTGGAGGCAGGCCAGGGTGGAATCCTGCTACAAAATGTTATTTCCCATCAAAGGTGAAAAGCATGAGTCACATCTAGTTGTCCCGGGGGTTATTTATGCTTGGCCTCTCCTCCAAACCGCTTCTCCCCTGCACCATTTCACGGGTGATTAAAGAAGGCAAGCTCGCTCCCTGAAGTGAGGTCAGAGCCAGTGGCGCAAAGAAGGATTTTCCTCCACTTTGCAAACAACCAGTGACGTCACAGTGCCTCGGGGACGCTATCAATTGCTGCCGTGAAAGCGCCTTCTGATGGGATATTGATTTGGTGCGAGGCTTGGCAGCAGCTGGGACAAGTGGGGCCCCCCTCACCGCTGCGGGGCCCTAAATGTTTGCAGATGCCAGGCGAGATCGGCTCAACCAGCGGATCTGTGTGGGGTTTCAGGCGGCACGAAATGATGCCGCGCGAGGTTGCTGCCAAGATGCCCATAATAATGCATTCACATGTACTTTTGAAGAGCAAACTGATAAGCTCTCACATTTAAGCACCTGCGTAATTGGTTTAAAAAAAAGAGAGAGAAAGGGAGAGAAAAACCCAATCACTACATTTTCAGAAAGTCTTTTTGCCTTGAGATATTCTGCAGCTTTTGAGAAGTGGTTTTCTCTCCTTCCTTTTTTCCTTCCTTTTATGTTTTAAATGGTTTATGATGATGCATTTGTAAGTAGTGGCTTTCAGGGCTAGATAGTAATAACAGTGGGAGGAAGGCTATTATTGAAATTCTAATCAAATTTATAATCAAATTGAATGATGTAAGCCTCTGTGCCAATATTCTGACATAAATACATTTTCATTTTGATGAAAATGTTGCTTTCAAAGCCAGTTATCAAACCAAGCTCCTGAGGTCACCAGTAGTGAATGACCAGCCCTCTGTCAGTAAGTCCTTAACGGGGGTTTGACTTTGCTATGGGAGGTGAAGGGTTTAGAAAAGGTCATGCATTAAGTTTCCTCTGACCTGCTGGTTCCAGCACATGGTTGAGACAGATGAATCCCAGAATGAGAGAATAGAAAGTGGTGAGAAGTCCTAGCATCCTTAGGAATTGCTTGTAGTTCATGTAGCAGAAATGGCTGGTCTCTGATAGGTTTCATCACATATATGACAAGAATATATGGGAAATTATTACTGTAATAGAGAGCTCTGGTAGTGTAGTGCCTAAGCATTTGACTGCTAACCAGAAGGCTGGCGGTTCAAACCCACCAGCCACTCCTTGGAAGGAAGATTGGTCAATCTACTTCTGCAGAGATACTGACTCGGAAACCCAAGGAGGGGTTGCTGTGAGTCGGACTCGATTCCACCGCAATGAGTTTTTTTTTTTTTTGGTTTTTTACTGTAATAATATTACTGTAATAGTAATATTGGAGCCTCCATGGCCAACAAAACTGATTTCTTCACAGGATGCAGAGGGTGCTTCTGTTGTTATGGATGAGTGGGGTGGAAATGGGGCTGATTTTCACAAACGCTGTTTGTGCCTGGGTGGAGGATGGGAGGTATTAAAGGACTTTGAGGCTAATTGATTCAGAAGACTGTTTGATTTGCCCATCGTGAAAGCAGAACAGCTTCTAACAGTATCTTAATTTACTTGGTTGGAGTTATTTCCAAGGACTCAGAACTCTTGTTGAACTTCAGTGCTTTGGTGAAAATTCTCAAGTGCTGCCTGTTTCTCACTGAGGGTACTTCATTTAGAGTTGGCCAAGACAATGGGGGAAGCCACATGCCTGTAGGCATGAGGGTCCCCTGGTTCCATGGTGGTACTGGCAGCATGTAAGCAGTTCTAGAGTCTCTTGTGAGATCTGCTTTGCGTGCTAATAACTTTTAAATTGAGTCCGTAAATTTTCATCCCTCTCCATCAATCAAGTCCCACTCCCTACTTATAGAAGCCTATTTGTATTTCAGAAGCAGAAATAAAAGCATATATCAACCTTTGATGGGTCTGTCAGTTTGCGTGTGTGAAGGATTATGGGCCTCCAATAAAGGTGTCTTCAGGGTCTTTTTCATTAGCCCTAATCTATGAAAAGCACGTGGGTGGAAGGTATTTGTGGGGACTTTGTTCTTTGATTCCTCTGGATTTTAAAAATCCTTTCATTTATGAGAATCACAGAGCCTAGAATATACCATTTAAATGTACAATTTTGAAAATGCTATCAGGTAGTTAGTATCCCTCATTCCCCTTCTGTACAAAATTACACAAAGAGTAAGATTTTACTTATCTGGAGGGTTCAGGGAATGAAGTGAAGCTGCAGATACTTGGAAGTTAACCCTTTATGTATTGAAAAGTATCTCTGGACACTGTCTTACTGCCGTTTCCTGAATAGTTTCAATTTAACTTCTGGTTTAGTTCAGATTTGTTTGTTTTCATGTCTAGGGTTTGCTTTTTGAATGTATTTTATGTGGCAGCAATCATAAACCTTGGAACATAAATGAAATAAAAGTCTAATTGGTTACTTGGTCAGTCATTCAGTTGGTTTGTTGGTCTATTAAGACAAAGATGAACAAGACATTCATGGTCTCTGTGAAAGTACAATCCAGTGGCTCCTTTAAAAATGCTACCAACAGAACAATTAGTTCATCATCACTGATGAATTCGTGCAATATTGTCACTGTAGATTTTGGATGCTGGCACTCATGCTGTTAGAGTCTCTGTCACTTCTGGTTACTGCCTAAGGCACTTGACTGCTAACCATAAGGCTGGGGCTCAAACCCACCAGCCACTCCTTGGAAGGAAGGTTGGGCAATCTACTTCCATAGTGATACCGCCTCGAAAACCCAAGGAGGGGTCGTTTTGAGTTGGATTCAACTTGATGGCAGTGGGTAATTAGGCCAGGGAACATTCGTTCTCCTTTTCAACCATTCTTCACATTGCAACCAAAGTAATTTTTTACAGACATAAATCTCTTGCAACTCCTCAATGATTTGTCACTGTACTTTAAATGAAAAGAAAAACTAGTTGTCATCAAGTTGATTCTGACTCATGATGACTCCATGTGTGTCAGTGTATAACTGAGCACTTCAGAATTTTCAATGGCTGATTTTCAGAAGCAGGTCGCCTTTCTTTTTAGTCGCCTTTTGGTTAGCAGCTGAACATGTTAAACATTTGTGCTCCCTAAGGACCAACTCTTAAATCTGCCCTCAAGGCTCTGCCCCTCACCTACCCCTGGCCTGCCTCACTGAGCTCAGCACAAACTGCTCTCCCCCTTGCCCACATCACTCTAGCCACGACCTACCTCCTTCCGATTCTTTGAACACAGCAAGCTCCTTCCTGACTCAGAATCTTTGCATATGCTGTTTCTTCTGGTCAGAAATATTTTCCTCCTTGTTACTGGTTGACCCTTTCTCCTTCTTCAGGTCTTGGTTCAGATGTCACTTCCTTATGGAGGCCATCCCTGACCACATAAGTGGATTAATGATGGCTGCACAATCTGTGCCACTTCTCCTATCAAGGGGTAGAGAATGTGTTTCTCATTCTTTGAATCAAGGGTAACCCTGCGACTGCTGTAACCAATTAAATGCACTGGAAGTGATGCTTCTGCCTCCTCCTGTTGGAAAACTTGCTCTGGCAATCTAGCCTCCATGTAAAGAAGCCCAAGCTAGCCATGTGGAGAGACCACGTAGAGGTCAAGTGGAGAGAGAGAGAGGGTATCAGCTTTCCAGTTCTTCCTTGCAAAGCACCAGACGTGTGAGCAAAACCACAATGTATATTCTGGCCCCCGGTGCCATTTGACTGTAGATTCATAAGAGACCCCAAACCAGACTAGCAGAAGGACTGCCTAGTCAATCACAGAATCACAAATGAGAGAAAAGGGTTGCTGTTGTTTTAAGCTACCAAATTTGGGGATGATTTGTTACAGAGCAGTAGAGAGCTGAAGCACCACCCTATTGGTTAACGGTCCTCCTCCCATTATTCTTTGAACTGTGTACTCTTTATTTTCTTTTCATCGGTTTTCACAATTTCCAATGATTTATTTGTTGCTTTATAATCTGTTTAGTATCTATTTTGTCGACTTGATTGAATATCCATGGTGTCGTGATTGGGCTATTATTATTGACCTTTGCATACCTAGACAGATTCTCATTCTCTCTTTCTCTAGTTCTTCTTTCTTTTTTTCTGTGTTGGCATCATTTACTGGTAGCCTTTGTCCACATGTTGGGAAAGATAACCTCAAGGCCAGGTTTACCTGGCACCGGGTAGGCACTCAGTAAATGTTTGCAGAATGAATGAAAGAGTAAATGAAGAGTGACTCTCAAAGTTTTCAGCATGTGTAAGATTTCTCAACCCCCACCCTCACCCCTACCCTGCACTGCCATGGACATAGGAACAAGAATCTGCAAATATTCATCTCTGGTGGCAGGTCAGAAACAATTTTTGAAAAACCTTTTGACCCTCTTTGCAAATTACATTTGTTGAATCACAGTTCCTCTTTGCATCCACTACAAACCTGCTCAACAAATTTTATGATTCTTATTGGCAAGGGCAAGGAACTCTGGTGGTGTAGTGGTTAAGGCATTTGGCTGCTAAACAAAAGGTTGGAGGTTTGAACCCATCAGATGCTCTGTGGAAGAAAAATGAGGCAGTCTGCTTTTCATAAAGATAAACAGCCTTGGAAACCCAATGAGAGCCCCTATGAGTCCAAATCAACCCAATGGCAGTGAGTTTGATTTGGATTGGCCAGAGCATAAAAAATCTAAGCTTTAATATGGTATTCCAGGCCCACTGCAGTCAACAAATCCAACTTCCGCCCGTTGTCCCCTTCTTGGCCTTACACCTATCACAGAGGTCTTTGTTATTACCTGAGCCACGATGCACATTTCCATTTTCTTGAACCTTCCTCTTCTCTAATTCTACCCACTCCTCCAAGAGAGCCCCTTCTTTCAGGAAGCTTTTGCCATTGGCCTTACTTTCAGTGAGAATTTTTTTTTTTTTTTCTTACCTGTGAATCAACAATTGGAACAAATCCTTGTATGGAAACAGCAGTCATATTTGAGACTTTGGGAAGAAAGTTGACAGATGATGGAGCACTGGGCTGGGAGTCCAGGGACAAAGTTTATGGTCCAAGCTCTTCTACCACCAGTGCTGGGCCTCGTGCAGGTTACCTAACCTGTTCAGGTCCTTATCAGTGTAATTAGGAGCTTGGGATAAAAGATTGCTAAAATTCCTTTCAGCGCTAAAGTTTCTCATATTCAAATTTGTTTTGCAGTGATAGGAAGAATAACTCGCTGATTTATGTGCATTTGGGTCAGAATTTGGCTGACTGTAACATCAGCAGTTTTACATGAACAATATTTTCAATTTCATTAAGTTAATTCTGCTGGGTTGGCAGTGCATTCTGAGAGGAAAAGTGGCCACAGGGGCCAGAAGTGAGGAAGCCTGCACTGTCATCCTGCCCTACTACTAACTGGAGGATAATCCCGTCTGAGGGAAGCCAATGACTTGTCATCCCTCAACCACCTCATTTCTAAAATGAGGGAAATAAAACATTAGTCATGTTTTGAGGGGCTAATGTGTGTAATATGGCAATGCTTTGATATGTCATTATCAAAAGTTATTCAAACAACATTTTGGTGTTGTGTATTTATCAAGGTGATCAAGGATCTTGTATTTTCTTTGTGGAGGCAGAGGTGATTCAGTGATAGAGTTCTTGCCATCCACACAATGCACCTTTGCGCATTGGAAGCTTGCTCTTTGCTATGATGCTGAACAGGTTTCAGTGGAGCTTCCAGACTAAGTGGGACTAGGAAGAAAAGCCTGGCGATCTGTTTCTGAAAATCAGCCACTGAAAACGTTGTGGATCACAGCAATCTGATCCCCAATTGATCATGAAGATGGCATAGCATTTTGTTCCATTGTGCATGGAATCCCCATTAGTCGGGGCCAGTTCTACAGAGGCTAATGACAACAGCATATTTACCTTGGGTGCTCTGTCTACTCCAAGCTTCCTGTGTTATTTTCCAGTTCCATTATCCTCATGTCCTGTCACATGGGCGGGAGGCAGTAGTGAGTGAGGCTTGTAGAAGAAGGAGGTTGGAGTGGGGGAGGAACAATTTTTAATAAGATCCTGCAATTTGCAATACGCTGTTCACACATTATTTTATTAACTTCTTAAATAATCTTCTAAGGGAGTAGTTACATTAGTTAGGATTCTTTTAGTTGTCATGATAGAAAAATGACTCACACTAGCTTAAGTGAAAAACAAAATGGGAGGGACATTTATTTAATTCATATAATCTGAAAGTACTTGGCCAGCAGATCAAGGTACTCAAAAGATTCTTACTCTCTCTTTCTGTAGTTCTTCTCTCTGTTTTTTTCTGTGTTGGCATCATTTGCTGGTAGACTTGGTCCACATGTTAGGAAAGATAACCTCAAAGCCAGGTTTACCCAAACCTTATAGACTGTTACCTCAAATAAAAGAGAAATACATTCCCCTAGGAGCTCTGGTAGCATAATGCCTAAGGCACTTGACTGCTAACCAGAAGGCTGGTGGTTCAAACCCACTGGCCACTCCTCAGAAGGAAGATGGGGCAATCTACTTCCGTAGTGATACTGCCTTGGAAACCCAAGGCGGGGTTGCTTTGAGTTGGGTCTAACTCGACGGCACATAACAACAACAACAACAGTGACCGTATCAAATCTCCCATAAAGAATCATGGTTGGATCTGCTTGAGTTATGTATCACCTCTTGGGCTAGTCACTTTGTTCAGAGGTATGAGATGGAGGCCAATATACGCAACATCCTGTTGACCTGCCTAGGTCATGTCTCTTATAGTCAAATTTAACCTGGGAGTGAGACTTGAGTTTTCTTGCATCTTGTTTGAGCACGTGAAAAGCTTGGTTAACCATGACAAGATTGGGCTTCAAATCATGGTACATGGAGCTGGAAAGTGATGAAGAGATCACTGAGTCCAACCTAGCAATGGCCAAGAAGTTTCTTGTCCCAGACCACACAGGAAGTCAGTGCTGCTCCAAGTCTTTTCCTTTTCCTGTGCCACATTCATTGGAAGGATTAAAATAAGCTGCTTCCATCAGAGCAATGGAAGGAACCTGCCAGAGAGAGAGAGGGTTAAAAGCTGTGAGTCACATAAAGGTTCCATTGGCTGCCCCTGACTAGTCATCTCTCCTGTCCCTTCTCTCATCTCCTTCTCATCCCTACCTTTCTGGCCACTCTGGGGACATTATTTGAAAATCTGACTGCTTAGAGGCCCATTGCAGATGGCAGCTTAGTCAATCCACTGCCTTTTCCTGCCCTTCTTTTTCCTAATAGAAATGGTTCCTGGGGCAGGGTCTGCCACACATCATAAAAGTAAACAGAGAAGATGTTATAGGAAAAAGCAGTGTGGTAGTGTCACCAAAAAGGCCCTTTGCCTAAAAGGGAAGCTAGTGGGAGAGAACAGCCTCTGTTGCCGGTGCATTCCATGAGCATCTCACATCTGGTGTGGGCGGGAGGGAGGAGCTGCTATGCCCGATGGTGCTACTTCTGATGCCCTACATGCTTCTCCAGAATTTCCCCTTCCACAGACTGTTGGTGATGCCTCTGCCAAGTTGTTAAACTGGATCAAGGGCATAGGCTGGCTTCATGGAGGTCAAAGCAAGCAGTCACAATCTTGTGCTCTTAGATGGATGCTCAAGGGAGATAGAGCTTTGCTTTCTCTGATGTTGTCTTTTTTTCTTTATCCTACCCTTCCTTCTTTGTAAGCTGAGGAGCTTGTTTGCACTTGGTAACTGGACTCCTTATATGAAGCCCTTATATATTGCCCCATGGCTGTTGCATGGCCCCATGGCAGGCTTCAGAAGAGTTGGTCTCAGTGCACAGAGTACACAACATGTTCAAGGCAGCAGATACCTTCCATGTGAGACCATGCTTTCCCCTGCTCAGAACTGTCTGTGGCTCCCTATTACCTGCAGGAGAGAGCTCAAGATTCTTCCATGACCACAAGGGTCTGGCTGACACTTGCAGCATTTTCCACGTGCCTTAGTTAAGCCGCACAAAACTGTTTGTAGATGGCTGGACACCCCACCCCTTTCATGCTTCTAGTGCTTCTTTTCTTTCTGGAATGATCTGCCTCTACCAGCCTCCCATATAAGCAATTCATACTCATCTACCTTCAGGTCCAGTTCAAATGTCACCTCTACTGTATAGTTTTCCTAATTCCTCTACAGTATTAGTGACCCCTTCATGCTCCTACAATCCTCTACCTCCTCTGTTATAGCCTTTTTCATTGCAGTCTTTTTATATGTCCATAAGGAGGTGGTATAACAAGGAGGAGGTTTAGAAACATGAGCTTTGCACTGTGGTCTGGGTGCAAAACCTGGCTCTGCTATTTATTATGTCTTTGCCAAAGCTATCTGACCGTTGAGAGCCTCTTCTGTTTTCATTTGTAAATGTGGTTGGTGTTGGGTGCCATGGAGTTGATTTCAACTCATAGAGACTCTGTTCTGTTTACCTACCGCTCTGACAAGAATATACCACAAATGGGATGGCCTTAACAAACAGTTTATTCTTACAATTTGGAGGCTTTAAGTCCAAGTTCAAAGTGCCAGGCTCTAGGGGCTGGCCCCTCAACCTTGGGCTTCTTGCTCTTGGCCCACTGGAGCTGGAGGCTTTTCTTCATTCAGCTGCTGGCTGCTGAGGCTGACAAGCCCAAGGCTGACAAATCAAAAGGCACAGTCTCAATGTTACCAAACCACACAGCAGGCTATTAATTCAAGTCCATTGAAAGTCCCAAGGTTGGCAGAGCTTGGCATGCTGCTGAACAATGACACATGCAGGCTTCAAGCATGCCATCAGTTAGAGACCATTCCCAAAGCTGCTTCTTTTTTTTTCCTTTTTTTTTT
>NW_006921595.1:703344-705073 GCF_000298275.1 Orycteropus afer afer
CCCAGCCACT
This sequence comes from Orycteropus afer afer, assembly GCF_000298275.1. Taxonomy (NCBI): domain Eukaryota; kingdom Metazoa; phylum Chordata; class Mammalia; order Tubulidentata; family Orycteropodidae; genus Orycteropus; species Orycteropus afer. The sequence goes on from NW_006921595.1 coordinate 703,355, forward strand.
CAACCAGGCCCAGCCAAGTTGACACACAGACTTAACTACCACAGACTCTATGTGACAGAGATAAACTGACCAAGAGGGTTTTTGATGGGTCTTTCTTCCATAGAGTCTCTGGGTGGGTTAGAACCTTCAGCCTTTCTGTTAGCAGTTGAGTACTTAACTGTCGCACTATGGGGATAATAAAACTATTCTTAAGTGTTTTGTGAGGAACCAACCTATAATGTGCTTATTATGGTGCCTGATACCAGTTAGTTCTCAACAAATGGTAGAGATACTGGTGTGATTATTGTGATTAATATTGACTTATGAAATCATAGGGATAAAAGGGACCTGAGGTGTCATTCTAATGCCTACAAAGCTTGAGTCCCACTTCCTAGTCAGAATGTTATCAAGCTTCTCCTTGAACTTTGTCAGAGACAGAGAACTCACTTTCTTTCTGTTTTTATAATAATGTTGCTAGTAAGGAGACCTGGTGGCTCAACTGTTAAAGCACTTGGCCCCACCAGCAGCTCTGCAGCAGAAATATGGAACAGTTTGCTTCTGTAAAGATTTCACCCTTGGAAATGCTATGGGATAGTTCTATTCTATACTTTAAGGTTGCTATGAGTTGGAATCGACTTCATGCCAATTTTTTTTTTTTTTTTTTTTTAATGTTCTTAGTGCTGAGGTTTGTTGGTATTTAGGTTGAATTACTTTATCTACATTTGGAGAATATTTCAAATGACCAATTATATGTACATATGTTTGTATGTATGTGTGTTTATGTATAGATATTTATACATATAGGTGTATGTGTCTATGTATAGTTATATTTGAACATGGGAGATTTTCTAGGGTCCTATTCAAAAAGCTAAGAGGTCACAATAGAAATAAACCTCCAAAGCAAAGTTGTAAGTGGCTTTGTGTTTTCTTAAACCTTTTGTTTCTGGATCAACTTGCATCTGTTTTGCTTGGCTCTGAGCAGAATGCCATGAGAAATGTTTGTAATGTTGCTCCAACTATCAAGTATACCCTGTCTGTGATAGATAAAGAAAGAACAAAGCCTAAGTGACATAATAACATGTGTGTCTAAAAACAGTAACGTTTTATTGACAGAGAGAAGACAAATTTATTTTCTAATGTGGGTTAGAAAAAACCTTGGATTAAGAGTGAGGATTTTTAAGTTATGTCTTGGGACTTGGACCTCATTTTTCTTATCTGTGAAGTGGGAGGGTTGGGTACTCAGAGATGGGGTGAAGGGGAGGCAGAGGTGGGCTCTGTCCTTGAGAGCTAACTGTCCCCCTTCCCCGTTCAACCCAGAGTAAATCTACCTTTATTATTATTTATATTTATTTTTGATTGTTGTTCAGGTGAAAGTTTACAGAACGAATTTGTTTTCCATGCAACAGTTCATACACATTGTGTTTCATGATATTGACTGCAATCCCCATAATGCTGTCTTCCCACTTATTCCCTGTGGTTACCTTTTCCGTTCTTTCTTTCCTATGGATTATTGCCCTCTGAGCTCTCTCACTGTGCAAATGCTGCCCTCTGATCTCCCATGGTTGATTATTCTAAGGAGCCTACCTACCTGGTATAATTGTTCACCTTGTAGGCCTATTCTTTTGGCTAGAGGCCATGGGAGTGAGTTCAGTTTCAGGCCCAAAGGGTGACTTGGGCCTTAGTCTTGGAGGTTTCTCGTCAGTTTCTATCAGACCAATAAGCCTGGTCTTTTTTTTTTTT
>NW_006921595.1:706068-761232 GCF_000298275.1 Orycteropus afer afer
GTCCCCACCTTTTTTTTTTTTCTCCAAATGATTTTGAGTTTTGTTCCACATTGTTCTCCCTCTCTATCAAGGATCTCCTACATAGATCCCCTTCCACGTGGATGACAGTGGTAGCCGGGCACCATCTAGTTCTTCTGGTCTCATAGTTGTACAGGCTGCAGATCGGATGGTGTACCAGTTGCTATGACTAATTGTTTCCATGAATTTTGGTTTTCTTCATTCTTCTTTTCTCTTTCAGAGCTGTTTTAAAGAATTTTTTTTGTTCTCTCTCTCTGACCATAAGGATTTGCTTAGTTGCAGAAGAAGGCTGTTCTTTTCTTTGTTATCCAAAATTTGCTTTCCTTTGACTTAATCAAAATCTTGCTAACACTGGGACAAAGTTGGAGGCATGATGTGAGGCAGGAAGATGAATTTCATCCTTTATCCTTCACCCTTTTTCATTCTATTCTTTCATGCCAGGCCAGCCTTGAAGAGACTATGATGTAGTTAAAATATGTGTTCAGCAATATTCATCTCTATTTTCAGCAATTCCTTTCCCCAACTCTCTCCAAATGCCCTTATAGAATCATGAAAGTGGAAGGGATATAAGAAATCATTTTGCCTAAATGCTTTACTTTGTCGCTGTGCAATATGTGACCATGTGACAAATTTATCTAATGAGACATAATTCAAATTCCAGTCTTCTCTAGTTCAATTCTTTTTCTGATAGGTCTATGTAGCAACCTCTTATTGCCTCAGTTTTCTTTATTGTAAAATGGGGTTGATAATAATATAATGTGCCTCATGGAGTTGTATTACCTGAACTTAGAACTCTCAGAACAGTGGTTGGATCACAGAAAGTTTCCAATAACTCACTGCCGGCAAGTCGATCCTGACTCATAGCAAACCCTCCTTGGGTTTCCGAGGCGGTATCTTTACGGAAGTAGATTGCCCAGTCTTCCTTCCAAGGAGTGGCTGGTAGGTTTGAACTGCCATACATGATTGCTGTTATTATTGTTATCATCATTACTACACTTCTGGATTCTGACAGCAGTCTGCCTAAGGTACAAACCAGAACCTAGTTATGGAGACCATGCTTCTGTCTTCCATCCCAAAACAAGTAGCTAAAATACTTTCTTCCTCTGATATCCCATTCCCCCAGGTCATTACTAACTGTTGGGTCACATTGGGTGAGTAATTGGTTTTATTCTGATAAATGAGTTCCGTGTTTCTATACTGGCTGCTTAATGTTAACTCGACTGGTAATAATGACTTCTTGTTAGATGCTGTGAAGTTGGCCCTGGACTCATGGTGACCCATGTGCTTACAGAGTAGAACTGCTATGTAAGATATTCTCGGCTGTAATATTTGTAGAAAGGAGCTCTGGTGGCACAATGCCTAAGGCATTTGACTGCTAACCAGAAGGTTCGTGGTTCAAACCCACCAGCCACTCCATGGAAGGAAGACAGGGCAGTCTACTTCCATAAAGATTTATTGCCTCGGAAACACAATGGAGGAATGGAGGTTGCAATGAGTCAGAATCAACTAGATGGCAGTGGGTTTAACATTTACAGAAGCAGAACACCAGGCCTGCCTTCTGTGGAGTTGCTGGGTGAGTTTGAACTGCCAACCTTTAGGTTAGCAGCTGATTGCAAACTGCTTTCACTACCCAGGTTCAACAATTCCTTAACTCAGTACATTCTTCCAGAAAACATTTAAGGGCTGATTTTAATGAGGTGATTTCAGCTTCTGTGGTAGGTGAGTGGGTAAGTTCTTTTGGGTAAAATAGTCTGTCATTTCACCTTGAGCCAGGTACCTTCCCCACTAGTCTGAATGGGGCCAGTGATGCCATTCTTAGCTCTCTCACTGCCAATTTCTGGTAAGTGAATGCCCAATGGGTGAACATGTAGGATGCAGACACCATTATTTCATTACTTTGTCAAGGTCAAATGAATGGACCTTTACTTGAGCAATGAAGAAAAACTAGTCCTCATCTTTAAGTTCATCTTACTTTTGAGAAGCAGGCAGTTATCTGATGGATAGAAAAGGAATATTGGCATGTAACTTAAGAAGTATTACCTGCCCTTGAGGAAAAATACTGGTATAGGGCATGATGCAATCTGAATTTCAGGAACCCTGAGTGTAAGGTTTGAAATGGCCTGGGGGAAGTGGTGGGGGGTTTATCTAAAAGGGAGTTTGACCCATCAGCTGTGTGATGCCAAGGCAGCAATCTACTTGTGCTCTGATTTATTTGTTTATTTTTTCTTTCCCTGTGTTTGGTCCTTATCCTAAGTCTCCCTCTCCTGCACGCCTGGTCCCACTCTTCCAGAACATTTTACTTTATTGACATGGTCAATGACCCTAGTGGAACACTGACAGTGAGCTGTAGCTTTCTTTGTGAAGTTGAAACTCTTCACTAGTCTCAGTATCTACTCTCCAGCCATCACCCTCTAAGAACTCACCCAACAGGGATCCCTGGAGGAGTAAGTGGCATTAATCAGCGGGAACTCCTACTTTCTCGCAGTTTGTTTCTCGTCTTCTTCTTCTTCTTTTTTTTTTTTTTTTTGCACCAGTGTGTGTCTGTCTGTGTGTGTGTGTGTGTGTGTGGAGGGTGAGAGAAACAAAAACTCCCATTAGCAAGAAAATTCCAGGACTCTTTTAAGTGTGATGTGTGACAATTTTAGTTCCTGTCAATTGCTTTAATATTTCAAAATGGACCCGGCCCTCACCGGCATGTAAGTGAGCGCTGTAAATAAAAGCTCCAAGCAGAAACTCCACGGAACCCCTCCCCTGGCGTTTGCCCTACCAGCCCTCGAGGAGGATACAGAGTTCCTTTCCCTCGGATTTTTGCGCGTCGCACCAGAGTTATCCATTTGGTGTGAGCTTCAGGAATCACTGAAGCACTCCGCTGGGGGCCCTGCGTGGTCGCAGCCCCAAAGCCGCAGACTGCCTCGCAGGAGAGAGTGGCTGGGTCTGCGGGTTTGAACGCCGGGAGCCTGTGCCTGGCGGACGGCGGGGCTCCGCGCCCTCCCTCCCTTCGCGCTCGCGGGTGCGAGACCAGACTCCAGTCCCGGGCGCTGACAGACGACTTTTCTCTCAGTTGTCAGTTTTCTCGCTTGTCAGCAGAGCTGCTGGTAAGTGAAAGAAAACAGAGGGCGCGCGCCGGCAGCGAGGCAGGGGGAGAGGGGAACCGGGGGAACCGCGGGGCGCTGGAGAACGAGGGGCGCAGGGCGCGGGGCGGAGCGCGGCACGGCCCCGGGTGCGTGGCCTCAGTACAGACCACTTTCCCCGCGCATGGTACCTTCTGGGCTTTTCTTCTCTCTCCTTTCCCCTTCTCACTTTCACCCTGCTCGCTTCCTCTCCTCCCCACCCAGACTTCCCTTTCTCCCCAGAGTCCTTCAGCGTACACTCTGTTCATTTTCTTGACTCTGCCATAAAAGAATCAGAATAGGTCCAAGGTGCCTTCGCCTTGGGCAGGAGCACAAGCTCTATACCTGGGCATTAGTCTGGAACCATGGCTGGTGCCCGTAGCTGCCCCCAGGGCGCATCTGGAGTCTGAGTCGCCCACTATCCGAACCCGCTCTAAGTCTGGGCTTGGCAGCACAGAAGGGAGAGAGCACAAAGAGGGTGCCAGGCAAAGGCGTGCCGCGCCCGCCTGGGGATCGCGGGCTGAACGGGCAGCAGGCGGGGAGGACACAGCCCAAACTCTCTGAGCCTCATCTCCAGTGATAACCTGCAGCTATGGAGTCACCAACCAAGGAGATTGAAGAATTTGAGAGCAACTCTCTGAAATACCTGCAACCGGAACAGATCGAGAAAATCTGGCTGCGGCTTCGAGGACTGTAAGTAAATTGATTTCTTTCTTTTGCCCCATTCCCCTCTGCCATCATTATTTTACTACGAAGACCCAGTCACAACTGCATGGCCCTTTAAATACTGCCCTAGAAGTTCCACAACTGCTTCTCAGTTAATTACATTCACTGCTACTTTTCAACAGAGATGGCTGTCTTTCTGAGTGGCTCAAGATGCCTTATTTTTTCAAGTCATAGTTGTTTTGGGGAAGGGGAGATGTCAGTTGATGAAGTGGTTGTAGAAGTAGGCACAGAGGTCGTTTTGCCGCTAGAGGAAAATTTGGGAATCCTGTTTGTTGTTGTTGTTGTTAGGGATTTTTAATAAAAGGAAGAGATTTTCTCTGCAAATTGCTTACTGCTAGCAAACATCTTGGCAGGTGGTCTAACAACTTAACCTTGGTTCAAATACAATGTGCATTCTGACTACTACTAAGTTCTTTTCTCTCCTCCCTCTCCCCAGCCCAGTACAATTTCTCATATTTTCTTAGGATACTTACTGGAAGGAGGGCTATTATGAGGAAAGCGGGGAGCAGAGGCAATAAATGTGGCTTCCTCGAAGTACCTGAACAGTGAGATAAGACATTTAATACAATGCTCAGAATTCTAGTTGGACTGATTTACAGAGATCTCTGTTTCAGTTGCTTCCTTGGGGGTTCTGTCTGGTTTTAGGTATGGAGGAGAAGTGGTCTGAAAATACATGATATTTTCTGTGATAAGATTTTATAAATTCCCCAATCGGAAAGCTGTAGTGACAGCTGTACATTTACAATTTGTACCTCAATTGACCACACAGATCCCAGAGACACCTTCTATAACTCCAAGATACTCATTCCATTAGATACTTGGCATCAGATATCTAGTGCAATTTGAAAAAAAAAAAAAAAGTTTATCTCCAAGTATATTCTCCAGACATTTCTGTTGCTACCAAGGGCAGTGATGGGAAAAGAAGTTCCCCACCAGTTTGTTTTGCTGCAGTTATTGTTTTTGAAAGCACACACACACACACACACATGTACACAAAACAAATTGAAAAGGAACTGACCTATGTTGGTTTTATCTTAGGGGAGACCACATCCCAACCAAGATATTTAAAATTTCTAAGAGTAAGCTGTATGAGAGTGTTTTTGTTGTGTTTCTTTTCAAGGAGTCCTTCCTTGAAATATGCTTTATAAAAGCCCTCATGTCAACAATCCCAGTAAGCTTCATTGCCATTGATTAAAATGGGAAACCATGCCACTTAATTTGATGTTTGAATTGACTGGCCACCACAAGTAAGAGGCTATAAACTTATTTGGAAATCTTGTCTTTCTGGCTGGAAAGGTTCCCTGATGATTTAGGTGCATGCACCCACCAGCCACTCCTTGGAAGGAAGATGGGGCAATCTACTTCCATAGTGATACTGCCTGGGAAACCCAAGGAGGGGTCGCTGTGAGTGGGGTAGGACTCAAGGGCACATAACAACAACAACAACAACAACGCAGAAGCTGCTTCAGAGTTGTGTTTACAACAATCTTATGGTCTATGTAGAGAATATTGCATTGGATCACGCCGGCGTGCATGTAGAAAGTTTATTACATTCTCAAAGTCTGGGTCTGAGGCATGCAATGTGTAAGTTATACTGCTGGTTCCTTCCCATCCCCCTAAGAAGGATTAATGTTTACATAGTCAAGAACTGCTTCTCTTGGGCTGCTTTACAATTCTTCCTGACTTCCCCAGCTACTCTGACTACAGACAAGTGTTTGGCCAAATCCACTAGGCTGAGGTGGGAACTTGTGCCAAAAAGCATTTAGCACTTACAATACCCTGTCTTGTAGCTTTTTCTGTTTCTTATCTGTTAGGCTTCTCTCCCTAAGGTGTTACAGTGTGATGTATCCACATTTTCATTTTCTAGTCCCTTGTATCTACTCAGCAGCTGGTGCTTTGAACATAAAAGGTGTGGGTGGATTCTTCTCCAAATGTGTGTTTTTTAGTCCTCTGCTTTCTCTCCTTATGGAAATGACACACTCAACAGAAATCCTGTGAGTTCTCTTGCTTCACTGTCTATTTGAGAAGGATATTTTACTGTTGTTATGTTTTTACTACTGTTAGGATTTTTACTACCACTTTTTTTTTTAAAACAAAACAGTGATGCTATATTAAGTTGCTGAAGACTCTGGAAATCAAAACACATGCTCATTTATACAACTTTGAATAACACTTTTGTAGTCCACAAAAATAGAAACCCTTAGGAGGTAGAAGGGTGTGTATATATTTGTCCATACAACAGGCTGTGGGTCAGAGAAAGGAAGCTGCTCTTTCAATGTTTTAGATGGGCTCAACAGCCACAATTAGATTTTAATATAAATTTATTACCATGACATCCTTATAGAAAGGGCTTCGTAAGTGACCACAGGGATTCAGTTCAGTTTGTCTAAAAACCATCTAAGTTCAGGACTTGATTATCTCATGCGTGAACTATGCAGTGGTATTTTGTCTCCTTCTTGTCAGTATGCCCCCTATTCAACCTGGTGTTGAACTTTAATCTCCTCCATTAGAATGTAAGTTCCACAAGGACAGACACTGTGTGTCTTGCTCACTGTTGTGTCTCCAGGGCCTAGAATAGAGTTTGGCACATAGTAGATACTCAATCAATATGTGATGAAGGAAGCATAAAGACCAAAATGTAAACTTTTTAATATTCAAAGTGAAGATACATGTATATTTGGGTCAGCTGTGGCACCCATCAATACAACATACCATGAGCTAGATGGGAGGCAGGTTTTATTAGCACCGTTTTCTAGGTTGGGGCACAGAAATCTACACTGAGGTAGAAAGTGGGCCAGATATGGCAAAACTGTGACCCAAGGCTGAGTCCCTTGTGTTCACCCAGGCTTTCTCTTTCTTTCCCCTTGTTTTTAGCTGCTGTTGACTTGACCCTTAACTCATAGTGGAGCAAAACCCTGCCAAGTCTTATGTCATTCCCGTGATCAGTTATGGATCAGACTGTTGTGATCCATAGGGTTTTCACTGGGTAATTTTTCAAAGGAGATCTCCAGGCCTTTCTTCCTAGTCTGTTTTATTCTGGAAGTTCTGCTGATGCCTGTCCAGCATCACAGAAACACATGAGACAGATGAGTGATGGCTGTTCATGAAGTGCATTATCTGGGAATTGAACCCAGGCCTCCCACAGGAAGGCAAGAATTCTACTACTGAACCACCAATGCCCTCTTTCCCTCCCTTTCTTTAACTGTCCCCTTTCCTGCACTGATGAGAAATGGTCTTTACTAGCAATAAGAGACTTGCTGTGGCTATCATCTCAAAAATCTGCAGCCGAGGATGATACTGGGGCAGATCCTGTACACATTACAGCTTCCATCATCCCCCTTCTTTGACTAATTTTTCTCTCTAGCACTTCTCACCATCTCAATAGTATATAGTTTATTTATTCATTTATTGTCTATTTCTCGCCCCTAACTAGAATATAAGCTCTATGAGGCCAGGTTTTCTTTTGCTGCTTTAGTGTCTGGTATATCCCTAGTGCCTACAATACTACCTGGTACGTAGTAAATTATTTATGCATATTTGAAACCTAGGTCTGTTTCATGTTTTGCTAGAAGAGAATTGGGAAATACTCATAATCTAGCATTGTAGCATCATTGTCATGCTAATAGTGTGTTTACATTAGAGGTGTGACATTTAAATACTAACTATCTCTGCTGAAATTATAAAACACTGCAAGCTTAAGTGCTTATGATTATGTTGACTTCTCATTTCCCTGGAGTGAGATACTATGCACTAATACAGAGAGACTAACTGTGATTTAAGCGGTACAGTGCTCCCCAGCCTCCCTCCATGGCTCCCACCCTCTTATACGCATGCCTACATTTCTCCAAGCTAGAAGGGAAACATCACATACTTGAACTTTCTCAATTAAATCTGTCAGAGGGATGCTACCTTCTTACTTTTCCATGATCAAGCCCCATTCTTGCTTTTCCATCAACCTCCATTCTCCCCCACAGGCTGTTGTCATGCCTCTTTCCTCTGTAGGAGTGGGTGGAATCTTTTAAGAGCCCCTCCCAATCACTGTTTTGTTAGGGAACTTTCAAACTGGGGAAAATATGACTATGGATGTACTTTATTCCCCTGATGATGGCTCATAGCAACTTGGGTTTGAGCAGCTGGGTCATGATTTGCACTTTGGGTTCTGACCAGGAGTTTTTTCAACCTTCTGTATGATGACAAAAATGTGCTTCTTTGCAATTTATGTTTTTTCAATTGAGAGCAAGTGAGCAAGTTTTACTAAGCTGACTTACTCCTTGGCATTTATTGTCACATTTGCAATCATCTAAGCTATCATGTATTTTGCTCAACTGTGAAGTAGTATAATAAATTTTATGCCTATACAGCACTCTCTATGAAGATGATGATGCTTTTCTTCATTATCTAAAGCAATCTTATAATATAAAGGCAGTAAAATAATATTATAATAGAAAGGTGGCTGTTAGATTAATTATATTGCTGCCACCCATGGAAGACTGGGGCAATAATTGTTTTTTCAAGAAACCAAGCACTCCCATCCTCCGTATTATAGAAACAGATCATGCTGCCCTCCTCACCCCCCTGCATCCTGCCATAGGAATGGGCTCATGATCCAGGACTGGCCAATCCAATTCCAATAGCATTCCACCTTCTTGGCAACAGTGATTGGGCTCATGGAAGGCATGAAACCCAAATAGGGGCATTAGAATCCATCTTTGAGATTTCTGTGTTGGCCATGGGAGAGAGATGCTTTCCTCTTCTTCTGGGCTTACAACGGTGCCTGTCATTGGCTACATCGCCCACTTCATGAAGAATACTTTTCTGTGATAGGAGACTGTGAGGCCAACGTTGAGAAAGAGGTAGAGGTAAGAAGACGGAGGGGAATTCCTGGTCCACTCCCAGAGGCCACAGTTCTTATAGATGTTTCTCTGATTCTATCTATTATTCCGAGAAACATCTATAAGAACTGTGGCCTCTGGGAGTGGACCAGGAATTCCCCTCCGTCTTCTTACCTCTACCTCTTTCTCAATGTTGGCCTCACAGTCTATCTATTATTCCGGGAGCTCTGGTAGCATAGTGGCTAAAGCACTTGACTGCTAACCAGAAGGCTGGCGGTTCAAACCCACCGGCCACTCCTCGGAAGGAAGGTTGGGCAATCCTACTTCCGTAGTGATACTGCCTCGGAAACCCAAGGAGGGGTCGCTATGAGTCGGGGCTGACTCGACGGCACATAACAACAACAACAACAATCTATTATTCCAGCAACATGAGCCCATCAATACGTTTCTGCTTAGCAGTTTTGAGTTAGATTTCTCCAAAAGAATCTTAATAATCCCATTGAAGTAAAGAGAATTTATGTGACTCTTGCAAACTATACAACAAAGATTGGTGGGGAAACTATAGACAAAGAAACCTACATCTTTGATTTCGTATTTCCTACTTAGTCCTCTCATTATTTATTTTCTCTTGACTCATCTGAATTTTTTTTTAATAGTGTAATTAATGTCCAGGCAACATTAGATTACTCATTTAACATTTACTGAGTGTCTGTTATGTGTCAGTCACTTTGCTAAACCCTGGGTATGCAAAAGTGAATGAGACACTTGCCTGCCTTTCAGAAATTCATAGGCTATGGGAAAGAATGACATAAATATGTGGTGAATGTAGTTACAGAGGGGTGTATGGTGAGAGCCCTCTTCCTGGGAGGGCCAGGGAAGGTGTCACAGACATGCAGTGAGCTGTGAATTCGTTTTGGGCAGAGTCCTTTAGAATCTCAGGGAAGAAACTTGCACAGACTCCTCTTATCAATGCCAGCCTTTTGCAAAGATTCATGGGATGTAGGGATAACATGGAGGCACCCAGTCATCCCAGAGTAAATCAGCCTAGAATTCTGAGCTATTTTTATGGACAACTGGAAAAACTGCTTATACTTGCTAGGGACATAGCCTGAGTCCAAGTGGCCTCTATGCTTTTCTCTCATTGATAACTCCCAAAGGAAAGCATGTGATTGGGTCTATTTGCTGGCATTTCACGTGGAGCTATTGGACAGAAGTGTCCCAGGTCATCTCAGAAGCAATTGACCCTTGAACTGGTCCCTGGTCCATGAGCTATCTAGGTAACAGGGTTGCCTTTCCCTACAGATCAGCCCCAAGAGCCTTAGTTACTTTCCTTAAAAAGCTTCTGTGGTATCATCTTTCAGATCATCCAGTGCAATATTGAGAGTAGGCATGAATGGAGGGAGGAGTGTGGGCAAAGGTACAGAGGCATGAAGGACCTTGGCACATGGTGGAGAAGTGAGAAAAAATGCTGGAAAGAAAGGCATGGACCAACTGGTGATACACAGATTTTTTTAAATTTAATATTTGTTTCCTTTGTTAATTTATATTATATTTTTTAAAATTTGATTTTTGTTTTATTTAAAATTATGCATGCCTGTTGTTTAAGGAGGCACACATTTAAACAAATTTTAAGGAGTTTGGATTTTATCCTTTAAGAATTGTTTAAAGAAATTGAAGATGAAGATTAACAAAATAAGATTTAAATTTTAGAATGGTTATTCTAGAAGAAGTATGCAGGACAGAGTCAAGATGAGACTTGTGACCCAGAGAAGAGTTGGAGAAGATGCCTGAATTGAGGTAGTACCATGGAAGATGAAAGAATTGGAGGCACATTTGAAGCCAGAATTGGCAGAACCTAGATTTGTCGCTGAGGAAAAAGAAGTTGTATTTCAAGTTTTGTGGGGCTTGAATATCTTAGTGAGTTTGGTGCCATTTTCCTTGTTAGGGACTGTGGAGAGAAGAGCAGGCTTGGACAAAAGAGAATGATGAATGTGGCTTTATACATGTGGAACTGAAGTAGCAGTCTCTGGGATGTCCAAGTAGCTGTTGGTGATAGCATTCTGGAACTAGAGCAATGAGTCTGAGGGTCATGGGTCTCAACTAAAGCCTTGAGAACAAATGACCTAGGGAAGAAGGTCTTGACCTGAATCTCATAAAAAATGTAATTCTAGAATAATTTTAAAAGTTATTGTTTATTTCCCTTCAGTTACTTATTTATTGAATTGGTCCTTATACCCTTACACTCTTCCATTTTATTGGTAATTATCAGATGGTTTGACACATTTTTATTGGGCTCCTATTATATGCCAGGTTGGGAGCTCTGGTAGCATAGTGCCTAGGGCACTTGACTGTTAACCAGAAGGCTGGAGGTTCAAACCCACCAGACACTCCTCGGAAGGAAGATGGGGGGGCAATCTACTTTCGTAGTGATACTGCCTTGGAAACCCAAGGAGGGGTCGCTATGAGTCAGGTCTGACTCGACGGCACATAACAACAACAACAACATTATATGCCAGGTACCAGGAATGTCAAAAGAGCTGACAGGTGGTGTAGTGGTTGAGACATTTGGCTGCTAACCAAAAGATTCATGGTTCGAATCCACCAGCCACTCTGCTGGAAGAAATATGAGGATGTCTGTTTCTGTAAATATTTACAGCTTTGGAAACCCAATGAGGGTCACTGAATTAGAAGTAACTCAATGGCAGTGAGTTTGGTTTTGGTTTGAGGAGCTACAGAGGAGGGGAAATAGTGGTTCTGTGGTAGAATCCTCGCCTTCCATGTGGGAGAGCCAGATTTGATTTCCAGCCAGTATACCTCAATTGCAGCCACTACTCATCTGTCAGTGGAAGCCTGTGTTGCTATGATGATGAATAGGTTTCAGTAGAACTTCCAGGCTAAGATGGACTAAGAAGAAATGTGTGGTAGTTAAAGTTGGGTGTCAACTTTCCTGGGCCATGATTTTGAGTGGCTTGGCAGCTGGATATAGTTATCCCCATGATGAGATTGGATGTGGTATTATCAACTCCATGGTAGAATCTGCTGTGAGCAGATTAGTATTGGTATTGGTATTTCTCTTGAAATACATTATTACTTTATATTAAAGGGGAAAAAGAAATACATATTAAAGAGTAAATAGAGCTTCACATTTAGAGTGAACTTTTCTTTATTTGGGTACTATTGTAGTATATTTCAACAAATGGATGCAGTGTTGAAAATGCTTAGTTGTCTGTGCCAAGAAATTTGGAAGACAGCTGGTTGGTCGACTGGAAGAGATTGATGTTTGTGCCTATTCCAAAGAAAGGTGATCTGATGGGAAATTATTGAACAATATTATTAATATCACACACAAGTAAAGTCTTGCTGAAGATAATTAAAAAACAGTTGCAATAGTACATCAACAGGATACAACCAGAGATTCAGGCTGGATTCAGGAGAGGATGTGAAATGAAGGATATTATTGCTGATGTCAGAGGGATCTTGGCTAAGAGCAAAGAACACCAGAAAGATGTTTATCTGTATTGTATTGATTATACAACAAGGGAATTCCAGAACATTTAATTGTACTCACTCAGAACCTGTACATAGATCAAGAGGCAGTCATTTGAACAGAACAGGGAGTTAAAATCAAGAAAGATGTGAGTCAGGGTTGGATCCTTTCACCATATTTATTCAACCTGTATGCTGAGCAAATAATCTGAGAAGCTGGACTATATGAAGAAGAATACAACATCAGGATTGGAAGAAGACTCATTAACAACCTGTGATATGCAGATGATACAACCTTGCTTGTTGGAAGTGAAGAGGACTTGAAGCACTTACTGATGAAGATCAAAGATTTCAGCCTTCAGGATTATACCTCAACGAAAAGAAAACAAAAATACTCACAACTGGACCAATAAGCAACATCATGATTGTTCTTGTTAGGTGTTGTTGAGTTGATTCTGACTCAAAGTGACCCTATATACAACAGAAAGAAACACTGCCAAGTCCTGAGCCATTCTCACAGTCTTTGTTATGTTTGAGCCCATTGTCGCAGCCACTATGTCAGTCTATCTCATCAAGGGTTTTCCTCTTTTCTCTAGAACTTCTACTTTACCAAACATGGTGTACTTCTCCATGGACTATTCCTTCTTGATAACACATTCAAAGTATGTGAGATACTTGCCATAATAAATGGAAAAAATATTGAAATTGTCAGGGATTTCATTTTACTTGGATCCTCAATCAATGCCCATGGAAGCAATAGTCAATAAATCAAGCAACATATTGCATTGGGCAAATCTGCTGCGAAAGACCTCTTTAAAATGTTAGAAGCAAAGATGTTACTTTGAGGACTAAGGTGTGTCTGACCCAAGCCATGGTATTTTCAATTTTCTCCTATGCATGTGAAATCTGGACAAGGAATAAGGAAGACTGAAGAAGAATTATGCTTTTGAATTACGGTGTTGGCAAAGAATATTGAATATACCATGGACAGAAGAACAAAGAAGTCTATCTTGGAAGAAGCACAGCCAGAATGCTCCTTGGAAGCGAGGATGGCATGATTGGACAATGTTTTGTTCTATTGCACATAGATTCAGCGACCCCTAATAATGACAGCAACAATGCAGTATATTAGTACAGCATCACTTCCTTATCATAATTTTGTAGTGCTAATTTATTAGTTAATTATAACTCAGTATTTAGCAGCTAAGTGCATATTATTTCAACCAAACATGCCTCTGTTGGGAAGCAGTCCTAAGCAGAGAATTTTCTGCAATTCTAGCTCTAGTGTTCTGTCTTTGATTTTCTTTGAGTCTTATAACACTATTTTCCTCACTTCCAGTATCCCCATATGGAATGAAAGTGCCTATGTGACCTACCTCAATAGGTTTTTGAGAAACAGCTAAGGAAATTTAATTATTAAATACGGATCACATAAAATAGTCAGCCTTGAGAATGACCATCACAATTTTCCATTAGTAATAAAAAATGAACAACAAATGCGACACCATATTTCTGGAGAACTTATATTGAATCCATGTTTAGATTTGGTATTAATCATTGCTTTTATTAGAGTCTATTCTTTATTTAAAGGTCTCTTGGCAAATGTTATTAAACAGAATAAATGTGTTTTCATGAATCTAAGAAAAACCTAGACATTACTATAAATTATGAAAAAGTTTAAGATAATAATTCAATCAAGGAAACATTAAAAACCTAATTATAGGTAATGAAAAACCAAGAAAACTAAACTCATTGATGTCGATTCAGATTGGACTCATAGCAACCCCTCCTTGGGTTTCTGAGATGGTATCACTATGGAAGTAGATTGCCCAATCTTCCTTCTGAGAAGTGGCTGGTGGGTAATGAAGTTTATTTATATATTTGAATGAGTATACATACCACCTAGGCACTTTCTACACACACACACACACATACAAATTATGCAGAAAACATTCACCATTCATTCACTCCACAATAATTTCTCTAGCATGTACCATGTGCCTGGCACTGTTACAGGCATCAAGGACACAGTGTGAAAGAAGACAGAAAGACTCTTTCCCTCAGGGATAGTACAGTCTATAGGTAGAGGCAGATGTTAAACAAGTAATTCCACAAATAGTTATATTGTGATGAGTGCCACTAAGAAGTACAGGGTGCTGTGAAAAAATACGAGAGGGTCTGAACCTGGTCCAAAAATCAGGGAAAGCATCTCTGAAGAGTGAGATTTATGCAGAGATATGAAGAATAAGTAGGTTTTAGATATTAGTTAAGCATTGGGGAAGGATGTTTTATGGTATTCAAGGCTAGGAAAGACATCATGTGCAAAGGTCCAAAGTCAAGAGGAAACTTGATCCCTCTGAGAAAATGAAGTGGTTGCAGAATAGACAGTAAGGAGACAGGTGGCCAAGACATAGGTTGAGAGGGGTCAGGTTCTGCCTCATCTGTCAGACCAGGGAGCCTTAGCAATGGGAAGCCATTGTACATTGGTAGGGATGAATTTGAGAGCTTTTCAGGGGATGGAATCAATTGGATTTGGATATGGGAATGAGGAAAAATATGGAGTCTAGAATGACTCCATGTTCTTTTTGTTTTGTTTTGTTTTTGTGCTTGTGTCATTCAGTGTTATATACAGAGGATATATATACTGTCCAGGATCATTGAGGGAAGTATGGGTTTGCAGGCTTGTTTGTGACATCCTTAGGAGAGGTGGTGAAAGCATGAGCCATTAGATAAGTGAGTCTGGGGTTCAAAAGAAAGGTCTGTAGTGGAGATATTCCAGCAAAGTAAGAAGACCAAAAATATATCTGTATCTCTATTTATGTATCTATCCACATACACACATATCTCACATGTGTCTAAATGATGCTGAATTATTCATGTAAATTATATAAATTGAGAGAACACATTTTAGTGTCTAGTGAGAACACAGTGTATCTTGTGCACTGTACTCCGTTATTAATTTGAATTCTACCATAAACTTGCCAGAAAAGACCCTCTTCAGAGCCATATAGCTAAATATTTCAGTCCATACAATAAGGAGAGTTTGGACTCCTTAGATTGACTACCTGGTGTCAGGGGTTTAGAACAGAGACAGAAACCTGGGAGTGGGCAGGATCCTTCCCAGTATTCATGGGCAGAAGGAGACCATGAAGTAGGCCACTGTCCAGGAAGCCAAACAGAATGAGGCCATCATCATGGACTTTCTGGGAGCTACTGTGCATGAGCCAGGCCTGGAGCCCTGCCTGCTATAGAGGGGCCACATGAAGCTTGGCTGGGTGAAGCCTCTCTGGACTCTGCAGGTCTCATTCCTATACTCTTGTTTTGTTCAGTGGACACAGCCTTCCTGCTGCTGCTTTAGAGAAGCCTGCAGTGGACATGGTGGGCCTCTATCTCTTGGGCCAGTCCACAGTTCCTACCACAGCCCTTGCCCTCCACACCACCTCCTCCTCATCCATAACTTTTTCTGCTCTTATAAGCCCTTCCCAAAATGGTTTTTCACCCTCCCTTCCCCACCCCTCTCTAAGAGCCCAGGGCAGGTACCCAATATTGTTTAGAATATAGCTTTCCTTTCGTTTCAGGCCACCAGAAGAGTGAAAATTTAGATAATCACCATGAGATGCATTGAGCATTTTAGTTGAGAGTCACTATTGAACATCCAAAGAATACTAAACTCTTGTTTCTTCATATGTCAAATAACCGAAATGCTTAAATAATCAGGACTTTCCCTACACTTTCTGTTTTATGATAGATATACCAAGTAAATATGGTTTGTTGTTGTTATGTGCTGTGGAGTTGGACCCGACTCATAGTGACCCTTCCTTGGGTTTCCAAGGCGGTATCACTACGGAAGTAGATTGCCCAACCTCCCTTCCGAGGAGTGACTGGTGGGTTTGAACCGTCAGTTTCTGGTTAGTAGTCAAGTGCTTTAGGCACTATGCTACCAGAGCTCCTGTAAATATGGTAGCGAGGTATTAATTTTTGAATGCTTCGTTGAGGGTAGTTTAGGACTGGTCAAAATTCAGACCAATATCCCACCTCTTTTTCACTTTGCCTCTCTGACTCTTGCCATAGTATGACTCAGAGGGATCTGGCAATAACTTTAAATGAACTCTTCCAAAGTGTATTAGATTTACTATACTATTCAAGTTGGTTAGAACTTGGAAACCCTATCTGCTGTCTTTGAGGAACTGTAAACATTTTTGTAAATTAGGGTTCTGTTGTAGCTCATTTTGAAATATAAGGATTAATTATCATAAATGTTGCTTAGAGCTACCATTTTGTCTAAAACACCACTGAATGACATTGGTCATTGTTAAAAAAAAATGAAAGGCTTGCTCAAAGTACCTGATTTCTGGGAGACTCAGCAAAGTTTTAGTGGAGATAACTGTAGCTAAGAGGAATTTGATTGTAGTGCTCAATTGATTTCAGTTGACAGAAAAGCTCAAACAGGTTCTAAGAACTGCATCCACTAATTGTTTTTCTGTGTTTTGGACATTGGCCTCATTTTTGCCAATTTTAAATTATTGTATTTAAATTGATCAAGTCTGTGTTCAGAGAAAGAATTCACTCAGATGATGCTGTTGTAAGATATGGTTACAGAAGAAATAGAAAGGGCCTCTGCTTCCTATATCAATTTAATATCTCAATATAACATTAACTTAATAATTTACTATTTCAATTTAATGTTACATGGACTTAAATTCACCTGGGATTGTAAGTGACCAATAAAACATGTTGGCATTGAGTCAATTCCATCCATGGCAACCCCACGTGTACCAGAGTAGTACTGTTTTCCATAAGGTTTTCAAATGACTGAGTTTTTGGAAGTACAACCACCTTTTGATTAGCAGCCAAGTGCATTAACCCTTTGTAGCACCCAGTGACTCCAGATGATCAATAGCTGTAGCTCTCTGCTAGGAGTAGATTTTGATGAGAGTTGGGAAACGTTGAAGAGAGGAGAAAGGGAAGATAATTCTATTGGAGGTGAATGGGAAAGGCTTAGAAAAAATAGGTAAGGCCGTGAGATTAAACTCTTTAGATGATACAGTTTTTCCATGAGAAAAACAAAGTGGAGAATTGAAGCAAATCTTTGAAAACTGAATGAAAAAAAGCCTACCCCTTCCCTAAATACAGGGATATTTCTGTGAAGAGTGAGATTTTTGTCTTAATCCTTTGGATTTGTCTCCATTTTGGCAGTACCATTCACAGATATTCTGAAATATTTTTGTTTCTAACCTTTCTCATTGATGTTTATTTAAATAGGAGCCAGCTCCCAGGAAGGAGGTCACAAAAATCTCTTTCATTTCCGCCCACAGAGTTTTACTGTACTTATAACACAGCAAGTGATTGTAAATATGTGAATAGAGGAATAAATCATTCATGGAAAAAACATGCTCCTTGGATTTCTACAAGCATAACATTCACTTTCTGTTTTCCTTCTTTAAAAACCTTTGCATAATTTTTTCGTTGGTATCACTGATTATCTCACTGACCACCTTTAAACATTGGACTTTTAGCTAGAAAGAAATAGTCAGCTCTTGCTTTCCAAGGGATGATTTCAGCTTTCTTTGGGGAGGGGGTCCCATTATGGGGCCTGTTAGGCAGTAATCTGAGTGCTGGAATTTGAGCTGAGGCCCAGGAGAGAAATAGGCATGAATTGCAGATTTGGATTCCTGAGCCTGGCCAGCTGTCTGCAGGCAGACAAAGGGGCTGAGGAGGGAGGAGAACAATGAGCCAGGTTGGCGCAAGTGTGGAAGCCAGACACAGTGTCGATTTGCTGTGTGAGTTGGGGTGGCTCCAGGTAGGGTTTCCTGTGGGGTGGTTTGATTTGGGTTAGGTTACCTTCTACTCCAAGATTTCTCCTCATTCCCCTGTCCTGTCTGAGAGAGATAACACTTGTAAGCACGCCTGTTTCCAGGAGTAAATTAAAAATGGATTACCTTATTTACAGCTCTGTTTCTGACTGGAATCCTCCCATTCTTTAGGTTCATCATCCTCACTTCCAAGCCCCACTCTCAAAAGCTTCCTTTGTAGAATTTGATCTCATTCATCACTTTTGGCTAAACTTATTGTAGTTTTGTATCCTGGGGAGAAATTTATCCCTGAAGATCTCTGTCTTCTAGAATGCTCAATGAAAGGGTGCGAGTTTGTCTGTAGGACAATTTCCCCCAATACTCCTGGCAAATTTAAACAAAAAGAAAAAAAATAAAAGCACAAAGACCACCAAACCAGTTGTCACTGAGTCAGTTCTTCCTTCGGGCAACTCCATGGGTGCAGGGTAGAGCTACACCCCATAGGATTTTCTTGGCTCTGACCTTTTGGAAGCAGGTCCCCAGGTCTTTGTTTTGAGATAGCTCTGGGTGGACTTGAACTTCCAATCTTTCCATTAACAGTCGAGTGCTTAACTGTTTGCGCCATGCAGGGACTCCTGAACAGCAAGAACTCTTTCTTAACATTTGGATTATTCCTGGTGAAAGTGAACTTACACTGTTTTATTGTCTTTTTGCCTTGCCTTGGATCTTTTGGATTTTCATTTTGCAGCTTGTCAGTTAAGATAGCAAGTTCAAAGTAGTAAGAGGAGAGATTCTCTCACTCTCTCTGCTATCTCCTCCTCCCATCCCACACCCCAAAGGATCTCACAAAAAGTGTCAGGAGATTTCAAGTTGGTATATATTTTCTCATTGGCATTTACTTGTTCAAACTATAAGAAAGGCTGGCTAGCAGTCAGTGTGCCTAGATTTGTAAATCTTGGTTTTAATATATGCATCATGGAAATGAAATCACTGGCAAGACTTAAGAAACACACCGGGACCTGCCAATCTCAGCAAAATATATGTTTGTACTTATGATTTAAGACAGTCAGTAGATGTTTGTACAGATATCTAGTTCTATTCAGTCTGCACCCCATATGCCAATGAAAAACAAAACCAGAGGATCAGATGATCACTCACATCCTTGCTCATTTCATGGTTCTTTGTGGCATTTTATCTCAGTCTACTTTCCCACAAGAGAGCCATATGTGACCTGCACGCATAAGAACATGCTGTGAACTGCATGAGTCTTGCCGTGCACTTCAGAGTCTGCTCTCCAATCCCCTCTCCCTTGAGGACCTCCAATCTCTTCTCCCTGGGGGTTGAGAACCAGGATTCCCAAAGCTGCCTGACTGTGGACTGGCAGCAGCTCTATTCTCTTTCAGGAAGGACAGAGACGGGATGTGATGGGGTCTGGAACATTTTGAGTCACCATTTCCCAGAAACCTGGGAAAACACTGATGGCAGAGCTGGAATTCTCATTGTGCACATGCATTGCTGAATATTGAACTTCCCATCCCAGAAAACCTCCCTGTGCCCAACTGGGAAGAATCTAGCTGTCAGCTTAGAAACTGAGCACAAGTTTTGGTTTTCGAAGCTGGCTTGTTAGAATATTAAGCCTATTTATAACCTCATTATTGCAGCACCCATATGGCTCTTACTCAAAGAAAATCACTAAAAAAGTGAAAGACTGCCAGGCATTTCATAATTAAACATCGATGTTTAATTGACTTTCACTTTTCCAGGCTATCAGAAATGATCCGCAAATGATCTGCCTTTGGAGTACATGATGCTTAGATTTGAACACAGGTGTGTCTGGTTCTTTGGGAACTCCTAGCTATTAAAAATAGGAGCTCTGGTAGCATAGTGCCTAAAGCACTTGACTGCTCACCAGAAGGCTGGCGGTTCAAACCCACCAGCCACTCCTCCGAAGGAAGGTTGGGCAATCCTACTTCCGTAGTGATACTGCCTTGGAAATCCGAGGGGTCCGCTATGAGTCAGGGCGGACTCTATGGCAAACAACAACAACAACAAGCTATTAAAAAGCAAATAAAGCACCTTAAAAGCATTCTGCTGTCCAGCTCACTGTTGTTTCTTGCTATTTCCTTGCTCCTCTCTACTCTACCCCATGCTTCTTATGAATAGAATCACCCCTATATTTGCTAATTTTCCCCCATTCTCTCCCTGACTGGGGACAAACCAAAAACCTAACCCATTACCATCCATTTGACTCCTGGGTAGCACAAATGGTTTATGCTCAACTGCTAACCTAAATGTTGGTAGTTTGAACTCACTCAGTAGTGCCACGAAAGAAAGGTCTGGTGATCTGCTTCTGTAAAGATTATAGCCAACAACACTCTGTGGCACAGTTCTACTCTGTAACACTTGGGGTCACTGTGACTGGGGCCAGGAGAGGTAAAATATAGCTCAGGATTGAGAAACCTCTGCTAGATGCCATACCCATGGAGAGCTTTGGGGAATCTTTTTGAATTTTGGGGCTCAGTGCTCTTTGTTTTTTAATGATGCTTCTTGCTTAGTATTCACTAATCAGAATGTGATCAGCCTGCATACCCGCATCAAAATAGATGGCAGCCTTCCAAAGGCAGGTTTCCAGTTCATCCCTTCCTCTGCTCTGTACATGTGCATACACACACACATCGTTTGACACTTCTTGGGCAGTCCTCACTTCCTTCAAAACACTTCAAACTTAAATAGACATTGATTTTCAATGAAGACCAGCAGTCTTTTAATTTGTTTAAGAGGTAAGTATGGGCACATCAATAGTTCTGGTTACAGCCCATGATATCTTTGAATTGAGTTAGAACTTCCTGAGGTTGCTCAGGGATGCTGTGTAAGCAACTTACTCAGCTTCAGTGTTTAGGGAGTTATTCATAAGAAGAGTTTTTGTGAAAAGGTAGTTTTAGATATTTCTAAGAATTGTTATAGTACCTGATTCATAAACACCCACTTTACTTAATCTTTCTCCTGGGCAATCTACTTCTGTAGTGATACTGCCTCAGAAACCCAAGGAGAGGGTCACTATGAGTCAGATCTGACTTGATGGCAGTGAGTTTGTTTTTTTGGTTTTCTGAGTGGTGGCTCAGCTTTGACATTAGAGGGAAATGTGTGGCTCTCCTTGGCTTGCTGGGGTTGTTGCTGGGTAGGTGACAGGGTATACAGGCTGCTATATCTGCCTTGGGCACAGAGGAAAGCTGGGCAGAGTTTCAGCAGATCCTCTTCTTAGCAGGACTGGGATTGGCACCTGCTTTCTCTGTGGTTCAGCTATTCCAAGATGAGGAGACTTAGAGACTTTCACTCTAGAAAAATGATTTTCAATCTTTTTTTTTTCTTTATATGTTTAATCAATGAAATGCTCCCCCCCCAAAAAAAAAACAAATTTTGGAACTCCTTTGAATAATAATACCATTATTTATGTAATACTATAGCTGGCGGCTCAAATTCACCAGCCACTCCTGGAAGGAAGGTTGGGTATTCTACTTCCATAGTGATACAGCTTTGGAAACCCAAGGCAGGGTCACTATGAGTCGGGTCTGACTCAACAGCACATAACAACAACAGCAACATATATATATATAAAACAAAAAACACATTGCCGTCGAGTCAGACTTGACTCATAGTGACCCTTCCTTGGATTTCCCAGGTTGTATCACTACGGAAGTAGATTGCCCAACCTTCCTTCCTTCTGAGGAGTGGCTGGTGGGTTTGAACTGCCAGCCTTCTGGTTAGCAGTCAAATGCTTTAGGCACTATGCCACCAGAGCTCCCATGTATGTATACATGTGTGTATATATGTATGAATATATATATATATAAAGCCTAACCCCTCTGCCATTGAGTCAATTCTGACTCATAGTGGCCCTATAAAGACAGAATAGAACTGCCCCTTGAGGTTTCCATGGCTGCAAATCTTTACAGAAGCAGACAGCCACATCTTTCTCCCGTGGAGCAGCTGGTGAGTTCAAATTGCTGAACTTTTGGTTATATTATATGATATATAGACAGTTGTCATTGAGTTGACTCTGATGCATGGCAACCCCATGCATGTCAGAGTATAACTGTGCTCCATAAGGTTTTCAGTGGCTGAGTTTTTGAAAGTAGATCACCAGGCCTTTCTTCTGAGGTGACTCTGAGTGGACTTAAACATCCAGTCTTTTGCTTAGCAAAATGCTTAATTGTTTACAGTGAAAACTCTGACTCTCTCTCCCTCTTTCTCTTTATACTCACATACACACAGGTGCATATATATATATACACACACATGTTGTTGTTATGTGCTGTCGAGTCAGACCTGACTCCTAGTGACCCCTCCTTGGGTTTCCAAGGCAGTATCACTACAGAAGTAGATTGCCCAACCTTCTTTCCAAGGAATGGCTAGTGGGTTTGAACCGCTAGCCTTGTGGTTAGCAGTCAAGTGCCTTAGGCACTATGCTACCAGAGCTCCCATATATATATGTACTTGTTGTTATGTGTCATCGAGTCGGCCCCGACTCATAGCGACCCCTCCTTGGGTTGCCGAGACAGTATCACTATGGAAGAAGATTGCCCAGTCTTCCTTCCGAGGAGTGGCTGATAGGTTTGAAGCACCAACGTTCTGGTTACCAGTCAAGTGCCTTAGGCACTATGCTACCAGAGCTCCTTATATACATACTTATAACTATATATATATATAAGGAGCCCTAGTGGCATAGTAGATAAGTGCTCAGCTGCTAACCAAAAGGTTGGTGATTCAAACCCACCACCTGCTCTATGGGAGAAAGAAGTGGCAGTTTGCTTCCATAAAGATTAAAGTCTGGGAAACCCTATGGGACATTTCTATTCTGTCCCATACTTGCTATGAGTCAGAACTGACTCAAAGACAATTTTGTTTTGTTTTAATAAGTACACATATAACAAAGGAACCCTGGTGATGCAGTGGTTTACTCAGCTGCTAACCAAAAAGTTGATGATTCCAACTCACAAGCTGTTCTACAGGAGAGAGATGTGGCTGTCTGCTTCCATAAAGATTATAGCCTTGTAAACTCCGTGGGCAATTCTACGCTGTCTGGAATCCACTCTGTGGCAGTAGGAGATATATATATATATATGTGCTACAATATCTCTCCTTAAAAAACAAACAAGACAGACAGATGAGGCCTTGCATGTGCACATGTGTGGGGTCCGGAGTTTGAAAGCTGTGATCTAGAACTTCTCTGAGGTGGATTCCTTAGTGTGGCCTTCTGAGGATGTGCCTCTGCCTGAGCTCTTAAACTGTCAGCCTTGACAGATGCTTGAGCCCAGCGGCTCCTGGCCATTCTCAAGTTGATCTACCCTCCACTTTCTACATCAGCTCAATAGCTACACGCATATTGAGGTTTGTGATTTATAATTTTGTTTTTTAAAACGAAATTTAAAGTAAATGTGAAGAACAAAACAGAACATTTAAAAATATCCCCTTCATCTTCCGGGTTATGAATCATGGATAAGTTCTGTTGAAGTTCTTAGTAACAAAAGGCCAAGAATAAACTGGGTTTCTTTTCCAGTTCATTTCCTGTGTTTGGATTGAAAGATCCCAGTATGTTCAATTGCTGTTGGTTGGTTTGTTTTCCTCCGGTGTCTAAGTTTTCTCCCGGAATCCTTTTCTTTCTTTGTATAATATCCTCAGTTTTCTTTGAAGACATCAGAATTTGCTTTTTGCCTCAGCCACTTTTAGGTGTTCTGTCCTTAGGCAAGTTATCAAACCTCTGTGAGCTCTCTTCTGCTGAGCATAGAGTGGGGTAAACCTTCCAGAGTTTGGAAAGACTTAAGTGAGTTAATTTATGTAAAGGGCATGGAATGGAGGAGGTGCTCAAAATTATGGGCTCTCCGTTCTTCTCTCATTACTTTCCTTTTGTATGTTGGAAGTCATGCCTGTGGCTGATCTCTACAGTAGACTTTCTAGAGCCCTGTTGTCTTTCCATATAATCATAGATGTGACATAATACAGTGTGGTAGGGTATGATGTATGACAGGTTTTAAGGTGCTGTACAACCACAGCAGAAAACATTTAACCCTATTTCCCACAAGAGTTCCTTCTGCTCCACATATCATCTTTTTTTTTTTTTTTTAATTATTTTTATTCATTAGCTCTGTCCTCTGTCCTTTTCAACTTTAACTCCTAGTATTTCCTTCTATATTTCCCTGTGTGGTGGGCTGGGCCGGGCTGGGCTGAGGCCTCAGACTTGCCCTCACCTGCTTGCCTCATACTTACATGAACCAAACCCAACTCACTGCCATTGAGTCGATTCCCATTCATAGCGACCTCCATAGGGTTTCCAAGGCTATAAGTCTTTATGAAAGCAGACTCACCTTTCTTCTGTGGCATGGCTGATGGGTTCCAACTGCCAGCCTTTTGGTTAGCAGCCAAATCCCTTAACCACTGTGCCACCAGAGTTCCTTTAGCATGATACTCCTCTTCATTGAAATTCTACCCCTCAATCAAGACTACCTCCCTCCCAAAGCTTCCTTGAGCCACCCCTTGTACTTGTTATAATCATATACCACTTTAGGTACAAGTCTTAATTTCTTTTCTAGAATGAAAATTATTTCAGAGAGTGGATCTTGCAGAGTCAGTATGGGGATTAGTTATATATGTTAAGTGCTTATTTCTAGTAGGTGCTGAAAATGGAAGGTATTGTTATTTTGTTCTTTTTTGATTATCTTTGCACCCCTGGCTGTGGTTTTGCATGGTTCTTAGCAGATGCTGGGAGAATTCTGTGGAAGCCAATAGTAAAGGTTGTCTTATTTAGACCTCTGAAGATATCCTCTGCTGATAGAATTAGTTGTGCTTCTGGGTAGAAACCAGGACATTCTTCTGGCCCTTTGTCCCTCTGCCCTGGGTCCTTGCACACTGTCAAAGGGGTTTGGTTCTGCCAGAGACATCTTAGATCTGTTTATTAGACAGAATTGCTAATGAGAACCAAGGATATGTCACACTCACAGTTCATTCTGCCCTTGGCCATCTGCCTGGGGAATGTGAGTTGTCACTGGTGACAGGGTCCAGGTGGGAGAGTGTGGATGAACAGGGCATGTCTATTCCAGCTTTGGGAGAGAATGCAAGGTTCCGTTTTAGGCACTGGGATACAGTGGAGAACTAGAGAACCAAAGAACCTGCCCCTGGAGAGTTGACATTCTGGTGGATTTTCTCTTTTATTTCTCACAACAGTGTCTCAAGTGAGGTTCTCTGATTATCCTTGTAGATGAAGACACTGAGGCTCAGAGAGGTTGAATAACTAGTCCAGCATCAAAGGGCTAAGTACCAGAGGCAATATTGGAACACAGGTAGTTTGTCTCTCAAGTCTAGCCCACTTGCCTCCCTATATATGTTATATCATCCAAACATTCATATATTTATATGTATTCTTATATAGTACTCCTGGAAGGAAGATTGGGCAATCTACTTCCATAGAGATACTGCCTCGGAAACCCAAGGAGGGGTCCTATGAGTCTAATCAACTTGACATCAATGAGTTTGGTTCCTTTTTGGTTTGGTATATGTTTGTATATGTTATATATTACTCTATAAATGTATAACTATGAGGCTATATATGTATATGTTGTTGTTGTTATGTGCCGTCAAGTCGGCCCCAACTCATAGCGACCCCTCCTTGGGTTTCCGAGGCAGTATCACTACAGAAGTAGGATTGCCCAACCTTCCTTCTGAGGAGTGGCTGGTGGGTTTGAACTGCCAGCCTTCTGGTTAGCAGTCAAGTGCCTTAGGCACTATGCTACCAGAGCTCCCATATATGTATATATGCATGCCTATTTTTATAATTTTTCAAATTATACTCATAATTCCCATTTTAAAAGGAAATTTGGAAAATTCATAAAGTAAAAATAAAATAAGTTACCTATTAACCTACGGCTCAGGGATCATGGTTAATATTCTGGTTGTTTCCTTTCAGATGAATAGGTATTGGTAGTGTCTTAGTTATCTAGTGTTGCTATAACAGAATTATAACAAGTGGATGACTTACATAAACAGAAATTTATTCTTTCACAATTTAGGAGCCTAGAAGTCCAAATTCAGGGTCCCAGCTCTAAGGGAAGACTTTCTCTCTCTGTTGGCTATGGAGAGAGGTCCTTGTCTCTTATAGACATCTGTGAGCTTGGTGTTTCTTGAAGATCTCCATGCATCTTGGCATCAATCTTCCCTTGAGGCTAGTAGGTTCTTAGTACAGAGACCCTGGGCCCAAAGAGCCACTCCTGGCTCTTCTCTCTTGGTGGTTGTAGGTCCCTCTTTCTTTGTTCATTTGTAAGATAAAAAGTGATGCTGGCCATATCCCAGAGAAGCTCCCCTTAATCAGATCAGGGCTGTGACTTGAACAAGGGTACTGACTTAAGTAAGGGTGAGGTATCCCACCCTAATCCTGACTCATTAACATAACAAATACAACCTAATCCTCTTATACATAACCAAATCCTTTCTCATTGGGAGCTCTGGTAGTGTAGTGCCTAAGGCATTTGATTGCTAACCAGAAGGCTGGTGGTTCAAACCCAGCAGCCGCTCCTCAGAAGGAAGGTTGGGCAATCCTACTTCCGTAGTGATACTGCCTCGGAAACCCAAGGAGGAGTCGCTATGAGTCGGGGCCGACTCGACGGCAAACAACAACAACAACAACAAGCCACTCCTTGGGAAAGAAGATTGGACAATCTACTTCCGTAGTGATACTGCATTGGAAACCCAAGGAGGGGTCACTATGAGTCGGATCCGACTCGATGGCAGTGAGTGTAGTTTTTTTTTTTCTAGAATGCTTTCTCATTAACCATAGGCACAGGTTAGGATTTATAACACATCAGAAAATGGATAATCACACAATATTATCATGGCCTAGCCAAATTGAGGACATAATTCAATCTATAACAGGTAGATACCTAGCCAAGAACATACTATAGATTCTGTGTTCATACTACTCTCTTCATTTAACACTTAATATTGCTATACATATTTTCACTTTACTAGAGATACAATAGGAGCCCTGGTAGGACATTGGTTAAGGGCTTGGCTACTAATCAGAAGTTGATGCTTTGAACCCACTAGCTGCTCCAAGGGAGAAAAGACCCGGTGATGTCCTTCCAAAAAGATTACAGCCTAGGCAACCCCATGGGGCAATTCCACTCTCTCCTCATCATTGTGTGTTAGGATCAACTCAAAAGCACCTAACAACAGCAACAACAGAGATATAACCATATGATTCTGAATTTGAAATATATGTGCCTTTTTTTTTTTTTTTTTTTTGACATGTAACATACAGCTTGATTAACAAATCAAAATCCATGGCTTGGATTTCCTGAGTTCAGTGACTGTAATGGGAATGCAGGTGTGGAACTAATGACAACTGGGCAGTATTGCATTTCCTGGAGATGCCACAGGAGATGAATTTTCCTCTCACAGAACTTGCTGTCCTCTAATCCCCCCCCAGTGAAGAGCCTATTAAAACTCTCTTGAGGGTTTCCAGGTATACAGAACTGATACCAATGTGAAGAAAATTGCAATATGGAGACAATATACTTATATGGCCATTTTCCCATAAATGCCATTATGATCTACCTGAGGTAGTCAGGGAAGATACTGTTATTTCCATTTTAAGGATAGAAAGCCCCAAACCCAAGAGATTTGCCCAAGGTCAAATGATGACTATAAATAGCAAAGGTGGACTAAAACTCAGGTCTCTTTTGCTTCCTGGGGAAATGTTCCTCCAGGAACACTTCAATTCAACAAATTGAACTTGAGCCCACAACTGAGCCATTATTAGTAAGTTCCTAGTGTTGCTCTCACCACTTCTGTTCCTGGTCTTTTTCATTGCCTCCCTACCCCTTTTTCTTTCTTCAAAGGCCTTATGTCTGATCTTATTATGGTTTTGCTGCACAATTTCACATTTACATTTTAAAAAGCACATCCTTAAAAGGCTTCTGTGCTAGATGATAAAGCTAACAGTGACAGTAGTAACAATACAGAGAGCTAATAGCTACTGACCATTTAATAGGTACTAAACTGACAAGTAGGAGCTCTGGTGGCATAGTGCCTAAGGCATTTGACTGCTAACCAGAAGGCTGGTGGTTCAAACCCACCAGTCACTCCTAGGAAGGAAGATTGGGCAATCTACTTCTGTAGAGATACTGCCTTGGAAACTCAAGGAGGGGTTGCCATGAGTTGAAATTGACTCAATGGCAGTGAGTTTAAACTAACAAGTGCTTTAAAATCATCCTGCCATTTAATCCACACAATACCCTTACCCCTCATGAACCTGGAAGGGCTGAGATTTGAATCTGGATCTTGCTGCTTTTAAAGCTGGATCTAAACCAACATGTTAAAGTACTCTTAAATAGGAAAGGGAGAACATAGAGGACAGAGCCATTGAGCTTCTGGGATGCTATTTTTAACTGTTTTCATTATGATTATAAAGATCTGGCCACAATGTTATACAGTAATCCAAAACTTTTCACAGAGAGAACTCTCTACGAAGGGTAAACACCATGCCCATCCCCACTAATGCTTTTCTAAACCACTGCCTGCTACAAACCATTTTCTGATATGTGTTTATGCTTCTTTTCCTACAGGAGGAAATATAAGAAAACATCCCAGAGGTAAGAGCATCTTCCTGAGCCAGGGATGCTTCCTGGACCATGGTTGGTGGGGTCATTTGTGGCCCAAACTTCACAAGTTTGATGAACAGTAATTGAAATAAATGGTCTTGTGGTGTCTTCTCAGTGAGTTGCTTGCTTTATCTTCTGGTGGAGACTGTTGCTATAATTTAAATTTGATTGCAGGCATTTTATGTAGCCCAGTAGATGTAGACCTTTACATGAGAGTGGATCCTGTAGATGAAAAAGCTTGTTACTGCTGGACTATTGAGTGATTTTACTAAAGCTTTGACCAAGGAGGAGCTGAGCTAGAGTTGGTGGGGGCTGAAAGTTCATGGATGGGGAGCACACAGGGGTCATTAAACATGTTGTTGAGTTCAAAGCATCAGTACATATATAAGGATTGCTGTTGTTGATAGTTGTTGTCCAGTCGTCTGCAACTCATGGAGACCTTATGTATGAAGAGAATGAAATGTTGCCCCGTCCTGGTGTGTCTTCATGACTGCAAGTATATTTGAGTCCATGGTTGTGCCTATTGTATCAATCCACCTCATTGGGGGTTTCTTTCATTTTCACTGGCCCTCTATCACCAAACATCATGCTCTTTAAAGATAGCGATGCTCTTTTGATTTGACTGTGGAAAGGGCATTTTAAAGTAAAATATCTGTAATCACCCCTCATATACCCATTGTTTAGAAAAATGGATCTATAAAGGTAAAGCCCCTACTGGGCTACAAAATGTGCTTTGCAGGCCCTCTGGGGTGAGAAGCCATGGCAGCTTCAGGCTGACATTTGCATTCAATTGTGTGACTATTAAACGCTGAACATGCATCCTCTGTATTTCCAGTTCAGAGATGAGTTATGGGGTCTTTGAGTGCATGGCCTTGTAGATCCAATGGAGAGCCCATTTTTCAGTGTGTATATGAATTTAACTTTCCATTAAATGCTCTTTGATGGATGTTCTTTGCTGATTTGTGGGAGCAATGTATGTATTTGTGTATGCACACAAGCAAGTTGTGATAATGTGAGAGGATGGTAGATTCTTCAAATAATAGAATAAAGAAATGCATTTAGGAAATGTCATGTACTTCATGGTGGGATTCAGTCATTAGTTCTTGTATATACTTTTTAAAAACAATTATTTGTTTTCATAAAAGTAATTGAAAATTAATGGCATGTAAGGCCTCCATGACTTTCTTAATTTCTCCAGCATTATTTCCTGAGTCCTTCAACCTCCCTTTCAATTCCCTAAATTTCACTACTGCTTTATATCAAAGATGTGATTCTAAAGGGCCAGATGATCATGGATTCTTTCTTAATAAGAACTTTGCTAAACTTTAAGTCTATTTATCTCAACCTCTTCTAAGGACATAGACCTCATGTGTGTCAGGGAGCTTTTTTTAGTTAGATGTTAATTTCAAAAGTGAAATTAAAGTTTGTTAATCTCGAACATACCCAGGAAGCCAGTTGGGCTGTCAGGGAGAGGGTAAGTATTGCCCATCATACTAATTGCAGTTCTTTGAACACATCATGCTGACTTATTCTTCTGTGTCTTTGTATATTGCTGTTCCTTCTCCCTGTCCTGAGTCGTGAACACATTTCATAGTTAATCTTCTTTGAGCTACTACTACATTGCCTGAAACAGTGGCTACTTGGTAAACGTTGTTGAATGAATGAATGAATACTAAGTGCTCATCTTATAGGCTAAACCCTTTTAAGGTATTGTTCAGCCCTTTGGTGATGGAATCAGAGAGAAGCCCCTTTTTTATAAATTTTGTTTTTATGTTGTTGAGATATAAGTCACATATCAAATGATGTATTTCATTGGGCAAATCTGCTGCAAAAGACCTCTTTAAAGTGTTAAAAAGCAAAAATGCCACTTTGAGGATCAAGTGTGCCTGACCCAAGCCATGGTATTTTCAATAGCCTCTTATGCATGTGTAAGCTAGACAATGAATATGGAAGACTGATGAAAAATTGATGGCTTTGAATTATAGTGTTGATAAAGAATATTAAATATACCATGGGCTGCCAGAAGAACTGACTTGGAACAAGTTCAGCCAGAATGCTCCTTACAAGGGAGGATGGTGAAACTTCATCTCATGTACTTTGGATATGTTATCTGGAGGGACCAGTCCCTAGAGAAGGACATCACATTTGGTAAAACAGAGGGTCAGTGAAAAAAAGGAATGCCCTATCTGAGGTGGATTGACATAGTAGCTGCAACTACTGTGCTCTAACAGCAATGATTTTTCTATTGTACATGGGGTGTTGTACAGGCAGTGTTTTTTCTGTTGTACATGGGGTCTCTATAGGTTGGAACTGACTCAATGGTGCCTAACAACAACAACAACAAATCACATATCATACAATTTACCCATATAAAGAGTACAATTCAGTGTTTTTTCAGTATATCCACAGATATGTGACTATATCACCACAGTCAATATTAGAACATTTCAGCATCTCAAAAAGAGACCCTGTATACCCATACACCCATTAGCTGTTCCTGCCATCATTAAACCTCACCCCCTTGTCCCAAGTCACTAATCTATTTTCCATCTGTATACCAAGAACCAAATTCACTGCCATCAAGTTGGTTATGACTCATAGCAACCCCCATTGGGTTTCTAAGGCAGTAAATCTTTATAAAAGTAGATTGCCCCATCTTCCTTCTATGAGTGGCTGGTGGGTTTGCACTGCCAATCTTCTGGTTAGCAGTGAAATGCCTTAGGCACTACACCACCAGAGTGCCTTCTATCTGTATAGATATCTCTACTTTGGATATCAATTTCATGTGAATGGAATTATATAGTATGTGATGGCTTCTTTCACTTAGCATAACGTTTATAAGAGTTGTCCAAGTTGTTGCATGTATCAGCACTTCATACCTTTTATGACAAATAATATTGCATTGTATGAGTATGACACATTGTGTTGATCCATTCATCCATTGATGGACATTTGGGTTGTTTCCATTTTCTGACTATTAGGAATAATACTCTTTTAAATATTTGTATACAAGTGTTTGCATGGACATATATTTTAATTTCTCTTTGGTATATACCTAAGAGTAGAATTTTTGTATCATATAGTATTTCTGTATTTAATTATTTGAAGAACACATATTTGTCTTGAGTTGACTAAACTATAAACCAAGTTATTTTTCCTTAATATGTATGTTCCTTATTTTGCATTTCAGATAATGCTATGTGGATCTTCCAAATTCTTTTCCAGGAAAGGTCAGAATGAATTCTGGAAGGGTTGGGATTGGATTGACACAATCCAATGGAAACCTGAAATATGAAACTATTTTTTATGGTTAAAATATTTAATAAAAGTAATGTGCTAACTTCACTCAAGTGCCAAAATAGTTACTTAATTTTATTGAATAGAATTTGGAAAACACATTCCAAATAAATAGTTGCTTTGACCTTTTGTTGGTCAAACATTCAAAGCTCATAGTTCAATCTAAAAGGAAAGTGTCTGCTTTTCATTGCATCTGACATTAGACACATTCCATTCCATTCAAAAATAACTAATGCAATTAAAGTCTGCCAATAGGTTTCAACAATGACATTTTCAGATAAAAACCACTTTAATCTCATCTTTCCTAATAAGTCTCATCTCATAGTAGAGACTCCTGTGTCACATGGTTCCCACATAAAGTCAGTAATCCAAAGTAGGGGTATAATTTGATATGCAACAAAGAGGTGCATGAGTCATTGAGAAAATAAATGAGCTAAAACTGTAACACTTCCTAGAGGTTGATATACTTTTCTAAATTGAGCTTATATGGAGGCTAAACAATCCTGTCTTGTTCAGGTTCATTGGACTCAGGCTAGTAATTTCATGTGAACCAGTGAGCAGGATGTAAATTAATCACTCAGATGAGAGGGCATAATAGCCTTCGGTAGTGGAAGGTAATTTATCATTTTCACATGTAGTTAACCTGGGGTATGAGAGACTTCAAAGTTGCTTCAATTTTATTTTAAGGAGAGAGAAATAGACAGGTGAGAGGGAGTCTTATAAGAAAGCTGCTCAAACCTGTCAAGTTTTAAATTACTATGTCTATTTTTTTGAAAGCATATTTTTTGCATATCAGATGTGAGTGCTGTTATATTTTTTATGTCACTGTAATAAAAACAGCCAGTCTTGTACCAATTTTCTTGAAGTTGTGCAAAGTAGAGATTAATAGAGGATTGGTTTGAGCGCTTCTATTTTTAATTATATATATATTTTCATATGAAATCAAACCCTGTTCTACTTGTCTATCATTGAGTAACAAACTATCCCCAAACTTAATGGCTTAAACAACAGTTTTATTTTGCTCATAATTTGATGGGTTAAGAATTCGGGAAGGGCTCAGCTGGGTGATTTGAATCTGATTTGCGTGGTGTCAAGTAGGGTTGCTGGGGATGGAGAATCCAATTCCCAGATGGCTTCTTCACTTACATGTTGGGAGCCTTGGTGGTCCTTTGTCTCCTTTTCTATCTTTATGTGACTTTCATCTTCCACAGTGTTTCCCGTGTTGTTTGGGTTTCTTCATCCTGGTGGTTGTAGGGTAGTTGCACTTCTTACATGGTACCTGGCTTCCAAGGGCAAATGACAGGAAGTGGAAGCTTCCAGTGTCTTACTTATGTCCTGGACCTAGTAAGTGTCACTTCTGCTGTATCCTATTCAAGCTATAACAGAGGCTACCCAGATTTAAGGGATGGGGACATAGCTTGCACCTCTTGATGGAAAGGGTGTTAAAGAATTTGTACATCTTTAATGTACCAACCTACTTTCAGTCTTTTTCAGAATATTGCTTGAGACCTTTTCTGGGGAGCTGTAGGTTCAAGGTACCTGGATAATTTATTCGCTCAATGGTAAATCAGCACCACCGCCATCAGTTTCTGTCGGGTCAAATCTGACTCATGGTAACCCCATGTGTGTCAGGGTAGAACTGTGCTCCATAGGGTTTTTAATGGCTAACTTCTTGGAAGTAGGTCACTAGGGCTTTCTTATGAGGCACTTCTGGGAGGACTCGAAATGCCAACCTTTCAGTTAGCAGCCAACCATGGTAACTGTTTGTAGTACACAGAGACTCGAATGGTAGACCGTTTAAAGTCTATCTGAGCACTGTGAGTCAGATTCTGGTCTGTTTGAATACACGCTTGCATTTTGGTGACTCATTTAGACTGTGAGTAACTATGATTCCTCTTTCAGTTTAGCAACAAGCATACTAATATGAACTCAATTAATTTTTTGAGTTCTAAGTGTAGTTGTTTGGCTTGAGTTAATAATTAGTCAAATAAATCTGGTGGCTTCATGCAGGAATACAAATGACATAAGTGTTGTATCAAAAAGATGTATATTTCATAGCTTTATGTTATGTGACTCTACCTTTGTCTGAATGGTTCTTGTGAAGTTCATTTCCTTTCCTTTATGTATGTATTTATGTTTAAAGCCAAATTAAAGAAAATAAGTCTATCAGCTATCAAAAATCATCCTCTACTACAACTCAACTGAGGTAGTTATCTTTCTTCAAACATTTCATAAAGTACTAGGCAGATCTTATCAGCAGAAGAAAATGTTTTGCTGATGGTGCTTCTCCTGAGTCTTACTTTTTGTGTTAATAGAAATACACTCATCTCTTCTAAGATCAGAATTTCAGCCCAAAGTTTGATGTTGTAAGTGCTATCAAGGGCACCAAAAGGTAGGAGGTAAGCTTCTCTCCACACTGAAAACCTTATTGGATTGTGCTTTAAATCAACATGGTTAAGGGGAATCATCCTTTTGTCTTGTGAATGAGTCCTATCCATGAGGACAAATCATTCCAAGAGATTTGCTGAAGTGGTGAAATGGTAATATGACAGCTAGAGAGGATTACCAGTAAACCTGCTGCCCATAAAATTCTCATCAGGTTGCTTTTAATACAGCTTCAGCCTCAGGTTATCAAGTCTGGCTCTGAAAAGTTTGTACCTCTAAGAAAGCATGTCAGGCCATGTATAGAATAATCACAAATACTTAGCAGTGATCTAATACTTCTGGACTGCCCTTACAGAAAGGAACTTGCTATCAGAGATGGTATTATAAGCTGGGTCTATGTTTGAAGACACCCCCCCATTTATTTCAGAGTGTTAGGTGATGTTGTGATTAGTCAGCATAATCCAGAGGCAG
Source organism: Orycteropus afer afer (assembly GCF_000298275.1). NCBI lineage: Eukaryota > Metazoa > Chordata > Mammalia > Tubulidentata > Orycteropodidae > Orycteropus > Orycteropus afer. The sequence continues at coordinate 740,835 of NW_006921595.1, forward strand.
AGGGATATATAAAAACATCTCCACCAACCTGAGGTACCTCTGCAGACACATACTCAGTTTTCACATGTCTCGACTGTGGGAACACTTTGGTTAGGCTGGTCAGGCATTGGAGTTTTACGCACACCAGGTAACAAAACCCTCATGAGCATGAAAGTTTTTGTTAGTTTGTCAATAATCCTACCTCTGCTTAGGTAGTTTAAGTAGAAGTTCTGGATTCTGGTTTTGATGATATTTGATATACTCATTTTATAAATCTAGATCTGTCTGTAAGCAGTTAATTTCTGCAAAAGGCATCTGTTATCTTTTTGCACACTGTATTTGATAGTCACATGAATAGTATGGTACACAATATTTCCAATTTTAAAAAAAGTTATTTATTTCTTACTATAACCATATGACATTCTGAGTGGTATAAACAGATAATGCACTTGTCTGCTAACTGAAAGGTTGGAGGTTTGAGGCACCTTGGAAGAAAGGCCTGGTGATCTACTTCCAAAAAAGTCAGCCATTGAAAACCCTATAGGGCACAGTTTTTCTCTGGCACACATGAATTTATGGGTTTGTCTTTAGTTGGAATAGACTGAATGACAACCAATTTGGCTTTTTTCTTTGATTGCCATCTACTTTGGTAAACACTGGAAATAATAAAGATGGGTAAGAAATAGTCCTCAGTTAAGAGGTACACAGGGTTATCTGTGAGACACTATGAACAGATAATTACAATAGAAGATGGTAATACTTATAAAAGGTATAATATTAAAGGTCACTTGGAATAATTCTGTTGGTGGAAGATACTTATATGAACATACATTCTCTCACTGGATTACAAAGAGACCCTACAATATTACTTATTTTTTGCGGTGCTCCTAAATATGGGAGTTTGGAAGTTTAATAAGATGGTCCATAATCATGTCTCCTTAACTCAGAGATAGACATTTCTTCCATGTTTCCAGTTCTTTTAAAATCTATGTTTTGCTAATTCTTCAGGCTTACTCTCAAAGGGGCAAATGACTCAAAACTATTCTGGACATCAGGGGAAAGGCAGCTCAGGATACAAACATTTGTAGAGATCATCCATAAATAACCATAAAGTAGATATTTACATGTGGATAATAGAGTGGCCTACATTGGTTGTAAGGCAAAACAAGGAATTGTTTTCCCCCCATGAGACTAGTGCCTTCTTTCAGTTGGATTTTGATGTGGCTCAGTAATCATATTCGATAAGCTCAGTAATTGATTAAATCCAGAAAATGACTTCCTAACTCAAGTCTGTCCATGTCTGGTCTTCATTTATCAGCATACTTAGTAAGTCATCAACAGAACTGCCATCTTTGCTGTTAATAGCAAATTGTTGTGCATAGAGGGTGAGAAGGTGAGTGGATATTACCCTTTGATAAGGCTGTCTTTTAAGCAGTTGTATCCTAGTGTTAGCATCTTCTACTGAGCAGTGCCCCTCTCTCTTGCCTAGGACGTATTAAGATGTGAATTCTGAAGCCCTTTTAGCATATTTGACATACAATGAGTAGACCATTGTCTCTACTTTTGCAAGTAAAAATGACAGCTAAATAGTTGAGAAAATTAAAAGAGGTGTCAGGATTGATCAAAGACCATGTTTTTGCATGCTTTTATCCAGTAGAATTGATATGTAGAACCTAAGGATTAGTGGTGACATCAGGTACAAGAGAACCTTCTTAGAGGCAAACCTCTTTAAAAAATATTTTCCTATCTTTCTGATGACCAATAAATATTCAAAATAGTAAGAACAAATACATCAGCCATGAGACTATATCCATTTTACTTTCCAACATTGCCAATTAAATCAGGACCACTTCACTGTGAGTGGTAGCAGGTCAGGGTAGACCAGAAAGACCAGGAATATTGATCTGTTTAGAGCAGAGATCACAGGTGGACGTTGAGACATAGCTTATCATTGGATAATGACCAAAGCAGATGGCATGTGAAAGGGCCTACAAATACTGTAATTTTAAGTGAAACATAGCCAGGGATGAAAAGAGGGCCTTGTAGGGTCTAAGGGAGATAGTTTTGATTAGAGTTCAGAGTGCCAGGCAACATCCACTCATACATCCTTTACTCAGTCAGTCACCTTCCTAATATATGCATAGGAGTCTAAGGAGCATTGATACAGGAATTCAGACCCAGAGAGTCTTTTTAGCAGGAGTTAGGAACTAGGCACGTGAGAGAGGATACTGGAATATTAAAAGTAGCTCAGGCTTTGAGCCAGGCAATCCATCTAGGTACAAGTAGCAGGAATGATCTTGGCATTGAGTTGTCATTTCTGAGTCAAGAGGACCATCTAGGCATAATTCATTTTCTTTTTTCCTTCTGTCTTATAATTACTACTATTCTCCAACTCATCCAGGATCAAAACTTGAGTTTCTTTATACGTTTCTCTGTTGTGTGTGTTTCTTTACTATCAACTTAGTGCGTTCTCCCTTTTCACCCATGATGAATAGGTTGCCAATAGGTTGTGAGCCTTTCCATCCTACTATTTCCATTTCCCCAATCATTTTGGTCCAGTTCTCATTGCCCACCCATTTCTTGGAGTGTTGAATAACCTCCTAACTACTTTCTTGAGTCTGATTTCTTCATTTTCTACTTTCTGCACACCCATATCTGGTTACTTTTTCCACAGCTCTTTTTGCTTGTGCCATGTCTTTCAAAAAGGAAAAACCTCCATTGCTTTCCTGTTGACTAATAAAAATAAAAACCCATCTCTTGCCCCTAAGATCTTAAAGCTTGATACAGTCTGTCTCCACCTCACCTTTCCTGCTTTGTCATATGTACTCCTTAGGTTGCAGTCAAGCTGACTTTCTCACTGACTGTGATATTTGGCTTCTGTTTTCTCTCATCCATTCTTCATCCATTCCTAATCTTTCTAGTATTTCTAGTTATTTCATGTAAGAGGGCTCTTGAATGTTCTAATTTTTACTCATTTAAATCTTATCTTTTCTTCAAGATCCAAGTCAAATGCCATATCTTCCCATGGAGCTTTCTTATATCTTCCCACCTAACAAAGATCTTTCTCTTCTCATTCCTATTGCTCTAATTGTATGTACAAAAGTTGGTTGGTACATATCATTCTTTCTGGAATCATTGTGATTATTTGGAATAGGGAATATGCTCACCCAAATCATAGTGCTTTGGACATGGTAGATATTTTATTAAGTGTGGGTTGAATTTATAAATTAATAGAACTGAGATCCTTCATATTTTTCTACCATCAGAGAACTAAAGTCAAAATTACCAGGTGGAATTTTGGGTAAATGAAATCAGATTGATAAATGACTCACATTTATAAATGGCTTTGTGGTTCCCTGCATATTCCCACAGCCAGACTCTTATTATTTGGCCATCACACTGGCTGGAGTGAGACCTGTGAGGTCAGCAAGCCAGATGGCATGCATGAGCAAGAACCAGAAAGTACATTATTGGTCAGATCATTGACTTTGCTTTTCCATTCTATTTTAGTTCCCCCAACGTGGAATTCTAGCATTTTTTTGAAACTATGAGAGCATTTTTTTGTGCTAGATCAATGCTGCAATCTCTACCTTCCCTCTATTCAGACTATTAATCCTGAAGATGTCCAGTTCAATGTCAAATGTATTTATTTGAAGTGCATTATTCTGAATATATGATAACTGCATGACTGAGCATTATTTGGCTATTTTGTGTTGTTTTATCAAAATAGCTTTGAGGATAATTTTCTTAGCTTGCCTAATAGGGACCTAAAACTCAAACCAAACTCACTGCCATTGAGTTGATTTCGACTCATAGTGACCCCCACTGGGTTTCCCGGATGGTAAATCTTTAATGGAAGTAAATTGCCCCATCTTCCTTTTCCAGAGCAGCTGGTGGGTTTGAACCATCAACATTCTGATTAGCAGTCAAATGCCTTAGGAACTGTGCCACCAGAGCTCCACAATAGGGACCTAAGCGTGTCTTTAAAACTGTCCAGTAGCACTAATACTGAACATATCACTGTGCTTCAAAAGCTAAGCCCAGACTTTAGGTTGCCTGAGGAAGCAAGCCTCCAAATCACTTCTAACCCCAGTAGTCCTCACTATTATGAGATAGAATTGACTTTACTGATTCAGTCATTGGTGAAGGCCTCCAACTTAGGGCCAAGGCAAACTCCCAATAGCATCAGCTTAAAAACAGCGTTTGGAACCCCTGGCAACATTTAGTCTTACAATGTAGATCTGGGTTTCTCAGCCTCAGCATTTTTCTTGTTTTTGGCCACAGAATTCTTTGTTGTAGGGATCTGAGTTGGATCTGACTCATAGCGACCCCTCCTTGGGTTTCAGAGGAGGTATCACTATGGAAGTAGATTGCCCAACCTTCCTTCCGAGGAGTGGCTGGTGGATTTGAACCGTCAGCCTTCTGGTTAGCATTCAAATGCCTTAGGCATTAAGCCACCAACCAAAAATGTCCCTAGGAGGTGTGTGTGTGGCAGGGGGAGGACAAAACTGACCTTGGTTGAAAACTTCTGTTATAGTTAAAAGATTAAGAATTAGGAGATGTGGATTCTGTCACTGATTTAGCTGTGCCAAATCACTCCTCTCTGGTTCCAGTGTCTCATCTGTAAATAGACAAAGCTGAACATGAGAATCTCTGTGGTTCTGTTTGGCTCAGAAACCAATATTCTCGCATTCTAGTTACTGAGGTCCTCTCACAGAGAGAAGCCCAGGGCAGTAAACAGCATTTGCTGTGATGGTGGGCACCTTGTGCTCTGTAACTGTATCACCAGAGAGGAGCAAAAATTGCTGATTAGCATGGAGGTCACTGGGCAGTTACATAGTCTGTGCCGCATAGTGGTGGACCTATGGTCAACAGCCAGATCACTCTTGTTTTAGATACTTCTACCAATACCTTCAAAAGGAACTCTGGTGGTGCAGTGCCTAAGGTATTTAACTGTTAACCAGAAGGTTAGTGGTTCCTTCCATGGAAGGAAGATGGGGCAATCTGCTTCCATAAAGATTTATCACCTTGGAAACCCAATGGAGGTTGCTGTGAGTCAACTTGATGGCAATGAAAAAAACAAAACAAAACAAAACAAAACAAAACAAAAAAACCGTACCCTCAAGGAGCTCTGGTGGTGTAGTGGATAAGGCATTTGCTTGCTAACCAAAAGGTGGGTTTGAACCCACCAGCTGCTCCATGGAAGAAAGATGAGGAAATCTGCTTCTGTGAAGATTTACAGCCTTGGAAACCCAATGGGGGTTGGTATGAGTTGGAATGAACTTGATGGCAGTGAATTTGGTTTGGGTTTTTACCAGTACCCTCAAGTACCAGTACTAGTTTCCCTTAAGTTGATTCCAACTCAAGGTTTCAGCGTAGAACTGCTCCATAGGGTTTACAATGACTGATTTTTTCAGAAGGAGATTCTCAGACCTTCCTTCAGAGATACATGGAGTGGATTCCAACCACTAATGTTTGTTTAGTAGCCAAGCAGTGAGGCATTTGAGCCATCTTAGGCTCCCCTAGATGACCCTTATTTAACCTAAATAATGAGAACTAGTCATAGGAAGGACATTAAAAGGACAACTGCTACAACACAAACCTTGGCCAAAAAACACAGATATGTGTAAAGGGCATCCCATTGATTGGCTTTATTGTATGTCTGCTGGATGCCAGGCACTTCGCAAGCATTATCTTATTTAATTTTCACAGTGATCCTGTTTTACAGATAAATAACTCAGGGAAGTAAATAAATTGACCAAGGACACAAAGCAGTGATCAGGCCAGATGTGAAAACTTCTTGGGTTCTTTCCATCTCAATGGTTTTGTAATTTTCTTTCCAACTATAGAACCTCCTCTTTTTTCCCCCTCAAATGAAGCAGACAGAATTAAGCTGAATAAAGTCACAGGGTCAGAAGGGTATGTCTTTTGTGGTTCTATTCCCTGTCCCACCAGTTGCTCTTTACTTGTCAGGACATTTTATGCTTGAAATTTTCCAGATTTGGTCTCAACCCAAAAAGTAGAGCTCTCATGAAAGTTTAATGAAGTCTTTAGAAAAAATCCAACAACTATATTTAAATAATGTGATTCATGAGGAATATCCTTTACCTCCACCACCAGGTTCTTTTTCTAAAAACTGCCCATTTTTGTACTTCATCAGCTTAAAGTGCTTTGAAACAATGTGATCAGTCATACATGAATATATAACTAATATATAACTATGCATGAAAAGTAACTAACAAAAATAAAATCAGAAGTAAAAACTTGTTCTGTATTTTCCTTTCCTCTGATTTAACATGATATTGCCTTTTCAGAGTTCATGAAGTCACTGATTGAGTTTTACCTTTTGCCCCTCCACAAATGGAATCATGCTCAATCATATTCCCATAACTTTGGGGTGTCAGGGAGAGGGGAGCTGAATGAAGAATTTCTAAGGAGAGAATAGACTAACCCGGGAATATACTTTGGAAGAGGCATGTCTGTGGACTTTTTTCTTAGTCCACAATATAGCATTGGGGTAAAGAGCATGGATTTTGAAGTCACCTATACTTGGGTTAAAATCTGTGTCTTAGCAAAAGCCCTGTATAATGTTTGAACAGGTTCCCTTACCTACTGGAACCTCACTTTCCTCTCAGCCAAATGGAACTAATAATGCTTGCTTTATAGGGAACTTGTCAACCTTCAATGAAAGTATATGTAAAGCACATAATAAATGTTTGGCACCTGCTAAGGGAAAGGGTTCAGGAGAGAGAAAACCAGAATTCACTGGCCACTGTATAGAGGGTTTACTCTTTGAGATAGTGCAGGGTGGAAGTCTTGAGTTAGCCATCTAAGGGGCTGGTAGGAAACAGATCTGCTCTTAGGGGACTCAAGGCAGGAGCAGGGGAAGTGTCTTATTTATTGTAGGGTAGATTCAGCCTTAACAAATGATTGATGACTGTTGGGCATGTATGTATAACAGGACTGAAATAAGTTTGGGGTAGGTGGGGTGAGGAAGCAAACTACCAAAGAGCTGTAACTATAGGGACATGGTTCTTAATTAGGAAATGAAAGTATGGAAGCGGTCAGTCTGGTGTGGTCATAGTAGATATTTCCACAGGATGGCACTCAAAGTTCAGCTTCATTTTTAGTGTGCTCTTTTTAAGAGGATATTTACATACTTTGAACTATCACAGAATGAATAGCGCTATGTTTTGTGGTTAAGAGCATGCATTCTAGAGTCAGAATGCCTGGGTTCTAATCCCTGCTCCATTGTTTCCTAAGTGTATGACTTTAGTTTAAAGTTACTTCATGTCTCTAGGCCAGGGGTACACAACGCAGAGTGGAGGGGAAGTATTTTGCCTCCAGGGGACATTTTTGATTGTCTTAATTAGGGTGGGTGCTGCTAGCATCTAGTGGGTAGAGACCAAAGATGCAATTAAACATCCCCACTAAAACAAAGTATTGTCTTTTCCAAAATGTTGATAGTGTTGAGGTTGAGGAACCTTGATCTAAATCTCACTTTTTTCATTTGTAAAAAGGGAATAATAATAGTTCTTACCTAACAGGGTTGTTAAAAGGAGTAAATTAGATAAAGAATGAAAGCATTAAATATACTTCCTGGCTTTTAGTAAGTGTTAAGAGTATTTTGACCATTATTATGAATACCACTATTCTGACTTATGATCCATTGTTTATGCAGTAGATTTATGAAGTTGTTTTGTATGAAGTATGTTTATGTGGCTTACACATGAAATTTTATGTGTATTAGATGTATTGCAATTCTACAAGGAACATTTTAAAAAGTAGCTTTAATCATACATTAAAAGAGATTTTAAAGTTGTTTTGAAGGGAAAATATTGCTTGGTTTATGTAAAAATAGTATATTCTATCCTGACACAAATCAGAAATCATAAATTCTACATGCTGTTATAGTCTACTTAACCTGAAAAAGCATACAATCACAGATCTCAAAAAATACTTTAATATTATAGCAGATTGTTACATAGGGGGCAATAAAACAAAACAAATTTACTGGGAAAAGAAATCCTGTCCTTTTCACGAAGGGAAGAAGAAAGTAAATTGTCATAGTAATATCCGTGAAAACTAATGGCTGCAAAGCAAACCACAATTGAAATTGGAATGGGTCCTTACTTAGTACACCCAGACAACACAAATATACCTTAAAAATGATCCAAGTAGCAAGTACAGTACAATATTTCTGATACATGGAGGAGTCTGAGGTCAGGTTCCACTCTGCTGCTGTGAGGTAGTGTGTTTCAGTGTTCTGCCACTAGGGGCTAGGGATGGCCCTATTGTCTTCTGTAAATACAAATGGAGGACTTGCGGATTGACTTTTCTATAATCAGTTCCTTAATATTTAAGATATATTTTATCATTTAGGTCATAGTCAAGAGTTTCTTAGAGTTAGAATAGCCATTAACTAGCTTAAGAATGTGATTTGTACAGTACAAAGAGTGAGATACATAGTCATCCTTTTGCCATTATGCTAAATCCATGATTCCAGACTTTGGTAATTTTACTATGATCTTATGATAATTTTACTGATTGCTAGTTATTTTATAGTGTTAGAAATAGTAATATACTTACTAGTCAAGACTGCTCACTCATAACCCATTATTAATGGAAAGAAAATTAACCCTTTTGGTAACACAAAGGATGCCTGTTTAATGGGTGAACAGAAGCTTCCTTCCTTCAGAGGACATACTGTTCCCTTTTGGGAATAAAGACATGTAATAATAACAACTGATGATGGTGAAGATGATGCTGGTGGTGCTGGTGACCACATTTTTCATTAAAACCGTGCTTTATGCTCATTACAGCATGTTAACTTCATACTTTCACCTGATTGCTTTACATCTACTTTTTTTCCCTCTGATGATTCTTTCTGTATTGAGAAATGTGTTCTGGGAGTATGATTTTGGATTTGACAGATGAGATTCTGATGAACCATTGTAAAGCTTAAATCTCTTTCCATTTAGCATCATTATTTTGAACAGAAAGAAAATTTCCCCAAATTGGTCTCTTATGTGGAAAATGAATCATATTTAAAGGGTATCTAGCTTCATAGGGTGAATGATTCCCCATCCTTTATATCAGTGACTTCTTTCTGCTTTGTTTTCTGTGAGATATTCTAGGGGCTTAATTATACCAGAAATCTGTAAACGAGGCAATTCACCCTTGGGGTTCAGAGTATGGATTTTGGGATCTAAGAGACTTATATTTAAATCTCATTTACACCCCTGCTGCCAAAAGATTGGTAATTCAAACCTACTAGCTGCTCCGTCACAGAAAGATGAGACAGTCTGCTTCTGTAAAGATTTACAGCCTTGGAAACCATATGGGACATTTCTCTGTCCTGTAAGATCACTATGAGTCAGAATTGACTCAATGGCAGTAGGTTAACTTTGTGATTTTTCAGTCAGTTGAATACACATATCTTAAAGGTAAGGGCTACTGATAGTACTTGTGTTAGGCTGGGTTCTCTAGAGACACAAAACCAGTAAAGCTTATATATAGAGAGAGACAGAGAAATTTATCTTAGAAAAAGGGCTCACATACTTACAGAAGCTGGCAAGTCCCATATTCTTGGATCAAATGTCAAGCTGCAGACTTTTCCCAACTCATGTAGCTTCAGGGGCTGACGAGCTCAAGGTTGGCAGGCAGTATACTGGCTGTTGACTCCAGTGAATGACGAATCCAAGATCTCTAGGCTGAATGGTGGATTGTCCACTCACAGACAGTTGTAGGCAGCACAACAGGATCCTGATCCACAGAAGAATGTCTCTTTTCCCAGGATGTCCACTAAATATATTAGAAGCAGGCTACACCACTAGGGAAAGTCCCTTTCAATGAATTGGCTGCTCAAAACATATACATCCAATCCCATCATGGGAACAACCCACCTCACAACTGCTTAAACCACACAAAATTGTGGTCCAGCCAAGTTGACATGTAGCTGCAACTATCACAGTACCTAACTCACAGAGTTGTTGTAAGGATTAAATGAAACACCAAACATATGTATGGTGTACAGTTCCAGGAATATAGTAAGTGCTTAAATATTTTCTGTTAATGTAATTATTATGTTAATTATCTCCTTCCCCAAATAAAAATTAATGACCACAGAATATCATCTTTCATCGTAACTAAGAATGAGACCTTACAAACTCTTTGCAAAAATTGGTCTGTTTCAGGGACTTATTCTGCTTCTATAGAAGATTAGTTCACCAGGATCTAATGTGCCGGAGGATTAGTTGGAATGGTCCAGAAAATCATGGGTAAAGGTGGAAGAAGCTGCCACCTTGAGCTTTAGGCTGAATCACAAGGCTGTGAAGACAATGTACAAGTCTATAGAAAGAGTCTTAAAGAGGAAGTGCCAATGCTTCTAGCCAAAGTTTCTAGGTGTCATCTGTTCAGTGCTACTTTCTTGATCCTTACAGTCATTCTGTAGTTAGTTCTGCAGTGCATGAGTCAGTGGGTAGGGATCTAATATGCCCACCAGAGATTTAAAAGGGAGAGGTAAATTTGCAAAATGAAAGTCAGTTCACATGGCTTGCACTAACAATACTACTGAGAGGCTGGATGAAGAGAAAATTGAAAGTGTTCATTTTAAAAAAATGAATTGTATGCTAAGTATTGAGTAAAGTAAAGCTGACCATATTTTATTTATGGAAATAAATTTTGGTCTAACACCACTCTCAGACTTCATTTCAACACGTGTTTATTGAGTATCAACTGTGTGATGGTCAGGTACAGTGTGAAAGATTTAAAAAAAGAGTAAGATGAAGTTTCTGCCCTTAATGAGGTAATGGTCTACTGGAAGAGAGACAAGGATCCATGCAGGTAATTTCAATAAAATATGGAACTCTGGTAGCATAGTGCCTAAGGCACTTGACTGCTAACCAGAAGGCTAGCAGTTCAAACCCACCAGCCACTCCTTAGAAGGAAGGTTGGGCAATCTACTTCCCTAGTGATAGTGCCTCAGAAACTCAAGGAAGGGCTGCTGTGAGTCGATCTGACTTGAAGGCACATAACAACACAGTAACATAAATTCTTTGATAGAGGTGCAAAAGCCTAGAGGAGGGGCAGTCTCCTGCTTGCTTTGATGGTTCAGAAAAGACTTTTTGGAGATGACACCTGAGCTGAGGCTTAAGGATGAGTAAGGAAAAGCAGCCAGATATGGAAAGGTGGTATGGGTATTTTATTTGGAGGAAATAGTATGAGCAGATAGTTGAATTTTTCACCAGTTTTGCTGTGAGTCCCAGTCTGGCTTCAGTGATGCTTGTTATGCAATGCTAGGGCAGGATGACTGTGCTGTAGATATCCTTGTCAGTAGGCTGCAAGTTTTCAATCTTAGGTTGATCATCTTCTAAGATCTGCAACCAAAGGACAGAGGACAACCAATAAACCCTTCTCTACTTGAAGGCATGCTGTGTGGTCACTTGGGCACTCTGGATCAATTATCTGTCAGAATGGCAGATAATGAAGAATCCAAAAATCACTTCAAATTAAGGATCAAAGGCAGATTATAAAGAATTTCTTATATGTTTTATAATGGCCAAACTCATTGCTGTGGAGTCGGTTCAATTCATAGCGACCCCTCTTTGGGTTTCCGAGGCAGTATCTCTATGGAATAGGTTGCCCAATCTTCCTTCTGAGGAGTGGCTGGTGGGTTTGAATGGCCAGCCTCTGGTTAGCAGTCAAATGCCTTAGGCACTATGCCACTGCCTTGGAAACCCAAGGCAGGGTCGCTATGAGTCAGAGTTGACTTGATTGCAGTGAGTTTGGTTGTAGGATGAGTATTTTGGGTCAGTTGGATAAGTATATGTAGCTGACCTAGATTGTTAGCTGTCTCTTCCCTTGTTCTCGTTTCTTGCATATATGATTTTGAAACAAAGGAACACCATTTAGGTGGAGGAGTCCTTGTTTTGAAGAACTATTATAGTAGGTGGCTGTGACGCTGGCCTGGCACTTAGAGAACATTATTCCACTCCCTAAGTTGATTGAATTTTCTCTGAGCTGGCCCTTTTCTGGCTTTTTTTTTTTTTGGAGGCAAGGCGGTCCTTCATGTTTTAGAGTGTGTGTTCATTATCAGATTAGGTCACGATGAAATTTCTTTCCCTTCAAGTTGTATTTCACTATTGGCCAGGTGCATTATAGCTGAAACGTGGGATTACTTTTCCCATGTCCTCAGCAGCAGCTGGTGTTGGTTGCTGTCAGAGGCAAGAACTGTTCTCCCCTGTTGTTGTTAGATGCCGTCGAGTCGTCTCTGACTCATAGCGACCCTGTGCACAGCAGAATGAAACACTGCCAAGTCCTGCTCCAGCTCCGCAGTCCCTGCTATACTTGAACCCATCGTGGCAGCCACTGTGTCAATCCATCTGGTTGAGGGTCTTCCCCTCCTTTGTCAACCCTCCACCTTACCAAGCATGACATCCTTCTCTGGGGAATGGTCCCTTCTGACAACATGACCAAAGTAGATGAGACGAAGTCTGGTCATACTCGCTTCCAAAGAGCATTCTGGTTGCACTTCCTCCAGGACAGATCTGTTAGTTCTTTTAGCAGTCCATGGTACTTTCAGCATTCTTCTCCAGCACCACATCTCAAAAGCATCAATTTTTCTTCTGTCTTATTTATTCATTGTCCAGCTCTCATATGCTTATGAGGCGATTGAAAATATCATGGCTTGTGTGAGGCCATGCAACCTAGTTCTCAAGGGGACATCTTTGCTCCTCAGTACTTGAAAGAGGTACTTTGCAGCCAACTTGCCCAGTGCTATACATCGTCTGATGTCCAGACTGCTGCCTCCATTGGCGTTGATTATAGTACCAAACAATGTGAAGTCTTTGACAACTTCAATTTTTTCTCCATTCATTGTAATGCTGATTACAGGTCTAGTTGTGAGAATTTTTGTTTTCTTTATATTGAGATGTAATCCATACTGCTGTTCTCCCCTAATGTACTCCATACACTAGAACAGATACATGATTCATCCTGTTGGAATTTTGAGTTCCTCAGTTGTCAGAGATAAAAAGTCTCAAATGCATGGGTTTTCTAGCTTTCATCTACTCATATAAAGGGAGAAGAATTATTTTGTCCATTCTCCCACTTCAAATGTAGAATTCTCTGTACATCAGTATGTATATAATTTATAACAAACATTTATGACAACATATCGTTTCTTTATCTTCATACTTTAAAATCAATAGCATTGTTAGTTGTCATCAAGTCAGTTCCAACTCAGGGTGATCCTATGTAGAACACAATGACACATTGCCCAGCTCTGCACCATCTTCCTAATGTTGCCATGCTCAAGTCCATTGTTGTAGCCACTGTATATTTTGAGAGTCTTCCTACTTAGTGGGCTCACCTTCCAGCATTACATTGGGTGGTATTCTGTTGTGATACATAGAGTTTTCGTTGATAAATTTTCAATGGACTCGATGGCAGTGAGTTTTTTTAATAACAAATTGTATACATGATAGTCATTATGTTCTTGGTACTGGCATGTTTTACACACTTATATCGTTTAATGTTTACTGCAACCTCTGAGATGAGCGCTGTTATTCTTCCCATTTTACAAGTGAGAAAACTGAGTCTTAGAGAACATAAGTAACTTTCCCAAGATCAGCAAATAATTTCAATTAAGACCTATTTGACTCTTGTCCTCATGTTCTTAACTACTATGCTACATTGTCTCTCTGTTTGATTTTGGAGATATTGGGATATGATGACAATATATGTGGAAGTTATGACTTGGTGTTTGCCCTAAAATTCATCAGTATCAATCAGAGTTATTCTGATGTGGGTGATTTGGACAACTGCTTCCTTCCTGGGTTTAGTTTTCCTGGGTATTTGAAGGCAAGCATGCCTGGGGGCTACCATTCACATACCTGGGAGAGAAAAGTAAAATGATCTTTGTAGAAAAGTAGAACCTTAGTGAAAACTGTGCCAGGAAAAAGGATCACCAAATTACTTGGCTTCTTGCAGTGCTGGAGGGATTCCACATGCCAGATTGGCATTTCTGTCCAGAGGTACAAATCTATACCTGGCACAAACCAACTTCTCACCTTTTCATGTGAGATTTATGATTAGCTGCGGCTTTTGATTGAGCCATAATCGAGGGAGGGGGGAGTGCAGAAGCCCCAGCCCCTCTGCTGGGCCACAGAAGACTTAATTTCTTCCTCTTTCTGTTTTAGAAATTCATGGGAGGAATCTGTTTTTCCCAATTCTCTTCCTGTGATTCCTTCTTTCTTATTTTATTGGCATAAAAATTTCCAATGAAGGGACAGTTCTGGGTGCTGTCAACTGGTGAGGTGGCTTTTGTGCTGATTTGATTGTGACCCAGAGTAAGAAATATATTTTACATTGTGACTCAGTATGTATTCACGCACACACATTCACAAGCGAAACAGAAGTTATGTGAAATACTTCACTACTAAACTGAAAAAAACAAACTCACTACCATTGAGTCGACCCTTCTTTGGGTTTCTGAGGCAGTAACTCTACAGATGTAGATTGCCCAACATTCCTTCTGAGGAGTGATTGGTGGGTTTGAACACCAGCCTTCTGGTTAGCAGGCAAATGCCTTAGGCACTATGCCACCAGAGCTCCAGTCATTAAGTCTGAGATTTCCTATCCTGGTCTATTATATTGGCATAAAAATTGGTGGCTGGGCCCAATAAACTGACTTTATTATTCACTGCTGGGTAGCAACCCATTATTTGAAAATTACTACTTGTGGTGTGTTTGTGGGATCCCTTACAGTGATTGATAGGAGCTGAGCATAACAGCATAAGCTGATCCTTTTGTGAGTAAATTTGAACACTCAGGTCTAGTCTAAACGCATTAATAAATATAAGCAACATTTGTATTTTATTTATTTTTTCTAAGTCTAACTCAATATCCTTCTAAGTGTTTGGGTTTTCCTATAACTCGAAATGGAAGCAAGTCATCTGAACACTTCTCCCAAGTCTACGGGTCTAGGTGAAGCACAAGAGAAGAGAACTTGGGGGAGTTTCTGTGTGAAGGCCAAGGGTCCTCTGCCTTTGTCTGCTTAGATGAGTACAGGGCAGAAGTGCAAAGCCATGGGAATTATGCTCTTGGGAGCTACTTCTTGCTCTAATCAGCCCCATTCTTTGGGGTGTCATAGTTGATAACAGTAATAATGGAAAAGAGATTTTTGTTTTTTTTCCTTTTGCCAAAGTATTGACTCAAGGAAGGACATTTATCTCTTTAATAACAAAGGGAATGGGCTGCTTTGATACGCAAGATGGCATGAAATGCTCCCTGCTGATGTATTCTTTATGCATTACCCTGCCTTCCAGACTGTAAGTTCATTAAAACTACTGAATGAATGCCAGGGTGAAGAAGATTAAGCTGTAATTTACTATATTTCATGGCTGGCTTCTCCTTTTCTTTAAGCCCATTCATCTGTGAGTGAGTCACAAAGAGACAGCAAACTCATCACTGAGTATCATGCATTCTAGGACCTCTTTGGAAACTGACATTTGATTCTTCTGCGATGCAATCAAGAGAGAGCTCTTCCCTTCCCTTCTGGCTTCTGCCTGCCCGTGCTTCATTATTCACTTCATCACAGGCAGATCTCAGAGCTGTCAGATGATTTCAGGTGAAGATGAGTTTTGAGAACTCACCTTCTGAATTACTGTGTTGGTAACAGAGAGCCGACCCAGTTACGTAATTCCTTCCTTCGCTTATGTTTTCTGATTCGTAGACTGGTTTTCCTCCATTTCCATCTCTTTGCTCACTTGAGAGTCCTTCTTTATGCTTTCTTGCAACATTCATCAGCATTACTCCTGGGTACTCCACAAGCAGTACTTCACAGACTTTAATGTACATCACTTGAGGATGTTGTGAAAATGCTGATTCTGATTCAGTAGGTTTGGGGCAGGGCCTAAAACTGCATTTCCTATAGGTGGTCTCTGAAGAGCGAAACCCATAGGTTGGTGTGTAGGTGCTGATGAAAAGGCACTATGTGTATGCCTACTGTTTTGAAAATACCTTGTATGTGAGCGTATGATGATGGATTTTTATTTATATTAAAAGAATCAGGAATCATCATTCTTTCTAGATACAGTTGAGTTTCACCCTGCAGTCTGATCACTTTTCTTTATGCATTTATCTTGCATTTTACATTTGCCTTTTGGGAATCCAGTGGTGTAGTAAATAAGGATTTGGCTTCTAACCAGAAGGTCAGCAGTTTGAATCCACGAGCTGCTGTGCAGGAGAAAGATGAGATAGTCTGCTTCTGTAAAGATTTACAACCTTGGAAAACCCCATGGGGTAGTTATACTCTATCCTAAAGGGTCACTATGAGTTGTAATTGACTCGATAACAGTGGGTTTGGGAATCAAGGTTCCTTTTCCAGGCAGGGCTGTCTCCAAATACCATCAGCAGTGAAAGGTTTTCTGTGAACTGGATTCTTGCTTTGGAGTTGGGAGGTGGCAGAGACAGGAAAACTCTCAGAGTGTGAGAAAGTCTTGGTAGTGGCACATCATTTAGTCAGAAAAAAAAGCCTGGGATGGGGAAGAAGTCTGTGCTGAGACAGCCTGGCATCCAGTTGTTGTTGTTATGTGCCATTGAGTTGGACTCTACTCATAGTGATCCCTCCTTAGGTTTTCGAGGCAGTATCACTACAGAAGTAGATTGCCCCATCTTCCTTCCGAGGAGTGGCAGGTGGCTTTGAACCACCAGCCTTCTGGTTAGCAGTCAAGTGCCTTAGGCACTACGCTACCAGAGCTCCAGTTAGGGGAAGAAAAGTAGCTTTACTCTCCTCTGCAGGCTGTGAGGTCTCCACTTCTCCCTCACAGTCCTTGATGTGGCCTCTTCTCTCCTGTGGGCTCTTCTAGCTGGCTGTGGCACCCTGGGTTTCTGTAACACAAGTTGTTGTGACATACACACCATCATAAGTAATTTAAGAAGAAAAATATCATCTCTTTTGACTATGCTGTAGCTTTTTTTGCTTTAGAAGGAATCTTAGATGTCATCCTGCTCAGTCTCAAATGAAACAATTGAGCTCAAATGGTGAAGCATTGTGCCCGAGGGCAGATGACCTCACAGGTAGTCTCCTGACTTCTAGAAGAGAACTTACTGGATAATCTTCTGGTATTTTTCCACCAAGCAGTACTGCTCCTGGACCGCAGAGTTGTCAGCTGATTTCCAGGTGAAGATGAGTTTTGAGAACTCACCTTCTGAATTACTAGGCAGACTTATGGCTGCCTCAAGCTAAGAATCCTATCTCAGGTGCTCTCTGACAATGTCAGGATATAGAGTCTTTTTGCCCTGTCTCCTCCCACTCCCACCCTCTCTCTTGTGCAAATGCTCTTTTGGTTGGAAAGTCTACCATTCTCCACACTGCATGCACTTCTACACAGATCTACACAGTGCCCTTGCTTGTCAGCTCTATTTATCTATCAGGGCCCAGATTGACTTCTACCTCCTCTTTGAACCTAAGATGGTTAGCCTGGGCATCCAGAGTCCTGGTATGTAGAAATATCCTCTATCAAACCTATATATGCTGTTGAATGTACTCCCATACACCATCCCACATCTGTTCAGTTTACATATCCACCTATGTATCCACTTGTAAATTAATGTTTGTTATTACTGTTTCTGCACTATTGTTTATGTAATTGTATTTACTGTTGTTGCATTTTACTTTTCTGTATCTACCAGTGTCTTTGCCTTGGTCATGTTGTGCTAACTTCCCCTCTTACTATATATTGCCTTTCCCTCCTCCCAAGTTAATTCATGTCTGTTATCTAGTTAGTGATTTTCTCTTCCTTCTCCTCCCATCACTGGGAACCATCAAAGAATGTTTCTTTCTGTGCTTAAACCTTATCCTGACTTTTTATAATAGTGGTCTCATACAATATTTGTCCTTTTGTGACTGACTTATTTCTCTCAATATAATGTCCTTCAGTATGACACTATGAGATGTTTTGTGGATTCATTGTTATTTAATGTTGCATAATATTTCATTGTGTGCATGTACCACAGTTTATTTATCCTTTCAGCCATAGATGTTGTTTCCACCTTTTTTGCTTTTAATACTGTGATGAACATGAGTGCACATGTATCTATTTGTGTCATAGCTCTTATTTCTCAATGGTGGGGAGTGCTGGATCAGATGATATCTCTAACTTTTTAAGGAAGTGCCATACCATTGTCCTCAGTGGTTGTACCATTTTATAATCCCACCAGCAGTGTATGAGAGTTCCAATCTCCCCACACCGTCACAAGCTTTTGTTGTTTTCTGGTCATTGATATTATTGCTGGGATGAGATGATGTCTCATTTGTTGTTTTGATTTGCATCTCTCTAATGGCTAATGATTTGGAGCATCTCTTCATGTATTTGTTGGCCACCTGACTGCCATCTTTGGTGAAGTGTCTGTTCATGTCCTTTGCCCATTTTTTAATTGAACTGTTTGTTTTTTTGTTGCCTTTGTGTTGAAATTTTCTATACGTTTTAGAGATTAGAGTTTCTTGTCAGATATGTAATTACCAAGATTTTTTTCCCAGTCTGTAGATTTTCTTTGTACTCTTTTAGAGAACTCCTTTTATGCACATAAGTGTTTAATTTTTAGGAGGTCCCAGTTGTCTGGTTTATCTTCTGCTGTTTGTGAATTTTAGTTAAGTTTGATAGACTATGCCATAAGTTTGCCCTGACTCTTCCATGATCTGTATAGTTCTAGGTTTTACATTTAGGTCTTTGATCCTTCTTTTGTAGTTTTTGTGTATGGTATGAAGGATGGATCCTGCTTAATTTTTTCTGCAAATGGATATTGAGTTTTGCCAGCACCAATTGTTAAAGAGACTATCTCTTCCCTAGTTAGTGGATTTCAACCCTTTGCTGGAGATCAACTGTTCATAGGTGGATGAAATTACTTCTGGGTTCTCAGTTTTGTTCCACTGGTGTATATGTCTGCCCTTGTACCAGTACCAGGCTGTTTTGACTACTGTGGTTGAATAGAAGGTTTTGAAATTGGGAAATGTGAGATCTCCTACTTTATTCTTCTTCAGAAGTGCTTTGCTTATCTAAGGTCTCTCTCCTTTCCATACAAAGTTGGTAATTAGCTTTTCTGTCTTCTTAAAGAAAGATGGTGGAATCCAGATCAGGATTACATTATATAGAAATCACTTTAGGTAATATTGACATTTTTACAATGTTAAGTCTTTATCTGTGAACATGGTATGGTTTTCCATTTGTATAGATCACTTTTGGTTTCTTCCAGTAGAATTTTGTAGTTTTCTTTGTATAAGTCTTTTATATCCATTGTGGTATTTTGTCTTTTGGGGGGCTATTGTAAATGGTAATGTTTTTCTGATTTCCTCTCAGAGTTCTCTTTTTTAGTGTAGAGGATTCAGACTCGGTTTTGTATACTGATCTTGTATCCTGCACTTTACCAATTCCTTCCATTAGTTCCAGTAGTTGTCTTACAGAGTGTCTGAAATTTTTTGTGTGTAAGATTATATCATCTGCAAATAGTGATAATTTTACTTCTTCCTTACTGTTTTGGTTACTTCATACTGCTCTAACAGAAAACACCATAAATGGGATAGTTTGAACAAACAGGAGTTTATTTTCTTACAATTTTGGAGGCTAGAAGTCTTCAGTTCAAAGTGCCAGGTCTAGGGGCTGGATGAAAGCCCCACAACCTTGGGCTTCAGCTCTGCCTCCTGCTCCCAACCCACTGAAGCTGGAGGCCTTTCTTCACTCAAGCAGCTGCTGGCTGCTGAGGCTGACAAACCCAAGGTCAACAAGTAGAAAGGCACAGTCCCAATATTACCATACAACATGGCAGGCCACTAATTCAAGTCCAGAAAAAGTCCCAAGAACAGCAGGTCATGGCAGGCTGCTGAACAACGGCTTGGCTACATGTAGGGTTCAGGTGTGCCAAAAAGCTGTAGACCATTCCCAAAGCTTCTTATATACTGGAAGCAGACCACATCCCTAAAGCAGCTACTCCACTGCTTGTGGCAGATTCCACCATGGAATTATTGCCAGTCCCATCATGGGGAATAACTGCCATTAGCTGCTCAGCCACTCAAAACCAGGCCAAGCCAAGTTGACGTATAGCCTTAACGACTATACTTAACAGTTTGGGTGCCTTTTATTTCCCTTTCCTGCCTTCTTGCTGTGGCTGGGACTTCTAGGACAAATACTGAGTTAAGAGTGATGATAAAGGGCATCCTCATATGGTCCCATTCTCTAGGGGAATGCTTTCAGCCTTTCTCCATTGAAAATAATGTTGGCTGTTGGTTTTGTGTATATGTTTAGGAATTTCGCTTCTATTCCTATTTTGCTGAGAGGTTTTTTTTTTTTTTAATCAGAAATAGGTGTAGGATTTTATTAAATATCTTCTCTGACTTGACTTACATGATCATTTGGTTCTT
>NW_006921595.1:761543-771389 GCF_000298275.1 Orycteropus afer afer
ATATAATGTTAGATTCTATTGGCTAGGATTTTGCTGAGGATTTTTGCATTTATGTTCATGAGGGATATTGGTCTATAATTTTCTTTTGTAGTTGTGTATTTACTTGATTTTGGTATCAGGGTTATTATACTTGCATCATAGAATGAATTTGGCAGTATTCTGTCCTTTTCTGTGTGCTAGAATAGTTTGAGTAAAATTGCTGTCAGCTCCACTCAGTATGTTTGGTTGAATTCTTCAGTGAAGCCATTTGGGCCTGAACTTCTTTTTGGTGGTGGTGGGGAATTTTTTATGTGACCTGTTCAATTTCTTCTTTTGATATGGATCAGTCCAAATTTTCTGCCTCAGTCTGTATTAGTTTAGGTAGATAATGTGTTTCTAGAAATTTGTCTATTTCTTCTAGATTTTCAAATTTATTGGAGTCCAGTTCTTCATAGTATTATGTTATTATCTTTTTTTTTTTTCAGTTGGTTCTGTTGTAAAATCACCCCTTTAATTTCTTATTCATGTCACTTACATCTTCTCCCTCTTTTGTTAATTTGGCCAATGGTTTGTTAATTTATTAATCCTTTCAAAGAACCAACTTCTAATGTTTCCATTGTTTTGGTTTTCTGTTTCATTTATTTCTGCTCAAATCTTTGTTATTTCTTTTCTTATTGTGACTGTGGACTCTTTTTATTCCTCTTTTTCTATTTGTTGGAGTTGTAAAGTCAGGTATTGATTTTGGGTCTTTCTTCATTTTTGATGTGTACATTTTATTGCTATAAATTGACCACTGAGTACTGTTTTGCTGTGTCCTGAAGACTTTGGTATATTGTGTTTTAATTGTCTTTGACTCTAGGAAAATTTTTATTTCCTTTTTTTAATTTCTTCTGTTACTCAGTGTTTTAAAGCAGGTGTTATTCAGTTTCCATATATTTGGTTTTTCCCTTGTTTTCTATTATATTAATTTCTCATTTATATCATAATCTAAGTGATGTCTGTACTATTTTGATGTTTTGGAATTTATTGATTCTTGCTTTGTGGCCTAACATATGGTCTATTCTGGAGATTGATCCTTGTGTGCTGCAAAAGAATGAGTACTGTGCTATATTGTTGGATGGAGTGTTCTATAAATATCTATGAGATCAAGTTGGTTGATTGCGTTGTTTAGATCTTCTGTATAGTTTTGAGTTTCTTTTTAGTGATGCTGTCTGTCATCAAATGTGGTGTGTTAAAGTCTTGTACTAGTATTTTGGAGTTTTCTATTTCTCTTCTCAATTCCATTAAAATTTGTTTTATGTATTTTGGAGCTCTTTCCTTGGGTGCATATCTATTTATTATAGTTATATCATTTTGTTGGATTAACCCTTTAATCATTATATAATGCCCTTCTTTGTCTCTTATGCTGGTTTTTTCCTTAAAGTCTATTTTATCAGAAATTAATATTACCATTCCTGCTGACTTTTGATTGCTTATATATGTTTTCCATCCTTTCATTTTTAGCTGATTTTTATCGTTGTGTCTAAGATATGTCTGTTCTAGTCAGCATATTAATGGGTCATGTTTTCTTATCCATTCTGCTGTTCTTTGTCTTTTGACTGGTTCTTTAGTCCACTAGCATTCAATGTAATTATTGACAAGTGTAAATTTATTGCTTTCATTTTGTTGGTCCGTTTTTTGGTGCTTATGATTTCTTTGTTCTGTATACTTTTCTGTGCTTAATTCTTTTTGTTTATGGATTTTCTCTTTATTTCCTTAATTGCTGTTGATTTTGTGTTTACTGAGTATGATATTCTTCTTTTTAATTTTAGTGAGGAAGTTTATGGATTTTCTTTGTAAGTACCCTGAAATTTATCTTCCTAATTTTAAAACAGTCTGTGTTATCTTGATATCACCATAACTTCCTTTCCATATGGAAGTTCTGTAACTATACCATTTATTCTCTCTTTTTGTTTTGAAGTTCTCATCATTTATAAGATTGGCTTCTCTGGTTCCCTATTTTTAGTTTTATAGGTTTAGTTTATTTTTGAAAATTCTTTATCTGGCTTGGTTTCTCGGTGAGGTTGTCATGTGTCTTAATCTCAGGTTGTTGTCTTCTGTTAGTACTCTGTCCAAAGGACTCCCTTTAGTATTTTTCATAAAGTTGGTCTGGCTTTTACAAATCCCCCTAATTTCTCTTTATCTGGAAATGTCCTGATTTCCCCTTGTATGTGAGGGACAGTTTTGCTAGATATATAATTCTTCATTGGCAATTTCTTTCTTTCAGGGTTTTTCCTTCTTTCCTGCATTGTTCCTGCTGAGAAATCAGAGTTTAGTCTTTTTGGCTCTCTTTGTAGGTATCATTTCATTTTTCCTGAGCTGCTTTCAGAATTCTTTCTTTGCCTTTGGTTTTGGAAAGTTTGTTTATGATATGCCATGCCACAGTGATTTTCTTTTGAAATCTATCCTACTTGGGGTTCATTGAGCTTCTTGAATGGAAATCTTGTTTTTCATGATATTAAGGATGTTTTCTGCTAGAAAATCTTTGAAAATTTTGTCTGCAATTTTTTTTTGTCTCTTCCTGTTCTAGAATTCCAATTACACATAACTTATACTTCTTCATGGTGTCTCATATAACTCTTAAGCTTTCTTCATTATTTTTTCTGATTGTTTCTCTAACAGATTGGTATCAAGGATTTTGTCTTCTATTTCACTGATTCTGACTTCCATTGTTTCAATTCTACTCCTTTATCCTTCCAATGTGTTATCTATTTTTGAAATTTTAATGTTAATCTTCTGGATTTCTATTTGCTGTTTTTGTATGGTTTCTAATTGTGTATTCATTTTGTTGTTTTGTTCTTGTATTGCTTTTCTGAATTTTTCTAGTATTTTGTCTGTGTTTTCCTTGATCTCTTTATTGATGTCAATGTATAAGTCTTTTGAATTCCTTATCAGTTAGTTCCATTATCATTTCTTCCTGAGGGATGTTCCTAGTTCTTTATTTTGATCACTTGCTTGAGCCATCTTATCCTACTTCTTTAAAACAAACCATTTTCATGGAGTCGGATCTGACTCATAGCGACCCCTCCTTGGGTTTCCAAGGTGATATCACTGTGGAAGTAGATTGCCCAAACTTCCTTCTGAGGAGTCTTGCTTCTTTAGGTGATTTTGTATTGTCTCTTATTTCTGAGGAAATAAAGTGTTGTTATATTTATTAATTGTATATATTTTTTCTATGTCCACATTTTTGTTTTGATGTATCTGGGCGGATGGGATGGTGTGGTGCTCTTGTCACTAGTTTGACCACATTGGAGTGCTTGCCACCTGTCTCCAGGTGCATGGGCTGGTTGTTGGGTGTGTAAACATGGCACTTTGTTCTCAGGTCTTGTGAGAAAGCTTAGGGTTGGTTGAGTGAGCATTGGATACTGTCTATTATTCATCCAGTGGTGCAGGAGAAGGTGGTGGCACTCACTGAGTGCATGGCTTAGCAGTTTTGGGTGTGGCTGGTGAGTCAGGACATGGTCATTACCTCCTGCTGAATGAGTGGGGTGGCAGGTGCATGCATGGTTTTGCTGCCTTTGCCTCTTGCACAAAGGGTAGGGGTGAGTGTTGGGCAGATATATGCCTGATTACATGTTTGCTGCCCCTTGCTGGGTGGAGGGAAGGAGATGGGCTAGTGGCAGGAGGAGAAAAAGAAGAGGGAGCAATGGATGGTGTGCATGGGGTTGTATTGCCTCTTGCTGGGTTGGGGAAATGAGGAGAAAGCTCCATTGGGTCTGTGGGTGAGAGGGGTAGAGTGAGTGGCCAACACCAAGATAGAGGGTTCTACAACTGCTCAGCTGGATTGGAGGTAGGAGGGACAGGACAAGCAGCCCATGCTGTGCTTGAGCTGTCTGCCACTGCATAGCTGGGTTGGCAGGCAAAAGGGGTGGGATGAACAGCCAGCACTGCATCAAAGTGGCCTGCTGGTGCTCAGCTGGGTCATTGGGTGTGGGGAAAGGTAGTAGTTGGGGCTTAGTGGGGTTGAAAGGGGAGGGGTTCATCCATTGGTTTTCAAGCAGTCAGGGCTGCAGGGATGGAGGGGGGTTGTGCAGCTAATCACCAGGAGGGTGGGGGAAATGGGATTGTGCTCCTCTGGTCACTGGATGAGAGTGCATTGGCTCCTATTACCATAAGGGGTGGGGAAAGAGTGGGGTGAGTGGCAGGGGGAAAAAGAGAATGAGTGGCAGATGGCTATGTGTGGATTTGTGCTATCACTGCCTCTCAACGAGTGGGGGAAAGAGAGAGGGAGCTTAGCTGGTTTGGTGTTTAGGAGTCTTAGGGCCTGTGGCTGATGCTTCACTAGAGTGGTCTTCTATAGCTCAGCGGGGTGAGTGGGCAGGAGGAGTGGGGTGAGTGGCTGGCACTGTGCTGAAGTGTCCTACTGCGACTCAGCAGGGTTGCTGGGCATGGATGGATGGGTCATGGTCAAAGCTGGGTGGAGGGGTAAAGAGGAGACTGGTACCTTGGTTTCTGGCAGTTGGAGCTGCAGGGATGGGCTGGCGGGGGGTCTGTGCTGCTAATCACCAGGACGGTCAGGGGAGGGTGTGAGTCCTCCTTTGGTCAGTGGGTGAGGGTGGTGGTTGCAGCAATGGGGACCTTATTTCACTACACAGTTAGTCGATGCCCTGTTGGGAACTCCATGAAATTGTCTTCTGTAGTTCTCATCTGGAATTGCTGCTATCTTTTGTCTCAAGATGACCACACTGTATAGGGCTAGCTGGCAGCACCCTTCTGCTCTGTCTCTTCTTGTTCATTGTTGTTAATCAATTTTTTTCTTGTAGTCAGTGTTTGATCTAGTTCTTTTTCCTTTCATTTGATACTCAGGATTCCAGGTTTGTCTTCTGTATCTGTTTCACTTAGTTCCTTGAGTCTTTGCTGTAGACGGATTTTGTGATGTGTCTGACTAAGCCACTATTTTGGCCAGAAGTCTCCTGTATCGTCATAGTATTTTTTTGAAGCACATAGTTTTTCCCTACAGTACTCAATCAAAATGACTTTCTGCCTTCTGACATCATTTAGCTTGTAATTCTTCTTTGATTGTTTCTGTCTGACAGTTTTGTCTTTCGTGCTTAGATTTTGAGTTTGAATGCTGGGACTGAGTGAGTCCTGAGAAGGTACATGCTATGAATACTCGATGTATTGAACATTGACAAGTCACTTAAATATATTATTAGATGTTCTCTGGTAGCATAGTGCCTAAGGCACTTGACTGCTAATCAGAAGGCTGGTGGTTCAATTGGGCAATCTACTTCTGTAGTGATACTGCCTCGGCAACCCAAGGAGGGGTCGCTATTAGTCGGATCTGATTTGACGGCACATAACAACAACAACAGCTTGTGAGGGGTGAGCATCTTCTTGCCCAGAGTGTTATGCCTTATCAGGGATCTTGCTCACTGCAACTGGATTACAAGCTCTTAGCACCTACTTGACCTGTCTCTACTTGGCCTGTCTCTCCGTGTGACCAGGTTGTCATTGCTGTTGTTATTATTAGATGCTGTCAAGTCGGCTCTGACTTATAATGACCCTAAATATAAGAGAACAAAATGCTGCCCATTCCTGTGCCATCTTTACAGTCATTACTATGTTTGAGCCCATTGTTGCTGCCAGTGTGTCAGTCCATTTCATTGAGTGTCTTCCTCTTTTTGTTGACCCTCCACTTTATCAAGCATGATGTCCTTCTCCAGGGATTAGTACCTCCAAAGTGCATGAAATGAAGTCTCTTCATCCTCACTTCTAAGGAGACTTCTGGTTGTACTTTTTCCAACACAGATTTGTTTGTTCGTCTGGCAGTCCATGGGATATTTATTGTTCTTTGCCAACACTGTAATTCAAATGCATCAATTCTTCTTTGTTTTTTCTAATTCATTTACTAGCTTTTGTATGCATATGAGGTGATTGAAAATACTATGGCTCAGGTCAGATGCCACCTTAGTCCTCAAGGTGACATCTTTGTTTTTAACACTTAAAGAGATCTTGTGTAGCAGATTGGCCCAATGCAATGTGTCATTTGATTTCTTGACTGCTGCTTCTGCGGGCATTAATTGTGAATCCAAGAAAATTCAATACTTTCTCCATTTATCATGATGCTGCTTATTGGTCCAGTTGTGAGGATTTTTGTTTTCTTTGTGTCAAGGTGTAATACATATTGAAGGCTATAGTCTTTGATCTTCATTAGTAAATACTTCAAGTTTTCTTCACTTTCACCAAGCAAGGTTATATCATCTGTGTATTGCAGCTTGTCAGGGAGTCTTCCTCCAGCTCTGATGCTGCATTCTTCAGAATCAAATTTCTCAGATTATTTTCTCAGCATACAGATTGAATAAGTATGGTGAAAGGATACAATCCTGACACACACTTTTTTTGGATTTTAAACCACACAATATCCCATTGTTCTGTTTGAACGACTGCCTCTTGTTCTATGTATGGATTTCACATGAGCACATTAGTGCTTACTTTTAGGGGTTTTCACAGTAGCCCCATATGTTCCCCATGTTTCAGGAGTTCAGTAGACATTCACTGAGCACAACAATGTACCAGTCATTGTGCTGAACACTGCAAGTGCAGTGAGCAGGGAGACTGAAGCTCTTTCTTCTGTATGCTCTTGGTCCTGCTATAGCCTAGGACAGTGGTGACACCATTTGGAGGACCCAGGTGGAGACAAAGTGGCTTGACTTGTGTAGGTGAAACATACTCAAAGTGCTACACCTTCAATGCAACAATCATTTCCATTAAGAAATAAATCTTATTTCCACCCCTCCCCTTTTTTTAAAAATCCTGTTCCTAGGTTTCTTCAAGAAAAGAAGTCAAAACTGGTAATACTGGAAGTGCTTGTGTTTTCTATCATTTCTTCATTAGAAGAATTTTGTAACTGGAAGTGCTCTTAGAGCTCATTTGATGAAGTGATTTTCAAGCAATTTTAGCAACAGAAACTTTTTTATAATTGAAATATCAAATAGAACCTTAAAATGTAAAATAGATAAAAAACAGTATCTTATTGTTATATGTGTTAACTTTGCTATGGTAGAGACTATCTCAGATATCAGTGAGCTCCAATAACAAGCTTTCATTTCCTGTTCACATTCCTTGTCCTGGCTGGGGGTCAGTTGCTGCTGTGGCTCTGCTCAGTTTGCTTGGCTCTTTTGCACAAGTCCACTGGTACTGGGGCCCAAGAGAAACAAAACCCAGCTCCTATATGGGACATAGCTGTTGTGGCAGAAGACATAAGGAAGAGAAAGACAACCGACTTGGTCACTTTTAAAGCATTTGCTCCTTATTAGAGTATTTTATGACTCATTTCTCTGGGCAAATCAGATGTCGTGGCCAAGGTCTACATCAGTGGGTGGAGGAGTGTATTTTAGCCAGGGGGAGTATATATTAGCAAATGGTAATAGCACCTACCAGAGTTTGCCTTTAGTTTATAAGTTCAGATTTATAACCTTGATTTTAAATTCAGTCAAAGAACAGGGAGGAGTGTGCATCAGAGCTGCAGTCTTACATCAACTTCACCATCTAGTTTATTTCCCTATTTTATTTTTATTTCATGGTGTCATAAAGACCCTGATTTGTACATAGATAAGTAGAAGTGTACTGATGTGTTCATTTTTACATGAGAAAACTTGTAGAGATATGAATTTTTAAGATTAGTAGTTCAAAAGAACAACTCTATAATCAGGCATCCATCCACATGTTCAAATATACATGAAGCTTGATTCTTAGGAGAGGAGCTTGATTCTTTGTACACACACAAGTGTGGTGGGCTACAATATGTTAAAATTTTATTTGATTAAACACATTAGAGAGTTTGTGCTGTTGTTTTAAAATTCTTTTTTCCCCTGTCAAGTAAAATATGAATACATTTTCCCTGTAAACAATTAAACTATCCCTGAGAAGACTGAAGTCTTCAGCCCCCTTTGACTACTGTCCTTATTCCTGGTTCTTCTTGAGAGACTATAACTATTATCAGTTTAGGGTCTCTGTGTGTATGTTTTATACAATATTTATGTATTTTTCTGCATCTTACTTTTTCACTCAGTCATATCTTAGAGATTTTTCTATTCCAATTCATACAGATTTACTTCTTTTTAAAAAAATCATACTATGCCTAAATCATAATTAGTTGAGCTGTTCCCACCTAATGATGGACATTTTGGTTGTTTCCAGTTCTTTGCTGTGATAAATAATGCTGTAGTGAAATAAGGCATTTACTGTGTTTATTAGGGAACACAGTCTTTAAAATGCCCAGATGCAATGTCTAAATCCTGTGCTTTCTGGCTCTTTCAGATGTATTGGTGCATGTAATCAATGTTCACTGCTTTGAAAATCCCTTTTATAACATTTAGGCGCTTTTTAAAACCTGGGTTACATTACCTGTTTGAGTAAAAGCCATTAAATATGAAAACCCTGCTGTTAAACTTTTGATTTCTTGAGTTCATTTTTCTGAAATGCTGTGATATCTGTCCCTCCCCAGAAAAGCATCCTTTTCCCTCTAGTCCTTCTGTCCTGCCTTTCATTCCTTACCACTCTCACCTTCCACTTTTTGTGCACGTTCCAGATAGCTTTCCATGTATTATCTTGATTTATTCTCCCTCTTCACAGTGTGTAGGTCATTGTTAAAACAAACTATGTACAACGTCACTTTGAATTCCTTACTTTTCCAAAGAACATGGGAAAAGATATAAACTAGAAATTGTAATAATGATGATGATGAGCTGGTTCTCACATTTGTTGTTGTTGTGAGGTGCTTTTGAGTTGGCTCCAACTCATAGTGACCCCATATACAACAAAACAAAGCACATTTGTCTTGTGCCATTCTCACAATCCTTGCTATACTTGAACCCAGTGTTGCAGCCACTGTCAATCCATCTTGTTGAGGGTCTTCTCCTTTTTTGCTCATCCTCTACTTTACCAAGTGTGATATCCTTCTCCAGGGAATGGTCCCTTTTGACAACATGACCAAAGTAGACAAGACGAAGTCTGGCTATTCTCACTTCCAAGGAGCATTCCAGCTGCACTTCTCCCAGGATAGATTTGTTTGTTCCGGCAGTCCATGGTACTTTCAGTATTCTTTGCCAACACTAACTCAAAAGTATCAACTTTCCTTTGGTCTTCATTATTAATTGTCCAGCTTTCACATGCACATGAGGCTATTGAAAATACCATGGCTTGGGTCTTCAAAGTGACATCTTTGCTTCTTAATGCTTTAAAAAAAGTCTTCTGCAGCAGATTTGCCAAGTCCAATATAATGCCTGATTTCTTGAAGTCTTCTCAACACTTCCATGGGTGTTGATTGTGAATCCAAGTAAAATGAAATACCTGACAACTTTAGTCTTTTCTCCATTTATCATGATGTTGCTTATTAGTCCAGTTTCATTTCCTTTATGTTGTGGTATAATCTGTACTGAACACTGCAGTATTTGATCTTCATCAGTAAGTGCTTCAAGTCCTCTTCACTTTCAGCAAGCAAGGTTAGGTCATCTTCATATCTCTGGCTGTTAATGAGTCTTCCTCCAATCCTGATGCTGCATTTCCCTTCATATAATCCAGCTTCTTGGATTATTTGCTCAGCATACAGATAGAATCAGTATGGTGAAATGATACAACTTGATACACATCCTTCCTAATTTTAAACCATGCAATATCCTCTTGTTCTGTTTGAATGACAGGTTCCTCATGAGCACAATTAAGTGTTTTGGAATTCCCATTTCTCACAATGTTATCCATAATTTGTTATGATCCACACAGTCAAATGTTTACACAGGTAAACATCTTTCTGGTATTCTTTGCTTTCAGCCAAGATCCATCTGACATCGGCAATGATATTCCTCCTTCCATGTCCTCTTCTCGCAT
>NW_006921595.1:775334-796890 GCF_000298275.1 Orycteropus afer afer
GGGAAAGTGTTCAGTGCAGATCAGTGAGTAAGCACAAGCCCACCTTGTTTCAGTACCTATGCTTAAACATTAGCAGAGTGCTAGTCTTTTTATTTTTAGGTGTAAATTGAATGAGTAATTCAGCTGCCATGGCTGCTAACTCTGTGAACATCTAGTACCAAGAAGAATGAAATGCATGTAGGGATTTAATATGTATATTTGAATTAATAAATAAATGTTTGACAGAGGGAATCTTCGACCCTTACTGATATACCCTGAAAGTCTAGATTTGTGCTGTATCTGTATGGTAACCAGTAACCACATATGGCTATTGAGCCTTTGAAATATGGCTCTTGTCATGTATTAAAATGGTTAATTTTTAATAACCAATAATCAAACCCACTGCCATTGAGTTGATTCTGACTTGTAGCAACCCTATAGGACAGAGTAGAACTTCCTCTTAGGGTTTCCAAGGCTATAAATCTTGTAGAAGCAGACTACCTCATGTGTCTTCCACGGAGCAGCTGGTGGGTTTGAACTACTCACCTTTTGATTAGCAGCCCAGTGTTCTAGACATAGTGCCACCAGAGCTCTGAAATTTTGAATATATTGAGTTAAATAAAATATTAATACTGATTTACCTCTTATTTATTTTTTTTAGTGTAACTACTCAAAAACAGAAACAAAAACAAAAACAAAACTCATTCCCATTGAGTTGGATCCAACTCATAGTGACCCCTCCTTGGGTTTCAGAGGTGCTATCTCTACAGAAGTAGATCACCCAGTCTTCCTTCCGAAGAGTGGCTGGTGGGTTTGAACTGCTAGCCTTCTGGTTAGCAGTCAAATGTCTTAGGCACTATGCCACCAGCTCATGTGTGGCTTTCAGTTGTGACTCGTAGTGTATTTCTACTGGGCAGCACTGCTCTAGCTGTTAACCTGGGAGAGGTGGGCTCTATGCCAGGTGTACTTGTGCACCATTCTCTTTGTTGAGGATGCACTTTTGTTCTTACCCAAAATCCATAAAGATAATTAAATCTAAATCCCAAGAAAACCTGTCTATGCTTTTCTGCTTGGTTTTTGAAGATTTACTACAGTTTTCATACAAGACAATACATTCATTGCTACTTCGAAAACATGAAGAATTTGTGGAAATGATGATCACTGCATTATCCTAGAAGATGATAATTTTTTGAAAAATGTTTTGACATAGTAGTTTGTAATAGAGCCACTAGCAGTGAGGCTTATCTTGATATAGCATCTAAGCTGTGACTTTGGAATCATGCAAATGCATTTCTTTAGTCTCTTTACCATATTTAGATGTGGTTTTATGATATAAGGCTGAATATATTTTATCTGTAATGTGTTTCTTTGTCTTTGCAAGAAAAATTGAAGCCATGGCATTCAATTGTGGCATGCTTGGAGTGTTGTATTTTCTAGTATTGGTAAAGACAGCATTCCTTTAAGAACATTATAACCTGGTGTCTATTTCAGCACATCTATGCTCACACATGCACATATGTGCGCACACACACATGCATGTACACACACACACACATGTATGTACATACACACAATGTTTCACTTATTTTGCATGTTACCACATTGTCTGTTGGTCTTTTGTCAGACTTTGAAGATGTATGATAGAACCAGATCAGTAGTACAGTTAGAATTCTCTTACTCCAGCGGAATGCTGTTTTTGGACTGTGCTATGTGTCCTTGAGGTTCTGAGATGCACAGTGAAGCCCTTCTGTATAACAGAAGTGGGCAGAGCAGAGGATGAAGTACCAGGATTCCATTTGAAACTGCAATCTGTGGTCAGCTCTGTTCTAGAGGTGAACATAAGTATAGTGCCGGCTGTGAGCCTGGCAAACGCAAAAGTAGAAATGCTGAGTCTAAGCTGGAAAAAATTCAGCCCCAACTCCAGTGATCTGGGGAGGCAAGCTTTGTTCAGCATGGTTCTTGATTCATTCTGACCTTGGATTTTGGACTATATTAGGGAATGTATGTGTGTGTATGTGTGTGCATACATGCATGTATATATGGAGGGATATTGGTTTTCTCAACACAGCTTTTGTTTTCTTATAGCAGCTTGTATAACCAGCTGTCAGATGGAGGGGCCTCATTAGCAGAGCAGACTCCTAGGAAGATATTACAAGAAAACAGAAGCTTGTTTGGCTTGAAAAGACACAGCTAAGTAGGTGTTCTGATCCTCCTCTGTATGATCAAAAAGTGCTTCTCTTCCATATGATCAAAAAGCAAATATGCCTCCACATGAACAGAGTGGTGGTGTAGGGCCGGCCAGTACCTTAAGTGGATAGTAGAGATTGGGAACTCTACCCATAACATGGGTGCTGAATATAAAATTATGAGCCAGCCACTTTGAGTCAGACAGTAATTGACCTGAACTGTCCTCTCCTTTCTGTGGTGAGATCCTACGCAGCGTGAACCCATCTCAGTGCTCTCTGACTCATTTCTGAGGCTGTTAGGGTTTGCTCACTGAAGCTGCTGCTCCTGCTCCCCTGGCATTGCCCTCTGCTGCCGACTTCCCTGGCAGTCTTCAAACCATGAGTACATGTTGTTGTTAGTTGCCATTGAACTGGCTACAACTGATGGCAAATTTATGTACAATGAATAAAACATTGCCTAGTCCTATGAAGCCTTTATGATCTTTGGTATATTGGAGTCCATTGTTGTAGCCACTGTGTATTCTGAGTTCCTTCTAACCTATGGAGCTCATCTTCCAGTGCTATAATGGAAACCATATGGTTGTGATTTTTTTTTTTTTTTTTCTGAATGTTCAGAAGTAGATTGTCAGGCCTTTCTTTCTAGTCTTAGTCTGGATGCTCTACTGAAACTGGTTCACCATGGCTGACCCTGCTGTGACCTTCCAGTATCACAGCAACTTATAAGTCACCACATTATGACAAACTGACAGACAGGTAGTGGTGTGAACACATACACATGTATAAAGCTCCTAATTACTGTCTCCCTGCTCCATCAGTTCCTTCTGACTCCCACCACCTCCTGCCCCACTTCCTTACCACCCCTGGCCTAGCCCCTTTAGATTTCAGGCTGTCCTTGTGTCTGACCTCTCTCTTGCTGTACTGTCATTTTGGTGCCTGGCATACAAATTTATGTAAATAAGTAGGCACATCTAGATGTGGGAAAGTGTCTTCTGCAAAGAGGATAACTCTGCAACACAGGATAATGCTGAACTTTCTGTCTATCTTTCTGTCTTGTCTGCTTTGACTCCTGGGGTTAGTGAGTATCCGTTGCTTTCTGGGATATTTGTGTCCTTTGCTGATTCTATGGCCATTTCCTGCCTTGGTGGTCCATGGGCTACTTAACTCTTCCATTTTGGAATGGATTCCCTCTTAGTTTTATGATGTTCTGTTGGCTGTCTGTCCAGAAAATGACTTTGGCTTGGGTGGCAAAAACAAGAACTCAACTTCTAGTCAAAAGGTTGTTAGTTTGAATCCACCCAGAGGTGTCTTAGAAGACAGGCTTGACAATCTGCTTCTGAAAGGTGGCAGCTTTGAAAATGCTGTGGTCATGAGTCAGAATCCGCTCAATAGCAAATAATAACAACAACAACCCAAAGAGTTGATTCAGATTTAAGTAGTTACACAGAGTTACACATGCACATCCATTTCACAAAAATGAAAAGAACAAACAAGGGTCGTACTTAACTGAGGGAAGTGAAATTGCATTCCTACTAGAGAGGAGACAGAAGTAGAGGGAGTTTGGGTATTAAATGTTCAAAGCATGGTTTTCATGAAAATACTATATATTTCAATCCTGTGGCTAAACTGTTGATGCTATTTCTGTGCTATTGGAGTTGTGCAGAACTGTGACTCAGTGGTTCAGTGATTAAATTTAGACTGATTTATGACATGCTCAACAAGCTCTGATTTTATGTTTGATCCTTGTTTTCTCTAATAGTTGTAGAAGGAGGAGGAAATAATCTTACTAAGAAGTAAGGCTATGTAATAAGGGTAGAAACAGTAGAAAATGAAGAATAATGTCAAAATGATAGAGAAGTTTTGTTGTTGTTGCTTATTACCTGTTGCTGTCAAGCTGGGTTGTAGCAACCCCATAGGACACAGTAAAACTGCCCCATAGGACTTCTAAGGCTATATAAATCTTTAGGGAAACAGACTGCCACATCTTTGTACCATGGAGGGGCTGGTGGGTTTGAACCAGCAACCTTTGGTTAGCAGCCAAGGACTTAACCGTTGTACCACCAGGGCTCCTCTTATTGACTGTAGGAAAATCATTAAATATTTCTTGAGTCTTGGCTCTTATTAATTTAATGTCTTAACTGTTGTTCTGGTTACCTAGTGCCACTCTGACAAGAATATACCACAAATGGGATGGTCTTAACAAACACAAGTTTATTCTTACAATTTGGAGGCTTTAAGTCCAAGTTCAAAGTGCCAGGCTTTAGGGGCTGGGTGAAAGCCCCTCGATCTTGGGCTTCAGCTCTGCCTCCTGCTCCCAGCCCACTGGAGCTAGAGGTATTTCTTCACTCAGACAGATGCTGGCTGCTGAGGCTGAGAAGCCCCAAGGTTGACAAGTAAAAAGGCACAGTCCTGATGTTACCAAATCACACAGCAGGCCATTAACTTAAGTCTGTTGTAAGTCCCAAGGTCGGCAGAGCATAGCAAGCTGCTGAGCAATGACACGGCTACATGCAGGGTCCAAGCGTGCCATAGGCTAGAGACCATTCCCAAGGCTTCTCCTTATATACAGGAAGCAGACCATATCCCAAAGGCAGCTATTCAACTGCTTGTGGTAGATCCCACCATGGAGTTGATTGTCAGTCTCATCATGGGGAATAACTACCACCAGCTGCCCAGCCACTCGACCAGGCCCAGCCAAGTTGACACACAAACATAACTACCACAACTGTATTAATTCATTTAATTTGCATAGCTACCTTTTGAAATTGTTGTTAGTATCTCCATTGTTAAAGGTATATTGACAGCACAAGACCATGTTGTAAATTGTTCCCCAAATCAGGTTCTCAACAACTTTAGATCCCCTTTCTCTCTCTCTCTTATTTTTTTCAAAAAGCATTTATTTGGGACCTCATTCTCTATCTGGTACTACATTAAGTTCTGCTTAACTCAGTAGAGATAAACCTCATTAAAAAATTAATAAACCCACTGTTATTGAGTTAATTCTGATTCATAGTGACCCCTATAGGGTTTTCAAGGCTGTAAATCTTTAAGGAAGCCAATGGCCTCATCTTTGTTCCATAGAGCAGCTGGTAGGTTCAAATAACTTGTCTTTTGGTTAGCAGTGAAATGCAAAATTAAAAT
The DNA here is from genome assembly GCF_000298275.1 of Orycteropus afer afer. NCBI lineage: Eukaryota > Metazoa > Chordata > Mammalia > Tubulidentata > Orycteropodidae > Orycteropus > Orycteropus afer. Next base: position 780,638 of record NW_006921595.1, read on the forward strand.
TATATATGAGTTTATCATATATAATTTTAACTTTTCATTTTGACATAATTATAGGTGCATAGGAGGTTACAAAGAAATGTACAATGGAGTCCTGTGCATCCTCCTAGCAGCTGACCATAGTATTAGCATCTTATACAACTGTAATACAATATTAAAGTCAGGAAAATGACATTGGTACAATCCATAATGCCTATTCAAATTTCACTAGTTACACATCTAGTCGTATGTGTATATACATGTTATTGTTATTGTTGCTGTCAAGTCAATTCCAACTCATGTTGACCTTATGTATAACAGAATTATTGCCCTGTCCTGTGCTATCTTCATGATAGTCAGTTGGAATGTTTGCTTCATCTGCATGATATCAGACAGTGTCTTGCTGTGATCCATAGGGTTTTCATTGCCTGATTTTCAGAAGTAAATCTCCAGACATTCCTTCCTAGTCTGTCTTAATCTGGATGCTCTGCTGAAACCTGTCTATCATGGGTGATCCTACTGGTATTTGAAATACCAGTGGTATGCTTCTAGCATCACAGCTACACACTAGCCACCACAGCATGAAAAATAAATAAATGGTGAATATGTGCATATCCCATATGATTTGTAGTTATAACATTATAACTTTGCATAATCATCACAATGATGAAAATGCTCACCTGTGCCATCAGTATAAGACTTCCTCATGTTGTTCCTTTAGAGCCACATCCATCACTTCCCCTCAATCATGAATCTATTCTCCATTTCTATAATTTTGTTATTTCATGAATGTTGCATAAAGGGAATCATGAATGCATCCTTTTAAGACTGATTTTTTAAAAAGTTTTACTTAGCTTAATTTCCTTTAGGCTCATTCAAGTTGTTCTGTATATCAATACCTCATTCATTTTTATTGGTGAATAGTAAATAGTCTGTGGTATGGATGTATATCAGTTTGTTAAACCATTCACTTATGAAGCACATTGGGTAGTCCCTAATTTTTGGCTATTATGAATAAAGTTGCTGTAGATATTTATGTATAAATTCTTGTGTGAAAAAGGGATTAAATTCCTTTTCTGATATACGTTTAGAAATTTATTTGTATTTAGGTATGGAAAAAGATATCATATTGTATAGAAAGTTTGACAGCTATACAATGAAAACTCAACTTGATGACAGTGTCTGAAGTTATTTTTCAGTAAATAGAATATTTAACAAACATCATGGATTGGAAGAGACTTTAACCATTGCAAGCTGTCTGTTAAAGCTTTTACTAATACAATTGGCTTTTACAGTGCTTTTTATTTTATCTCTTTTATTCTAGAGTTAACATTTTTGCCAGGACCAGTTGTGTGAAGGCATGTCCTATTTCCTAGTTATTTAATAGAAATAACTCAGTCATAAAAGCCAGCAGGAGAGTACTCCACTGATAAATTGGTTGGCAATTCTTTAATGTGTATGTGCTTTAAATGGTGGGGAGCAAACAGGCAAGAGGAAGAGAAGGAATGGAACCTTTTTTATTTGCTTTGAAATGTTCAAATATATCGGAAATAAAAAGAAAGGCAAAGAAAGCAAAACCTCACTGGATTGTTGTGTTGGTAATAGTAACATAACAAATTTTGTCATACTGGTTTTCCCTGTCCCTGGGATTACTATAAAATGATATGCAAACAATATTAAAGAATTAAAATTCTGTCATTCATCTTTTTGTTTGTGTAGATCTAATTTGTTTGAAGATGGTTTTCAGTCTTTTACACAGATAGAGGTATAATTTGCCATGACATCAGCGGATGGTTATAGAAACCATAATCATATTCTTTTATCTTCTAAAGTGCTAGGCCTACGCTAATTCATTTATTCATTTATTTATTCATAATTTGCTCATAACACTGGGCTCAGCTGGGTGAAGGATGCAATCACATGATCTCCTAAATCGTTACTAATACTTCTGCTATATCATTCTAAGGAGCTCTGGTAGCATAGTGCCTAAAGCACTTGACTACTAACCAGAAGGCTGGCGGTTCAAACCCACCAGCCACTCCTCAGAAGGAAGATTGAGCAATCCATTTCTGTAGTGATACCGCCTTGGAAACCCAAGGAGGGGTCGCTATGAGTCAGGTCCAACTTGACGGCACATAACAACAACAACAACATACGACTTTAAGCCTGGGTACTAAAGGAGCCGCATCCCATAGTCTATACTTCCCTTAAGCCACTCATTTTTCCCCATTATCCCCTGCTTTCCCGAATTCACGACATTTTCTCTTTGCAATTACATTTGCTCCTCATGACCACTAATCTGAAATCTACCAATTCTTCAAAGCCTACCTCAAATATCATCTCCTCTATTGATGTGCTACTGATTTCTGCTGGCTAGAAATTATGTAACTTTCTTCTGATTTTTCCCAACATTTTATCTGTGGCCCTTAATATTTTCTACTTTGCATTATAGCTATTTATATACCTTTCACATATATGCTATTTTGTTAATTTTTGGAGTGCTGGATTCATGTTTGACTCATCTTAGTATTTGTTTTCTCTTTACTTCCTTCCTTCTACCCGTTTACTGTTTCTCCTACCTTTTCTTCCTTCCCACTCTCCTTTCTTTATTTTCTCTGTTCTCTTCCAGGTACTCATTAAATATTTACTTAACACCTACTGTGGTAGTTAAGGTTGTATGTCAACTTGGCTGGGCTTGGTTGAGTGGCTGGGCAGCTGTATGTAGTTATTCCCCATGGAGAGACTGGTAATTAACTCCATGGTGGAATCTACTGGAGCAGCTGAGTAGCTGCTTTAGGGATGTGGGCTGCTTCCAGTCTAGAAGCAACTTTGAGCAAGGTCTCCAGCTTCTTGGCATGCTTGAACTCTACATGTAGCCAAGTCGTTTTCAACAGCCTGCCATGCCCCACTGATCTTGGGACTTTTTCTGGATTTGAATTAGTGACCTGCCATGTTGTTTGGTAATATTGGGACTGTGCCTTTTTACTTGTCGACCTTGGGTTTGTCAGCCTCAGCAGCCAGCTGCTGCCTGAGAAGAAAAACCTGTAGCTTTAGGGGGCCGGGAGCAGGAGTCAGAACTGAACCCAAGGGCAAGGGGCTTTTACCCAGCCCCTAGAGCTTGGCACTTTGAACTTGGACTTCTAGCCCCCAGAACTGTAAGAGAATAAACTGCTGTTTGTTCAAGCCATCTCATTAGTGATATAGTCTTGTCAGAGTGACACTAGGTAACCAGAACAACCTACTATGTGCCAGGCACTATAATAAGGGTTTTGGATATAGAGAAGAGTTAAAACAGACACTAAGTCCCTGGGGGTAACTTGATTATGTATGTGAGATAAACATTACCAAACCAAAACCACATCCACTGCCATCAAGCCAATTCTGACTTATAGTGACCCTATAGGACAGAGTAAAACTGCCCCATAAGATTTCCAAGGCTGTAAATCTTTTACAGAAGCAGGCTGCCTCCCTCATCTTTGTCCCAAGCTAAACATTAGGATTTCTTTTTTTTAATATTATTGTACAATTATTTTAAAAATTATTTCCTGATAATTAGATGGAACACCTGGGATCTCCTAAGAGGAAGTAGTGAATACCCTTTTCCAGAAATTTTAAAGATCAGTTGAGCTGGTTTTTTTTTCCTGTAAGTGAGGGGCATATAAATATAGTCTTTTTTCATGGTAGTGGACTGAATCAGACCCATTTCAGATCCAGATCCAGTAGTCCATGAGTGTAAGAAAAGTTATTTTGTTCCTAAGTTTTGTTGACAATCAACTGGGTGTTAGTTGGTGATATAAATGGAAAATGTCAAAGTGGAAATGACTGGAATTCAAATTATGTGGTGACATAACTTTTATGAATACACAAAGTGCTTTATCCAAAGGATATAATTCTGAAATAAAAAAGACAAGTGGAAGTGGAGAATGTGTGCTTGGTTTGGTTATCATTTACCTGTTCCATATCTATTTTGTATCTTGTTCCATGGCAGAAAGGCTTGATAAAAACTAGATAAGAATCTTGTGGAGATTGTTTTCCTTGTACCATCCTCTAAATCTGCTTCTCTTTCTTCCCAAAAAGAGTTATTATGGAAATAACATATTGAAAGGTGAATGTTCCACCGAGCATAATTTGTTTAGAGAGAAATCAATGATGTAGGGATTTGGAGGGAACATCTACAGTGATGTAGTGCCCTGGATTTTAAAGGGGAAAAAAAACAACAACAAAATCAGAGAGACTGAAGCAGTTCATGTCCAATAATAAAAACTCTGGGAAACATCCCTTTCCTCCAAGTATCAAGAAGGTATATGTAATTAGCCAATGTTAGAAATATCACTGACTGAAGACGGGCTGAGAGAGCACCAGGGTAGAGAAACGAGTGTGTCCTTTAATGACTGGCTTTGGGATAAAACGGATGGTGATGTCCCCAGTAAAACTGGATCACAGTGCCAATTAAGAATGGATCTGTAGCGTTGAATCGAGGAGCTCTTCCTAAAATTTACTTATATATCCTCCTCAGTTTTGTGCAGTTTCTCTCCTGTGTATTATTTGTTTCTGTAGCAAAGTGTCTGGCAGCAGAGAAATGCAGCTGCCCCACCTGTGTCGCCAAGCACAAGAGTTCTCCAACTGAGGGTATAGAGATAACTGCTTGTTTTACGTGCAAAACATGGCTTAGAATGTTATGTTCCTGGCAATCTTGATGAAAACAAATGCCATATGATCTCTACTTTATCGGAAAGATTTTGATTTGCTCCCCAGAGTGAAATTTAGATTTGTGGGAAATTTGTCTGACACAGAATGAACTCTTTTGGGCCTTGTTTACAGAATACAGTTTATCCTTGTACAAAAGGCTGGAATTTAAGGCTCTAGTGTGCTTTTCAGAAAATATGACTGCAATTTTACACTAAATGTTTTTGCTCCATAAAAATAACAAGCATTTGTGTGTTTTTTCCCCCATCATTTGATTTCCAAGTTTCTGTGCTTCATTCAGATCTATGATATTTGGCTTAAGTGCCCAATTTTGAGTAAACAACAAACAACAACAACAACAGAAAACAAACCCACCACCATTGAGTTGATTCCGACTCATAGCAGCCCCACAGGCCAAAGAAGGACTGCCCCCAGAGGATTTCCATAGGGAGCTCTGGTAGCATACTGCCCAAGGCATTTGACTGCCAACCAGAAGGCTGGTGGTTCAAACCCACCAGCCACTCCTCGGAAGGAAGGTTGGGCAATCTACTTCTGTAGTGATACTGCCTTGGAAACCCAAGGAGGGGTCGCTATGAGTTGGGTCCGACTCGAGGGCACATAACAACAACAATCTTTATGGAAGCAAACTGCCTCATCTGTCTCCCTTGGAAAGGCTGATAGATTTGAACCACCGACCTTTTTAGTAAAGGTGTTTTGTATCACTTTACGTGTGTACTATTTCAGATAAAAAAATTTTGAATTTATAAAATTAAATTACCTCTCTTGATTTTTTTTTTGACAACCAGGAGAAAAGGAGGAAAAAAACACAGAATTTCAACATGTTTAACTTTGGTTATTTTTCAGGTATAATTACATAGGAATTCAGAATTATAAGCGCATCCATGGATAAGCTTCCTGGGAGCTGTCCTTCACCTGTAGGCTAAGACAACTGTTTCTCCAGTTATCAGTATTTGCTATCATATATTAACACATAGCAAAGTGATTATAAACTAAATGTTTGTAGTGCACTTCCCAGAGGCAGTCTGGTGAGTGGGACCTGGGGTTTGGCTCATAGGTTAAAATTTTTCTATTACTGCTTGCCTTTTGGAAGATAAACCTCAAAAAAAGCACTTCTAGCTCAGACTCCTTCAGTGATTCTTTGCTATTTTAAGAAATGATTCTTCATTGCACTCCGTTCTACAGCCATTCTGAAATACTTGGATCTGCTAAATGTGCCCAGGCACTTTTCACCTTTGTGCTATGTGGCCTGCCCTTTCTCCTTTGTCATCACAGGGGTTCTTCTCCTCCTTTAAAACTCACAGCCTGCAGGAGGCACTTCTGTTTGTACTCTCCACCCCACCTCACCCTGGCTTAGTCTCCCTCACTGTGGCTCACTGTGGACCTCACTGGATATGGTCCTCACTAACGTCATTTGCCACATGTCTTCATGTCGCTTGGATTCCTCCTGCCTCCCATCCCAATTAGGCTTCTTTAGGGCATGGGGAGTAGTTGATTTGCATTTCTTTAATGATATTGAACATCATTTCATATGATTATTGGCCATTTGTATATTTACTTTGGAGAAACGTCTATTCAGATCCTTTGCCCACTCTAGCTGGGTTATTTGCCTTTTTATTATTGATTTGTAAGAATCCTTTATATATTCTGGATTAACAAGTATATGATTTGCAAATATCCTCTTCCATTCTGTATGCTGTCTTTTCACTTTCTTGTTGGAAAGTACAAAAAGATTTTAATTTTGATCCAGTTCTTTTTATCAATCTTTTCTCTTCTCCCTTATGCTTTTGGTATCATATTTAAGAAATTGTTGCCTAACCTAAGATCACAAATATTTATCCTTATGTTTTCTTGTAAGAGTTTTATAGTTTTATCTCTTACATTTAAGTCTGTGATCCATTTTGAACTAATTTTTGTGTATGGCAGGGGTCCAACTTCATTCTTTTGTGTGAGGACATCAAGTTGTCCCAGAATGATTTGTTGAAAAAATATTATTTTCTCATTGAGTTGGTTTGGCACTTTTGTCAATGCACGGTATTTTTGTCTTAATTGTTCTCAATATTGTCATTATTTATGATATAAATAATACATGGTAGAATATAATGATAGTGATAATTATAATAATAATTAACATTATTGAGTTCTGACTAGATACCAGGCACTGTTCTAAGAGCTCTACCATTTAGTGTTCACAATAACTCTATTAGATAGACATTGCTATTATCCTCATTTTACAGATAAGGAAACTGAGGCATGGAAGACTTGAGAACTTGGAAAAGGTCACACAGTTGGTAAATGTCAGAGCTAGGATTTGAACTAATGCAGGCTGACTCTACAGCCTGTGTTCTCTGAACCATCATGCTATGCCTGATTGTGTCCTGTTTATAGTAGACATAAACATTTAAAACAGCTAAAATTCTAGTCAGAGAAATACTGTTAACATTTTCATGTACATTCTTCCGTTGTTCTATGCAAAAATGCTATGCCAACAGGATTAGAGTACATATGTATTTTTGAAAGGGTTTTATTCATTTTACTGATGTAGTATTACTGACTTACCTTGTCTATAAACTATATCTAAAGCATCATTCCTAATGACTACATTACATATGGTATACTACCATATGTCTACATTACATATGGTATCCTACCATATGTCTGCACCATCATGGATTTAACCAAACTGTTTTTGGCCATTAAGTTTGCTTTCAGTTTTTCAGTTTATAAACAACACTCTGATGCATGGATCTTTGAATACATTCTCTTTATGTACTTTTTCACAGGATAAGGAAAAATTCCTATATTGGGAATTTAAAGGGTTTAATGAAACTTAAAGGTTTAAATACATATCGACAAGTTATACTCCAGGGAATTTCTACTTGTTAATCATGAATATTTTATATCTTTTATCCAATAAGTGATTCTGATACTACATTGTTTTAGTGTGTATCTGTTACCAGTGAGATTGAATATAAATGATTATATAAATGATTATTATAGTTTTTCTTTGGTGAATTGCCTATTCATATTTACCTATATTTTTATCCATATTTCTAGGAGCATTTTACCTACTAATGAAATTACTCCTGTGTAATGTATTTTTTTATATTTTTCTTCTAATTTGTCACTTTTAAATTTTTGTCATTTTTTTCTGTTATAACAAAGATGTAAGTTTCTAAGTAGCAAAATATATCAGCAAAACATATAAGTCTTTTCCTTAATAGTATCTTTATGCTTAAAAATAAAAGGCCAAAAACTTGTTTCCAGTGCCAATCTTCCATGAGCTAGATGGGAAAAACAGGAGAAACAGAAATTTTCCTTCCTATTTTCCCTACTTGATTTTTCTTAAGCATTGTTTGTCTGTAGCTCTGTAGTTTACAAGGAAATAAAGCATCAATATAACCATTTGGCATTAAAAGTGTTAGTGGTGAGGTCAACTGGTATGGAGAAATGGGTCTTCTCTAAGTTTATAGTTTTCAGAGAAGAAAGTTTTTACTGAAGTTTTTACTCATTTAAGTTTGCTCCTAGCAGTTTAGAAATGGTATCTTAATGCATATTAGATTATTTGGATTTTCATAGTGATATTGATTAAGAAATCATGCACTATCCAAACATGAATTTCACTCAAGGGCCACTTTCAGTTAGCAATAAGGAGATTTGCAGTTTTCTGCCTTAGTAAACTGCTTATTTCTCAAGCCATGGAATAATTTTCTGACCTCCTAATTTGATTTGTAGTTAGGATGATGATGGCAGCGAAACTGCATTTATACAATTTATTTCGAAAATGGATACATGTGTATTTTTTCATTTTGAATCTGGTTTTCCATAGATATGAAACATATTTCTAATTTTGATTACAGCTCCATTTCTGATTTATTCTTTTCAAAGAGTTTAGACAGAGAGGGCTAGAAATGTGTCTGTCTTTATTAAAAGCAAATACTAAGTACTTTCTTTTGTAAAATATCGTGTTGAGTACTTTATAAGCTTTATTTCATTTAAATCCATAACAAAATATACTGTTTTTTATGCCTCTTTCACATAGGAAGAAATGGAGACTGAGTAGAGTTAGTAAATTGTTTCAGATCAAGTAGCCAGAAGAGATTCTAAGGATTCAAACACAGGTCTCAGACTATAGGGCTATGGTAATACCCATTGCTCAAAGGGAAAAGAGTAAGGTAACTTTATTCAGTTCAAGTGTAGTGAAACTGTACACATATAGAGATGAACTTGAGTGCCTGTACATTTTCTAAACCATTATTTTATTTATTTATTTAATTGTGATTTGGGTGAAGATTTACAGTGCAAATTCACTTTCCATACAGAAGTTCACATATACTTTGTTTCATGTCATTGACCACAGTTTACCACAATGCAACAGCTCCCCTCCTGCTTCCTCCCCATAGTTACCTCTTCCCAGTGTCCATCCCTCCATACACTCCTGCCCCCTGAGCTGTCTCCCTGTGCATAAGCAGCCCATCTTTCTCCCATGATTGTTCTCTCCAAGGAGTGTATATACTTGAGGTAAATGTTCAACTCATATGCCTGTATTTTGTTTGGCTGAAAACCACAGGTGTGGGTTCAATTCCAGACCTGAAGGGCAGCTAAGGGCCATAGTCTCAGTGGTTCCACCAGGCTGGTCCCTGTTTTTTTTTTTTTCTCCAAATGATTTTGAGTTTTGTTCCACATTGTTCTCCCTCTCTATCAAGGGTCTCCAACATAGATCCCCTTCTAAGTGGATGACAGTGGTAGCCGGGCACCATCTAGTTCTTCTGGTCTCATAGTTGTATAGGCTGCAGATCAGATGGTGTACCAGTCTCTAGGACTAATTGTTTCCATGAATTTTGATTTTCTTCATTCTTCTTTGCTCTGGATGAGGAGAGACCCATTGTTTCATCTAGATGGCAGCTTACTAGCTTTTAAGATCCCAGTCGCTACTTGCCAAAGTAGGAGGTGGAACAATGTTTTGTATAGTATGTTATGCCAATTGAGCTTGATGTCCCCTGCGACTATGGTCCCAAGCCCGCAGGTTCAACTACTTGGTCCCTCTGGGTAGCTGGCTGTGACCAAGCAGTGACCACAACCTTCCCCTTGTCAGCTCTACTATACACCTGGGAATTCTGATCATTCACATAAACATATAGGACCACATTCTGTATTCACTGGTTTAATCATGTGCATGCACTTGAATTATCATAAAAAAAAAAATAGAGTAAATCTTGGAAGATTTGAGGCTTGGATTACACAAAGGACCATCATAGAAAGTAAATGATGGGGGAGGGGAGAAAGAATGATGCTACCACAGAAGTTGACATGCAGATAGTGGTTTCTTTGTACGTTTGTTTTGCCATAGGGCATCATAACTGCAGAAACACAATTCAGGCTGACTCTGTAGATCATGCACTTGACAGCATGGCACCATAGCAGTTTCTCGTGACTGTGTTTGGTAACTCTGAGGGACATAGTAGTTGCCCTCTTCCTCATCTTTGTTAGTCATGAGTATACTTCACTGCCAGTGTCAGTCTTGTTGTTTCTCCCATACTCAACTTATCCACTTGTTGGATTTTATCAATATTTTTGTTTCCTGCTGTACTTGTGAGTTGTTGTTAGATGCCATTGAGTTGGTTCAGACTCATAGTGATCCCACGTGACAGAGCAGAACTTCTCCATAGAAGGAAAATATTCCCACATTAACCTCTTATCCTCCTAAAGAAATGACACTAATCCATTTTGTACTACTAGCACCAACTCTTAAGCAACATGAGTCTGGTAACTTCCTTGAACACGAGGCCTCTTATTGAGGAAACTTGGTGCCTGAAGGATCTGGAATCCAAGTTATGTTTTATTTCTTATGTAAACATCCACTCCTGTAGAAGCATTTCTTTCTTTTTACTCTTATATTCCTCAACCACTTGAATTGTATAGCGTGGGGGAGGATTTTTGTATTTTAAGATTAATAAGATGATATTTTCAAATTAATCAGCCAATGCACAGAAAATTACTCCTTATGAAGAGCATTGTTCCTATAAAGTGAAACTGTCTCACCAAGTTTACACACCAGGAGGATAAGAGGGGAGTCATTTTAGGCAAAGAAATAGAAATCAATTACCTATAAAAATAAACTCAAAGCACAAACCTCTTTTAAGGTGATTTTAATTTCACATTACATAAATGAAACTTCTGTGACTTTTCTTACCTGACTGGCCTCAGTCAGAACCAGGGGCACCAAGAAAGGGGGAATAGGCTTATTATTGATCTGCAAAAAGAGAATGCTACTAAAGGAAAGGAGTAATGACATTTTAAAGAAGTAACTTTTGAATTTTTTTTAATAGATACTTTATACCACCTCCTATTTTTGCCCTGGTAAATTCTGACTTAATCCAAGCTTGAGGATTTCATTGAGTTGCCAGATACCAGCTGAATTTGTGCAAAATCTTTTCTTTAAAATGATCACATTCAAAGAAATAAAGAATTGGAACAAGATGCCAACTCAGCAATAGACTAAAAGCAATTCCGTAGACTCTGGTTCTTTACTTAGGGGTAAAATGTCTATTCTGAATTACACCTTTCAAACATGCCAGCCAGTTCATTGTGGCTCTTTGCTAGTGTGTTATGAGAGACTCTTTTGATATTTGCATGAAGAGGCAGATAAGGGAAAGCAAGAATACAATAGTTAAAATTTTGGATCAGGTGCTTACCAGTTATAAGATTTGGGCAGTTTCTCATGATCTCAACTTCCTTGTTCAATTGTAAAGATGAAATGAAATGGTATGAGTGGGGTTTTGTAGGCACTTGATAAAAAGGAGCTATCCATGGAGCAGTGATGAGAGTTCATGAACCAAGCACAGTGGCTAAGACACTTGCCTGCTAACCAGACGGCTGGTGGTTCAAACCCACAAGCCACTCCTCGGAAGGAAGGTTGGGCAATCCTACTTCCGTAGTGATACTGCCTCGGAAACCCAAGGAGGGGTCGCTATGAGTCGGGTTTGACTCGACGGCACATAACAACAACAACAACAATCTGATTCTATGAACTTGAAGTTCACTGTATTAAAAGTGTTCTATAAACTACAAAGCACTATGGATCACTAAGGCACTGATAATAGTGATATATTGTACAATATGCACTTTGAGGCCAGGGGATCCATATTTTATGCATTGTCATTCTCCAGAGGAGCTGATGCCAAGATGAACACATAATAAGTACCAAATAAAGAATTGTTGATTAATGGAAATCAGAAGAGACCTCAGTTTTCTCTCACTAAAAGTCTAGAATTCTCAAATGGCTCTTTGGATATATTGAGAAATGTGTTCTCAACAATTTTGTCCTAGGGCACATTTACTTATTGTTTGTATTTAAACACTTTCTGTGGCATGTGACAGAAAACCAATTTTAAACTAGTAGATACAAGAAATAATTTACTAACTAATGAATTTGGGAATTTGAGAATATATTGGATTTAGATGTGATTTGATCCAGGGGCTCAGGTGAAGGCCTGTGGGCCCAGTGTCTTGTTCCATCCTCCCACAGCCCTGCTCTGCGTGGGCTCCGTTCTCTGTCACGCTTACATGTAATAGCTGGGCCTTCCATCTCCTGAAGTTTGGAATCAGGAGAAAAGAAAAATTATTCTCCAATAACTCCTTCACAAATCCCAGGATTCAGTCACCCTGGAGCAACTTGGGTCGTGTGCCCATTGCTTACTAGTTCCTGTGTGTTGGGGGAGGGATTCAGGGTGCAATGACTGTGTCTGGGTCAGGCAATTCTTGCTGGGAGATGGGAGTGGGGCCCTCTCAAAGGAATTGATAGGAGAATTGGAGGAAATGAATGAGCTGTTGCTAAAAGAAAGGAGGAGTGGACACCAAGTGGCCAATACACAGTTGTGTATCTATGGACTCCCCAGTTGTCTTTTCAATGCCTTTGTAGCTCATTTTCCCTCTGGTAAAGTTTAGAGAAAAGATGTTCTTAATGAATTGATGACAGTTCTGAATTACCTATTTTGTTATATTATTCCTATCTGTTTTCGGGTGTCTTGGGAACCATTTGAGTTGAAACAGAGTAAAACAATAGAGGCTTTTCCCACACAATAAGCTATGCTCTAAGGTCTGACAAGATCTCTCTAGGGATACTGGGATTTTTTTTTTTTTTTTTTTGTGCATGAAGTTAAGTTAAAGTACCTGATGGTCAATCTTAGTATTAACTATCTAGCAAATTGATCAATATGGTTCTTCCACAATATTTCACAGAAGTCCGAGCAGAGCCACCATATTGAATTCTATGCAAAGGATAATTTTTGCACACTCCTTTCTCATAATCCATATTTTACTTTCCTGGTTTTACTTAGCAACAGTTGTAATTATCTGAAATTAGCTTTTTTTTTTTTTAAATATATTTTTATTTTTATCTGTCTTTTCCTGCTAACCCTAAACCCCATGAGGGCAAAAATGTTTTTTATCTTGCTTTCTTTGGTAACCACAGCATTTAGAACAGTGAGAGACACATATTAGGCTAGGCACTCCATAAATATTTAGTAGGGCATGAATTAATGACTCTTAGAACCATTCTTTTATTGCCTCTGTAGGCAGAAACTGCTTTGTAAATGAGAGTGAATGGAGCAAATACAACAGCTAAATCCAGTCATTACAGTGTTATAATGGATGGACCATATGATGTGATGAAGTTATTAACTCCCAAAGTTTGTTACTTTATCCAAAAGACATATTACTGGCTTTAGGCAAGCAATGAGTCTAGCCTCTATGATGGATGGGGCTTACATTTAAAGATGATAAGCATTGTACTAGAGAGCATTTTATCTTGAAGCACACAGTTGCATCTAAGAACAAATGTGATTGCACTATATAGAAATGGAATATGAGTTATTATTAATCTGCTCTTGGAACTCACAATCTCTAAATCTACTTGGCAGAGATATCAAAGTAGTTATGCCACTCATAGGATTTTGCTATACAGTGCCTGGAAGTGACCTAGAGTTTTCATTATCAACTCCTCCATTCCCCATTTTTCCCTAAAAGCCATGAAAAGAGGAACTAATTTCAGTGGCTTCCTCTGTTGCAGGGTTTTTTGTTACTCCAGAGAGAACTTGTTAATGTGGTCTCTGAATAGATATGTGGCAGCCTGGGCTCCTTTGATGAATTAAATTCACTTGGTAAAATGTGTAGGCTTAATCTTTGCAAAAATGAAGTTGAATGAACATCAAGAGAAGCTATAGGACTGATGGTTTTATACATTAGTGGACCTCAGAATACAAGTTATCTTTATTTTATGGATATTGGTTTTCTGGTGAACTATCTAAGAAGACATCAACAAAATGAAAAGAAATTGAATTTCAATTTGCAGAATATTGCTTGCAGTTATCACTCTGTGGGTCTAAAGTATTTAAAATTTTTCATTGCATTTTGACACTTCTGAAAAACTCATATGAGCACTTTGCAAGTGCTAGTCACTGAGGATACAAAATTGAATAAGACACAACCGGTTGTGGTTCCTGTCTAAAAGGGAGAGAAACATCTGTACATAATTACTTTTATTATCTATGATAAATAGTGCAATAAAAGTCTGTGTTTAATACCATACTGAAAAACTCACTGCCGTTGAGTGGATTCCGACTTGTGTTGACCCCCCCCCACTTCTTGGCTTTCCGAGGCAGTATCTCTATGGAAGTAGACTGCCTAGTCTTCCTCCCAAGGAGTGGCTGGTGGGTTTGAACTGCCAGCCTTCTGGTTAGCAGTCAAGTGCCTTAGGCACTACACCACCAGAGCTCCCTCTAATAATAATAGAAACAACAAACATGACAACTAATTATTTGTTGAATACTTTTTATGTCAGGTGCTGTTCTAATTACTTTTGTTGTTAAATGCCATTGACTCATAGTGACCTTGCATATTACAGAACAAACTGTTGCCTGGTCTGTGCCATTCTCACAATCTTTGCTATTTTTGAGCCCACTGTTGCAGCCACTGTGTCAAACCATCTCATGGAGAGTCTTCCTGTTTGGCTGACACTTTCCTTCACCAAGCATGATGTCCTTTTCCAGGGACTAGTTCTTCTGATACATGTCCAAAGTGCCTAAGACAAAGTCTCTCCATCCTCACTTCTAAGGAGCATTCTGACTATACTTCTTCCAAGACTGATTTGCTCATTCTTCTGGCAATCCATGGTACGTTCAATATTTTTTGCCAGCACCACAATTCAAATGCAGCAATTCTTCTTCAGTCTTCCTTTTTCCACTGTCCAGCTCTCACAAGATTTTTACATTTTCATAAGAGGTGACTGAGAATATCATGAATTGAGCCAGGCACACCTTAGTCATCAAACTGACATCTTTGCTTTTGAAGATTTTAAAGAAGTCTTTTGCTGCAGATTTGCCCAGTGCAATATGTTCTTTGATTTTTTTGACTACTGCTTCCATAGACATTGATTGTTGATTCAAGAATGATTCAATAATGATGTTGTGTATTGGTCCAGTTGTAAGGATTTTCATTTTCTTTATGTTAAGATGTAATACATAATGAAGGCTGTAGTCTTTTACCTTCATCAATAAGTACTTGTTCTGGTTACCTAGTGCCACTCTGACAAGAATATACCACAAATTGGTTGGCTTGAACAAACAGGAGTTTATTCTCTTACAGTTTAGAGGCTTTAGGTCTGAGTTCAAAGTGCAAGGCTCTAAGGGCTGGGTGAAAGCCCTTCAACCTTGGGCTTCAGTTGTGCTTCCTGCTTCCAGCCCACTGGAGCTAGAGGCTTTTCTTCACTCAGACAGCTGCTTGCTGCTGAGACTGACATGCCCAACGTTGACAAGTAAAAAGACACAATCCTGATGTTACCAAACCACATGGCAGGCCATTAATTCAAGTCCATTGAAAGTCCCAAGATCGGCAGAGCATGGCAGGCTGCTGAACAATGACATGACTACATGCAGGGTTCAAATGTGCCATAAGCCAGTGACCATTCCCCAAGGCTTCTCCTTATATATAGGAAGCAGACCACATCCCTAAGGCAGTTACTCAGCTGCTCAGAGTAGAGTCCACTGCAGAGTTGATTACCAGTCTCATTATGGGAAATACTACATCTAGGTGCCCAGCCACTAAACCAGGCCCAGCCAAGTTGACACACAAACTGAACTATCACAATACTCCAGGTTGTCTTCACTTCTGATGAGCAAAGCTACATTATCTGTATATCTCAGGTTGTTAATGAGTTCTCCTCCAATCCTGAT
This sequence comes from Orycteropus afer afer, assembly GCF_000298275.1. Taxonomy (NCBI): domain Eukaryota; kingdom Metazoa; phylum Chordata; class Mammalia; order Tubulidentata; family Orycteropodidae; genus Orycteropus; species Orycteropus afer. The sequence goes on from NW_006921595.1 coordinate 796,549, forward strand.
GCTGTGTCCTTCTTCACATCCAGCTTCTTGGATTATTTGTTGAGCACATAGATTGCATAAGTATGATGAACAAATGCAAGCCTATCTCATACCTTTAAACCACACAGTATCCCCTTCCCCTCTTTGAACGACTGCTTCTTGATTTGTGTACAGATTTCACATGAACACAGTTAAGTTGTTTAAGCAGTTGACTGGCTGCCTAGCACACTGTGCAAACCATGTTGGTTCGTAGGATTTTTCTGGCTGCGCTGTCTGTGGAAGTTAAGGAGTTGTTTTCTGCCTCTGTCGATTGATTACTCTCCTCCAGGTGCATGTTTGAAATCCATGCTCATGAGTGACCCT
>NW_006921595.1:797027-823273 GCF_000298275.1 Orycteropus afer afer
CCCCCCCCCTTTTTAGAAAGCTCTCCCTTAGTAGTCTCAGTTGTCATTCTATTGAGTTCTCAGTATTAGCATCTACCATTGAGTCAGATGTAGTGTGTTTTAATGTGTCTGCCACTGGTGAGGGAAAGAAGTTCTGTGTGAAAGCCTTGTGGACCTGATTTTCTCCTAGCTCTTCCTCCAACTTTTTGATTTGGTCATTCATGTGACCCCAGAATCTTCAGTTTGCTTATTTTTAAAATGGAAATAGGATGCACTTGCTTCCTTCCCAATGAGGGGTGTTGGGTGGAGGGTTTATTCATAATCCATACCTGTGTGATTCAGTTGGTCAATCCACAACAGTTATGCTCTCTTTGAAAGGTTCTGTGTCTGTGGTATGGTGGGTACAAAGCCAATCCAGAAAGAAGCCATCTTCCTGGAGCTTATGACCTCATTGGGGATATCTGATGTCCACAAATCACTGTGACACAAAGTAATAATATAAATACTAATAGTGACAACAGTTAGCTGCCATTTACCAACAGCTTACTATGTACCAAGCTGGATGTGAAGAAGGACACAGCATCAGGATTGGAGGAGAACTCATTAACAACAAGAGATACTAAGGATCATACTTTTATTTAGGCATTAGAATCAACTTTTTTTTAAGTTGAGTTTTCTTTTATTATGAGTGAGGTTAAGCACATTTTCATAGGTATAAACATGTTTATATTTCTTTTTTCTGTTATTATTTGTTTTCCTTTTGGGTAAAGGGAGCTCTGCTGGCATAGTGATTAAGGCATTTGACTGCTAACCAGAAGGCTGGCAGTTCAAACCAACCAGCCCCTCTTTGGAAGGAAGACTGGGCAATCTGCTTCTGTAGAGATACTGGCTTGGAAACCCAAGGAAGGGTCGCTATGAGGTGGAATCAACTTGATGGCAGGGAGGTTTTTGTTTTTTTTTTTCTTTAGGGGCGAAAAGGTAAAGAACTAAGGTCTTTCTCTTCTTTCTTCTTTTCTTGCTTTCTTTCTCAACCATCTCCATTATTTATTTCCAAATCTTTTTCATCACCCAAATGTAAACTCAGTACTCTTTAAGTAGTAACTTCCCATTCCCCCTTCCCTCCAGCCCCTGGTAACCACTAAGCTACTTTCTGTCTCTATGCATTTGCCTTTTCTGTTGTTGTTAGTTGTCATTGAGTCAAAGCCGACTTATGGTGACCCTATGTATTCAGAGTAGAATTGTTCCATAGGCTTTTCAAGGCTGTGACTTTTCAGAAGCTGGTCACTAGACCTGTCTTCTGAGATGCCCCTGGGTCAGTTCAAACCTCCAACTTTCCTGCTAAGAGTCAAATGCTTGACCATCTGTGCCATCCAGGGACTCCTTTTACCAATTCTAGATATATCATATAAGTGATATTGAACAGAATTTGTCCTTTAGAGTCTGTTATTTCACATAGCATCATATTTCTAAGGTTCATCCATGTTATAGTGTGAATCAGAACGTTACTTCTCTTTATGGCTGAATAATAAATACTCCATTGCATGTTTACAGCCCATTTTATGTGGCTATCCATTTGTTAATGGAATTAGAATCAATTTTTAACACGTGATTTCTTGTTTATTTTTTAAAAATTCATTTAAAAGAAAATTTAAAAGCAATATATGTACTTGGTATAAAATTAAAATACATGAAAGCATATTAAATGAAAAGTTGGTCTCTTTATCACTGTAGAATTACCAGTCTTGCTCTCCAGAGAAAACGACTGTAAACATTTTCTTTTGTATCCTTAAAGAAGTTGTATTCACACACTGGCAATATATGCATATCCATTCTGTTTACACAAATGCAATCATACTGTGACATTTCTACACATTGCAATTGGCATGCTCTCTTTTTCTGTGTTGTTGTTAGGTGCTGTCAAATCAATTTTCAACTCACAGTGACCCCATGTGACAGAGTAGAACTGCCCCATAGGGTTATTTGGGCTGTCATCTTTATGGGAGCAGATTGCTAGATCTTTCTCCCACAGATAAAATGCCGTTAACCACAATCTTAAACTACCTCCCAGCTAGTGACACTGAAAGAATTAGGTGGGTAAAAAAAATAATCATGTCCTGTGAAAGTGTTTCCTGTAAAAGTAAAGGGGAGGCAGTTATTCAAATGCAATACAATTATATAACCATCCAGGCCCAGGTTTTTAGTGCATCCTCATTTTTAAAATGTTACTCACCACTCTCCTATGTGTAAGGAGCTCTCGTAGCACAATGGTTAAGGCATTTGACTGCTAACCAGAAGGTTGGTGGTTCAAAGCTCTAGCTGCTCTGCAGGAGAAAGATAAAGCAAATCTACTTCTGTAAAGATTTACAGCCTTGAAAACCCTGTGGGTCGCTTTGAGTTGGAATTGACTCAGCTGCGGGTTAGGTCTTCTGTGTGTGGTGTAGTAGCTCATGCTTTCCTCGTGTTCCATCAATACTCTGAAGCCTCATCATGGTAAGGTCTTCTCTGGCCACCATACTCTTGCCATTTGCCTTAGGTGATAGCTTCCCTTGGCTTTGTTCTCTTAGGGTTCCTTCAGCATAAACAGAAAAACCATCTGCGCTAATGAATGAGAGAGCCAATAGATTAATATACTTTGGGTAATTTATTTGCATTTTAAGGGGGCTTCCAGAAATAATGCTTTCATTTAAATATGATTCAAATCTTGGAGGGTGGGTTCTCTGGGCTTTTGTAGGCACACTGGCTCTTCATGCCTTCCAGAAGTAGACACTTGCTGCATTTTGCCATTATTTTTTAGATAAACATCTTTGAACTGAGGGTGGTGTTCAAGGTCTTTTACAATGTGGCTCCAACCTACCCTTTTTCCTGTCTACATACACAGAACATCCTGTGTTATGTCTTAGGCATGCCACAGAGTAAGGAAGACTATGACTCAGGGCATGAGTTGGGGTTGTGGTTGGGACAGAGGGAGGAAGCTGGGACAAGAATAAAGTTCTGGAAAGTGGGATGGCCCCTTAGGGACATTCAGGGGCTCCATTTCCATAGGTTTCAGGTACATTGGCCATGAAGATCCAGACTGGGTTATGGAACCCCAACAAGTGGGTATTGCTTAATGATAGGCAGACTTTGAAAACTTCTATGATCTGTTCCCACTAGAATGTTAACCTTACCCATTTTGTTCATTGGTGTGTTCCTACTGCTAAATTTGTGCCTGGAACATAGCAGGAACTCAAAAACTATTTGTTGAATGAATGACTAAATAAACTAGACAGCAAAGTTTAAAAAATCACAGCCATGGCAGGGGCTACCCTAGAGGCAATAGGATGTACTCCCCCAGAAAAGGGGCTGATAAGAACTGGGCAGAATGTTGGAAATCTAGCTAAGTGGCTGCAGGATGGGCCATGAATCCAGATCAGCCTTGGCATCCTAGGCAGGAGAATATAGCCAGGATGTGACTCTGTGGCAAAGTAGTTGGGTGGGGAGAGTCTTATTTGGCTATGTGTGCTCAGGGCTCATCTCGTGCCCTGATCTGTGGTGAAAGCACTGATTCCCAGTCCGTGGTTGGTGTCTCAGGCTGGTGAGAAGGTGCTTTACTGGTTGGGATTAACTTGGGAACTGGGGTGGAGGGTAGAAGAAGCTTATGATGGAAAACTGTGAGATCAAGAACTGCTATCCTGGTCTCTGGGCCTCCCAAAATACAGTAAAACCTGTGAAATCCAGAACCTGTGTAAGGCAGAAACCTTCCAGAGAAGGAAAACTCAAATATTTTCCACTAATAAAGAGTGATAGAAAAGTGGGTAAGACTACCTTGTCAAAGGTGGAAACTTTGCGAGACACACAAAAACAAGGCAGTACTAGGATGGATAGATGGGTGGACAGGCTGAACTATTAGGTATGTCTGTGCAGGGGGTAGTGTACCCAAGACCATGTATAGGGTTGGCAGACATTGTTTCTACAAGTGTATTACTATGTTCTGTAAGAATTCTCAGGTATATAGTAGAGCTGACAAGGGACAAGATTGTAGTCACTTCTTGGCCACAGCCAGATACCCAGAGGGAGTGAATAGTTGGAACTTGGGCTTGGGACCATAGTCGCAGGGGACATCAAGCTCAATTACCATAACATACTACACAAAACATTGTTCCACATCCTACTTCGGTGAGTAGCGACTGAGATCTTAAAAGCTTGCAAGTTGCCATCTAGATGCAATGATGAGTCTCTCCTCCAGAACAAAGAAGAATGATGAAAACCAAAGATTCATGGAAACAATTAGTCCAAGTGACTGGAACACCATGTGATCCTCAGCCTCTATGACTATGAGACCAGAAGAACTAGATGGTGCCTGGCTACCACTGTCAACCACTCAGAGGGGGATCTATGCAGGAGATCCTGGATAGTGTGGGAGAACAATGTGGAACAAAACTCAAAATCATTAAAAAAAAAAAAAAAAAAAAAGGATGAGGTTTGTTGGTCTGATAGAACCTGATGAAACCACTGAGACTGTGGCCCCTAGCTGGTCTTCAGGTCTGGAACTTTAGGCACTGTGCCACCAGAGCTCCTTTGGCATACGGAAGATGCTCATTAAGTGTAGCATGATCAGTCTTTTTCATGGCTGCTGTGGGAATGAGGGTTCCTTAGACTCGATGGCACATAACAACAGCAACAAACCTTACCTGTAAGGATTCCTTGCCTTTCCTAAACTTAAAAGCATGTCTTATTCAAAAGCAATCATTTTGAAATTATATGTGCTCTCTTAATGTTGTTCAAATCCACCAGCCACTCCTTGGAAGGAAGGTTGGGCAATCTACTTCTGTAGTGATACTGCCTCGGCAACCCAAGGAGGGGTCGCTATGAGTTGGGTCCGACTTGACGACACATAACAACAACAACATGTTAATGTTGACGTCTCATCTTGAGTTCATCTGTGTTATTGCCTAGATGTGTTTTTGTATCCTTGTGAGAATGTCTTTTAACCCATGGCTCCTGATCTGGCATGTGATCAACAGATTTAATAATTTATCCAAGTCATATGGGGCTTGTCCTAAAGCTGAGGTGTGAAGTGGCTGCAGGGTCAGAGAACTGGAGGATTGCAGACATTGCCAATGCTTCTTCCTGGCTCTTCTGAGCTTGGCATACACAGCTCTTTCCTCCTCCCCACCCCTCAACTTGTACCTGGCTGTGGGAACCTGAGATGGTATTTGGATAGAGTTATAGTAACTATTGCCACTGAGTCAATTATGCAATCCTGTAGGGCAGAGTAGAACTGCACTGCAGTGTTTCTAAGGCTGTGATCTTTAAGGAAATGGCTGCTGGGTTTGAACTACTGGACCTTTGCTTAGAAGCCATACCCTTAACCTCTAAGCTACCAGGGCTCCTTGTAGAGATGTAATAGAGTCTCAATTATACTGGAACTTTTGCCTACATATAATCTGAGCATGGTAAATACATATGTTCTTTTGAAGTTAATATTTGTACATTGGTGTGTTTGCATTTTGATGCTAAGCCCTTTATTTTCATTGCACTGTCTGCTGAGGTTTCTGCTTAGGTCTGAGCATCAAAAGGAAGTGGGGGGTAGTCTGTAAGTTCTAGTGTGCTGTGCCTGTCTCTGATGCAACTCTGCACTTTCAGAACTTAGCATAGTGCCTGCCCCAGTAAGCAATTCATAAATGGTGAGTGACTAAATGGTGGTGTCTTTGTTGTTGTTAGCTGCTGTTGAGTTGACTCTGACTCATGGAGATCCCATTGTAACAGAACAAAATGTTGCACATTCCTGTGCCATCTTCACAATTGTTAGCATGTTTGAGTCCAGTCAGACAATATTCTATTGTAGTCTATAGGGTTTTCATTGGCTGAGTTTCAGAAGTAGATCACCTGACTTTAGGGAAGTGTCTTTAGGGAGGTAAGAAAGGTGCTGGTCAGGAGTTTCTGAAAATACTCCAAGTATGTTGGCTCCTCTGTTACTGAACTCAACATTTCCTTCATATTTCAGTACCTGAAAATGATGGTGGTGTTTCTGACAGCACAGGAACTAGGAAGTGGCACAGTAACCTTGGCTGTGACCTTCTTGGTTGCAGTGGCTTTTACACAGAGAGCTGCTAAAGTTAAACTGTTGCTTTGGATTACTGCTACTGACCTGCTTTTGTCATTTAAGGAAATGTACAGACATTAGAAAATTTTCCAGGGTCTGGACTTTGGCTGTGGAAATAAATTTCAGCTTATCCCTCCTTTGTCTAAAGAACTTCTAGTATTAGAATTTGTGTTGCATTAACCATAGTGTTAATTATGCTCCAAGTAATGTATATGTTGACTAAATTACCATAATTTTGGTCCTAACGGTCATTTTCTGCTTCATTGCCTCTAACTGTATTATGGACCATATACATGACTGTGTAGCATTATTTAACATAGTTTAACAGTTCTTTTCTGGATCACTGCTATAAATTCACAGTTGTACCTTTATGTGTACAAGCATAATTGAGGATGATAACTCAATGATAGTTCAGAAACCTTTGTTTACCTGTTGCTTGAAGCAATTAAAATAATACATAGTTAAACTCCTAGCACACGATCTGTCATGTGGTAAAAGATTGGTAAGTATTTAGTCATCCATCCAATAATATGTACATCCAATTTTCTGTCTGGTGACACTGCTACTAAAAATCAGATATTTTTAGCAGCTATCTACAGGCATTTTATATCCTGGTGGTTTAGTGGTTAAAGCATTTGGCTGCTAACCAAAAAAACTTGGTGGCTTGAACCCACCAGCCACTCTGCGGAAGAAAGATAAAGCAGTCTGCTTCCATAAAAATTTACAGCCTTGGAAACCTTGGAGTGGGGGTCTCTCTGAGTTGGCATCAATTTGACAGCAGTGAGTTTTTTTTTTTTTTTTAAAGTAGGTGACATTTATCCTTAAATGTTCTGGGTTCAAATCACTGCTCCAGTTCTATAAAGTACAGAGTTCTGAAACCTTAGTTAATTCTAAACAGTTCATATCACAATGGATTTTCCTTGAGACAGTTGGCTTTGTTCATAAATCAAGCCAGACCTCTGTGTGGAGGTATGATGGCCCCCTATTTAGGTGAAACAGCTCCAAAGATGTTAATCCCACCACTTTATCATTGGGTATCTCAAACATCAACCTCTCTTTTAGAGGTACTTTAAAAATACCTCTGTATTTGAGGTTTGCACTATGCACCTGAGTCTTGACACCCTGCAGCAGTATCTTGACTGTGGTTGAGACCACTGTCAATCTAAGGCACAGTCCAGGCACCATTCTTCCAGGTTCTCCAACCTCTATTGTTATATCTGGTTAGAAAATTATTTGGACCATTGTAATAGTGGATATGCCTTCAAAGGCATTAATGTCTCTGATTTTTGTTCCATCTACACAAGACCTGAATGCAACCACTGTGAGTAGGGGCCAGGGATGGAAGATGGAAACATTTCCTGTGCATCTACCAATCAGGTACTGCACTAGGTCCTTTACCTGTGTCATCTCATTTAATCCCCATGACAACCATTGGGATTGCCCAATTCCTGTGGGCAGAAATAGATTTTATGCTAAGCTTTGCAATTCACCAAAGGAATAAACAGAGCTTTATCTATACAAAATGAGTCCTGGTTATAGCTGATGGGCCAATTGGTCTCCTAGTAAAAGGCATCAAATTTTAGAATGAAAACAAATAAAAAGCATCAATTCTGAACCAGCATCACCATCCAGATCAAACAAATGTTTTTGTTATTTGTCCATGGTTTCTGGTTGACCTGTGTTCCATCTGTCTACATGGGGTACTGGGTGCCTATTCAGAGGGTGGGAAGACCCTTGGCAATGGGTGCAGGTGGAAGAAAACATAAGCTTCCTGGGCAACTTGCATTGCCACCAGAGGAATATCTATTCAGCAGGAAGCTCCCACTCTGTGCCAGCCTTTCAAAACCATCTGCCTCTTTATACTTTATAACACACGCACACACACATACACATATACATACACACACAGCTCCATATGCCCTGGGTATAAAACCCAAGTTGGGAGGGAGAAGCTGGCAAATAAAAAGTTTCCCTTTATAGCAGAGGCTGAAGGAGCATGCAATGAAGAACCATCATAGTTACTGTAGGGGCTTGTTGTCCCTGTGTATCCAGGTTAAGAATTGCTGCTGAACTATTTGAAAAATGTTATGATAATTTTGTAATATGTACTTTACCTTAAAAAAAAATAATTTAGAAGTTAAAGAGGCAATTAAAGTGAGGAGAGAGAGTGGTAGGGACTTCCAGAGAGAAAGGGAGAGATAATAATGTCAGGAACCAAATAAGAATTACTGCAGTTGAGCACTAAATCTGACTTATGGAAAAAGAGAGAGGTGACATAGTCCTCACTTTATTTTCTGAGGAAAGGGAGAGTTAACATCTTATGGAAAGACAGGCTCTTCTGCATTGAATTCTAGGAGGAATTTACTGCATGGAAATAGAGAGAGATGGCTTGATAGATCAACCAATATTGATAAAACTGTAAATAACAAATACTGCTTCATGAAGCAAGAAGTTTAGCATAGAAGTTTTGAGTACGAACTCTGAGTAGACAAAGCTAGGTTCAAAATAATAACCAGGATATTGGACAAGTTACTTAAGTGTTTAAAGCTCCTGATTCCTCATCTCTAAGACGGGCTCTCTAGCCCATTAGCTATTTCACAAAATAAACCTATGACCAAGAGAGTTCTTGATGGGTCTTGCCTCTCCTTTCCCCCTTTCCACTATAATTTTATGAATCCCTTGGGCAGTAGCTGTACCTGTGATTAATGGGAATGCAAGGGTTACTTAGGGAAAGGAAAAAGGCCCCATTCTGAGTTCTTGGATGTTGAGAAATCCTTGTTGGCTGGAGCAGGAAATGTATGTTGTTGTTGGCTGCTGTTGAGTCAACTCTGACTCATAGTGACCCTATGTATAACAGAATGAAACACTGCCCAGTCCTTAGCCAGCCTCACAACACTTGCTATACCTGAGCCCATTGTTGCAGCCACTGTGTCAATCCATCTCATTGAGGGCCTTCCCCTTTTTTGTTGACCCTCCACTTTACCAAGCATCATATCCTTCTCCAAGGAATGGTCCCTTCTGAAGACACAATCAAAGTTGTGCTGTTGTTGTTATATGCTGTCGAGTCAGCCCCAACTCATAGCGACCCCTCCTTGGGTTTCCGAGGCAGTATCTCTATGGAAGTAGGTTGCCCAACCTTCCTTCCAAGGAGGGGCTGGTGGGTTTGAACCACCAGCCTTCTGGTTAGCAGTCACATGCCTTAGCACTACGCCACCAGAACTCCTAGATTTCTTAATAGGTACCATCAAGTCAATTTTGACCTATAGTGACCCATATGACAGAGTAGAGCTGCCTACATAGGGTTTTCTAGGCTGTAATCTTTATGGAAGCAGATTGCCAGGTTTTTCTCCCACAGAGTCACTGGGTGAGTTTGAGCCTCTAACCTTTGGTTATCAAGCAAGTGCTTATATGTTATGTCACCAAGGCCTCCTTTAAAGGCTACCTTTCTGAATGAACAAGAATATGGAAGGGAAAAAATATTGAAAATAGTATCTAGAAACAAGTATTTCCATGAAAGTAGTTAAGATCATTTGGGATTAATTATGCTTCTCTTGAGGATGGTTCTGTTTGGGAGACAGGACTGAAAACTCATTTCTAGATGCCATTATTGTGGCCAGTGAGTCTGACTAATGTGGGTTTCTGTTCTGTGAGTGCTGACTCACGTCATTATAGACTAGTTCTTACTGAGTTTTCAGTGGGATTTTTCTGTAGTATGGACTACTTGGTGAACAGCATTTGTTAATATCTACTGCTATTATTGTTTTCTAAACCCATTAAAAATGATGACTGAACAGGTTCTAAATATTACACAATTATTCTTCCTGGATTTGTACAACACTGTGCACCTTAGATTCACTCTTTTGTAGATATTCCCTCACCTGTTAGGAAGCCCAAAGTTTCCTGATTCACCATAGTTGGACCTGTCAAACTTAATGACCAAGTGAAAGTGGAAAGAATGTCATTAAGTTTCTTTCATTTGTGCTGAGGCTTCAAGAACTCACATTTTATAGCCTGTTATAGTTCAGAAAGACTGGGCAATCTACTTCCTTAGTGATACTGTCTCAAGGAGGGGTTGCTATGAGCCAGATCTGACTCGACAGCAGTGAGTTTGTTTTTCTTGTTTTTTATATAGTTCAAGGGGAGCCCTGGCAGTGAAGTTAAGAACTCGACTGCTAACTGAAAAGTGGGTAGTTCAAACCCACCAGCGGCTCCATGGGAGAAAGATGTGGGAGTCTGCTTCTGTAAAGAAGCATATGGGGCTTGGAACCATATAAACCAAACTCACTGCTGTGGAGTTGGATCCAACTCATAGAAACCCCTCCTTGGGTTTCTGAGGCAGTATCACTATGGAAGCAGATTGCCCAACCTTCTTTCCGAGGAGCGGCTGGTGGGTTTAAACTGCCAGCCTTCTGGTTAGCAGTCAAATGCCTTAGGTACTATGCTACCAGAGCTCCTTGGAACCATATGGGACAGTTCTATTCTGTCCTTTAGAGCCACGATGAGTTGGAATCTAATTGATGGCAATGGGTTTTTGGTTATAATTCAGAAGGTGCCATGCCTTTTATAATCTTACTTGAACAAGGCAATCTTTGGTGGCCAGGGAAGATTTAAAAATGTATGGTTATCAGAGAAGAAAACTGAGAGGTTATAGCATTATGTAGCTCACAGGGAGCAAAACCCACTTTCAAACCCAGTTCTCTGACTCAAAGTTCAGTGCTATTTCTAATAAGCCCATTAGCCCTCAAAACTGCTACTTTCTATTCTTAAATGCTTTTATTTGGAGTATTTTTTTTTTTTTGTGTAAATTTTTTATTGTGATTTGGGTGCAGATTTACAAAGCAGATTCATTTTACTCTGAACAGTATATGCACATTTGGTTTCATGGCCTTGATTATAATCCTCAACCATAAAAAACTCTCCCCCGATGACTACCCCTTCCCTGTGCCTTTCTTATCTGTGCATTCCTGTGTGTCCATCTTTCTCTCTGTGTGACTGCTGCCCCTCTGATGTCTCATGGCTGATTGATCTAAGGGATGCATCTCCCTAGGGTAGGTGTGTGTATCTCCCTGGGGTAGGTGTTCTGCTTGTAGGTCTTTCTACTGTTGGGCTGAGATCTAATCCATAGAAGTGAGTCCATTTCTAGGCCCTAAGGATAACCTGGGGCCATAGTCTCAGGGGTTGCACGGGTCTCTGTCCAACCAGTAATCTGCTCATTTTTTGTGTTTTTGAATTTTGTTCCACATTCTTCCTCCTTCTCTATCCAAGATCTCAAATTTTGATCCTTTCCCAAGTGGTTGCATTGGTAGCCAGGCACCATCTAGTTCTTCTGGTCTCAGAGTCATGAAGGCTGAGATCCTCATGGTCCATCATATCTTTGGACTAATTGTTTCTAAATGACTCTGATTTTCTTCATTCTTTTTTGCTCCAGAGGAGAGGAAGCCTATAATTGCATCTCAGATGGCTGCTCGAAAACTTTTAAGACCCTAGTCCCTACTCATCTTATTTGGAGTATTTTTTGTTGTAAATGCATTTTAAATAATCTCATTAAAAAAAGAAAAAAAAAAAAAAAAAAAACACTATTGCCATGGAGTGGATTCTGACTCATAGTGACCCTATAGGACAGAGTAGAACTGCCCTGTAGGGTTTCCAAGGCTGTATATTTTTATAGAAGTAGGCTGCCTCATCTTCTTCTTACAGAGATGCTGGTGGGTTCAAACCACTGACCTTTTGATTAGCAGCTGAATGCTTGAACCACAGCACCACCAAAGATGAGAAAATTAATACTTAAGGAAATTGGGAGGCTTATTCAGGGCCATGAAATAGAATTAGAGCAAAAGAGAATTGCGATCCTTTCTCTCACAAGTTGTGATTGTTTGCCTTTGTACAAGTTTCACTTCAGACTTGGAGCACTTGCTACTACTGCTGGGTGATACTGATGAAATACAGGAAAATGTGACTTAGGTTCATGCAGGAAATTAATTATGGACTGTCCACTCTCTAGTTTCTCTTCCTTGGGGGTTAATGATTTCTTTCTGTCTTCTACACAGGGAAATTGTGAAGATGTATTGATAAGTGCAGTCTGTGCTTTTTAAATATTGTCAAAAAATGGAAAATCTGGGGCTACTGTGTTTGGCCAGTTATAAAAGTTTGCTGACACTTTATAAAAGTTAAAAACACACTTTTTTATTTTAAGATTAGTCTATCTTTTTTTTTTTTTTTTCACTGATAAGAGACTGAGAGAGATTAAAAGTCTTGCCAAAGTTACCAAGTAAGTTAGTGTAAGATTTAGGACCAGAACTCAGGACTTCTAGTTTTCTGTTTCATTCTTTTTTTACTCTTATTACTTGTCTTACATATGGTGAGAGTCAAACCATCTGTTGTTTAATAATTTTTTCTATTGCTTTCCAATATTTTATGAGATTCCTCTCCCAGAATTTCTTCCCTTACTTTCTGATATCCAAAATTTTTGTATCTGTAACCTATTATATTGTGAAACAGGAAAAAATTAGATTCATAGAGAACATCTACCTACCTTCTTGATTGCTAGCCAATCACTTCGGAGATACAACAATATATGCTCTGAATCCCTATGTTTTCATTTCTTGTTTTCCCTAAGTTACAATTCCAAATAACTCCACCTAGATGCTTCCACTCTCTGTGTTTGCCCTCTTCACCCCCAGTTAACCCCCTGACTTTGATCCTTCGCATATCCCTGGTTGCTTTATTCCCAATGTTCTTAAATCAAGCATCCATGTGTCATCCTGGAAAACAACAATTACCTGTTGGGGTAAACATTCATATGGAATGATGAGCAATCATCATGTCATAGTTTAAATAGGAAGTAAATTCATGGCTCTTTTTTTTTTTTTTCTGAATATATTCACAACATTTTTCATATTATCTAAATGGAGTTTTTAGATGGTTCAAACAGTTAATGTACTTGACTGCTAACTGAAAGATTGGAGGTTAGAGCCCACTCAAAGGCATGTTGGAAGAAAAGCCTGGTGATCTACTTCTGAAAGCCACCAAAAACCCAATGGAACACAGTTCTGCTTTGACACACATAGGGTTGCTGTGAGTCAGAACTGACTTGATGGCAGCTGGTTAATGGTTACTGTTTTAAGTGTGAACTCTACCTTAAATACTAAACAGTACATACTGGACATCTATTGGAAGACACCAAAAGCATAATTATTGGATAAGAAAAGCCCCTGTAAGAAATGTTCTCATAGCAACTAGCATAAGCTAACCAGAGTATAATTATTATAGACAATATACCAGGTTGGTATATTGTGTGGTGTGAGGATTAGAGATGAAAATTTTATTATATTACTTATAAAATGCCAATGCAGAATGGAAAATGATAAAAACTTCAAGAGATTATAATTCATATTTATACAGTGTCTTCTGCCCAGAATCTTGACAAGCCATCATTTTATGTCATCTCTGTACAACAATGAACAGTATTCAGCATATGTTTGTTTAAAAAGAGAGTAATGCTTATAAAAACATGGTGCCATATTTAGAAATTCTTTTATTTATATAGCTATACTGTAGCCATTTATATGTTCTGCTATTAAGATGTTAAATCTCAGCTCCTTCTAATGATTGTAAATATTGCTGCAGACAATCATCTAAGAGTAATATCTGATCTGCTCTCAGATTGCACCCTTCTACCTGTGCCCCAGCTTTCCCCATACCTCACCAGCCCATGGATGCAAAATGAACCACATCAAGGGAATGAAAAATATCCTGGCTTGCATTCCCACTGAAGTCTCAGTACCACCTCCTGGTCTATGTCAAAGTCTTCCCCCAGTTGTTTAGGAGTTCCCAGGGATATCTCATATGTGATCACAAAAAAGTCTTCTCATGGTTTTCTTCCTGAACCCTTCCTTCCTCAGTATCAAGGCATTTGGAGCCACTAGATTGTAGTGTCTCCTTCATCCTTGTCACTATGGCTGGTGTCCTCACTGCATCCATGCCCTCAGGTGGACTCCTGGTGCTCCTGAAAGTGCAAACTCTGCAGTTGCCCCAGCGGTATTCTGATCCTTTGGGTGCCCCAGAGCCGAAGCCACGTGTGTTCTATGCATATGTGGGAAGAATCCTCCTCCTCCACTCTCTTGCACCTTGAATACCCTTGTGAAAATACTCCTCTTGCCTCTACTTAAGGCCATCTCCTCACTGGCTCTGGCCTGGTGCATGGAACCCTGCTGGTGAAGAGATACCAGTTATTTTCTTCATATTCATCCCCAACACTAAGGCGTTTTCAAGCCATGCAGATCAACTGATGGAAATAGATGCCTTCTAGTTGCCTCCCTACCTCTTTTCCACACTAACCCAGGCTGGTCTACATCTATCCAGAAATGCTATAATATATTACCAGCCATACAAATGATAGTTTTCTGACTGTTATAGAAACACTGCAATCACAGTGAGTTGGACCAGGGACAGGATGGTGAGCCAGAATTTACAGACTGTGTCAGTGGAAAAGGAAGCATGTTGGATTAGCATAGTAGAGCTGGTAGAAAAATAAAGCAACCAATATTTGAGTACTTCCTATTCACTGAGCCATGTACTTACTAGTCACTGGGAGAAATAGATATAAATCAGCCCTACAGTGCTACAGTGGATGCCATTTTCTTCATATTCTGGGACAAGTAACAGATTCAGGAAATGGAGGAGTGGTGTGGAACCAGTGTTTATTGACTTCCTGCTCTGTGCCTGGCATCACTTTTCTTGTGCTCTGTGCCATTATCATTTTGCACTGGAGGACATGAGGGCACAGAGAACATAATTTGTTAGTGGCCACAGAGCTGTTAACTAATGAATCTGTGATTCCAGCACTGGTTGGGATGAGTCTAAAGCCCTAGCTCTTCCCTTTTCACAGCACAAGAGCCTGAGATGCCCACTCAATATTGTACCCACCACTCCATTTCTAGTCTTTACCTCAGTGGTCCTAGCCTCATTAATTCATCAGAACCAGAACTCACTCTGAATTTGACCATTGCCCATATATTCTCCATGGAGGTGTTGTTTGATATGATGACCAGTTGCTATACAGTGAAATAAGTTTTTGAGGACTAACCTGGGAACCTGTTGTTAGTTATTGTTGTTAGCTGTCAGTGAGCCAGCCTCTGACCCATGGTGATCCCATGCACAATGAAATGAAACACCATTCAATCCTGTACCAGCCCCATGATTGATTGTGGATAGGATCATTGTGTTCTATAGGGTTTTCATTGCCTTATTTTTAGAAGTAGATCAACAGGTCTTTCTTTCTAGTCTGTTTTAACATGGAAGTGCCACTGAAACCTGTTCAACATCATAACAATAGGCACTGACAGATGAGTAGAGGCAATGCATGAGGTGCATTGGCTGGGAATTGAACCTGGGTCTCCCAAATGGAAGGCGAGAATTCTACCGCTGAACCATCAGTGCCCCACAGTCTAGGAACCCATCCAAACCCATTGTTTTTTAGTTGAATTCTGACTCATAGTGACCCTATAGGACAGAGTAGAACTCCCCCATAGGATTTCCAAGGCTGTAAATCTTTAAAGAAGCAGATTGTCACATCTTTCTCCTGCAGACCATCTGATGGGTTCAAACTGCCAACCTTTTGGTTAGCAGTCGAATGCCTTAACCACTGCACCACCAGGGCTCCTCTTCTAAGAACCTAAGCACTATTAAATAGTATTTCTATAAAAAACATGTCACAACACATGTCACACAAGGAAATGGCTTACAAATAAACTTTGAATATATAGCTCTTTTGTGAATTGGATATGCATAGCATTAAAATGGTTGAATTATGAGAAATAAACATATGTCCATGGGCATTAATGCCTGTAATTCTCTGTCTTGATCAAGTAAAAGAATTGAGGCACTGAAAGCCTTACTCAACTATCTGGAGTTGCTTTGAGTTGTAAGAGACTTCTTGTGTGAAGAGAAAGTTGTAGTCATATAAAAGTGAAATAAATATCATAGCAAGATCACAATGATGTATTGCATTTTTAAGTACAATTTTAATTTAAATAATTTTTTTCTACATCTTGGTGCTCTAAGTGAATCTACAGCTGAGGAATAATTTAATTTTGAAGCTGAATTAAGTTCAGTCATCAGACTCACCAGAGCAGATAATTTCTCTTTACACATAGTGGAATCCAAGTAAATTTGTATTAATTTCACTTATAGAAAGCATCATTCTGTTGTTGCAACTGTAACTGAGATTATTTCCGTAATTCTCAAAGCTAAACAAATACTGAAGGACTTTCTTTACTTGGCTAGCTACAACTTGGAATTCTGGGCTCAGCTTAGCAGTATCTTTTGGGAAGTCTTCCCTGACCTCTTCCACAAACCAACCCAATTAAGTACCTGCTAAAAGGGCACAGGAGCAGCATCTTCTGACTTCCTCTGACTACACAAGTTGTTGTTGTTTTTGTTATGTGCTGTCGAACAAGAGGAAGACAGAATCACCATGAGCAGCCCAAGCCCTGCTCCTATGAGGCCAGACATGCCGCCACCTTCCAGCCCTCTTACCAACCTTGACACTAACTGTCTCTCTTGTGGCACCCACCACCTCTCTACTGGGCTCAATAATTCACTGCAGTGGCCTCCCAGAATTCATAGATTATGGGGTTTATTAGGGAAGCAACAGGCTACAATTCAAGTTCAGGAATGTGTTTGGCATACAGTTCTTTTTTGATCAGAACAGTCTCCCCTCTGCTGGGCACTTAGATATGCCTCTCCAGCCCTTGGCCTCTTGGCCTGGCCTCTGCCTCTGTGGGTAAGCCTGCCACTCTGTCCCATGCCTCTTGGTTCTACTGCTGCCATCTCTCAGCTGGGCATCTCTCTCAGCCTGCAAGGAGATTCCCCCTCTGCCTCTAGGAGGGCTCATTTTAAGCCTGGAAGAGTGGCAAAACTAACCAATCCCAACATCAGAGTTCTACACACCTGAGAGAGAATGAACTTTCTCAGAAGATTGCTTCCTGCTGCTCCACGAGAAATACCCCAGGTGGATGACTTTAACAATCAGGAGTTTAAAAGCAGCTACTCAGTTGCTCATGGCAAATTCCACCTCAGAGTTAATTGCTGGTCTCATTATAGGAAATAACTACTACCAGCTGCCCAACCAAGTTGACACAGATTTGCATGGTCCCACCCAGTAATCTGGTGGGAGTTACAAGGACTATGACTAGAAAAGCCATACCATGCAACTCACTACACTAGAGTAGCCCTCGTATGTTCCTACATGAGTCTGTACAGACACCTATCATCTCCTGTACTACACTCTAGTTGTCTTTCTGTTCTCTATATCCACCACCAGATTGCAAGCTCCTTGGGGAGGGACTGCTCCAGATTTACTCCTCCCCTGTCCAGCCTAGCACCTAGTCCTTACTAAGCAAAAAAACAAAACAAGAAAAAAACCAAACTGTTGCCACTGAGTGAAGAACTGTGCTCCGTAGGATTTTCTGTGGCTGATTTTTATAGAAGTAGGTTTTGCCAAGCTTTTCTTCTGAGATGCCTCTGGGTGGATCCAAACCATCAACCTGTTGGTTAGTAGCTGGGCACTTAACCATTTGGACCACCCAGGGACTCCAGTCTTAAATACTTGATTCAGTGAATGACTAAATTATTTTCACTTTTTTTAGTTAAGGAAGTAATTCTCAGACATTGATAGGTAACTTGCATATAATTATCTAAGTAATAAATGATGAAGCATGCAGGAGAAACTTTCCTGCCAAGGGCAAGGCTGAAGACATAGACACAGCTTGTCTCTGTAGTTGCCATAGCCAGGGAGAATGGAAGACAGTTAAGACTCTGATTGGTTAATCAGAGTCAGCTGCAGCTCTAAGGCATGACATCATGGGGTCATGTTAAAGTGAAAAGGGAATGAGGAAATAAGTAAATTCTCTCAGGGTTAGCAGAGTTTTTGAAATATAAATAAGAATGTATAATGTCTGAAGTGTTTGGAAAATTACTTGACCAAAGGCAAAATTCATTATATATTTAAAAAAAAAAAAAATACTGAAAGGGAAAGTTAGATGAAAATTTCAGATTAGTGTGTTTATGTAGATATAAAATAATATGCAATGTATATATATCATGCAAAAACCCTGGTATGGGTATTTATGGAAATGTTCTTGGTTTGATGATGAAAAAATAAAAGGATGTAACTGGCTAGAATTTACAGCAGTATTCATTTACCAACTATGTGTCCTAGTACAGGCCTCAAAAAAAAAAAAAAAAAACCAAACCCACTGCTGTCGAGCTGATTCCGATGCATAGTGACCCTCTCCTTGGGTTTCTGAGATGTTATCTCTACAGAAGTAGATTGCCCAGTCTTCTTTCCGAGGAGTGGCTTGTGAGTTTGAACTGCCAGCTTTCTGGATAGTAGTCAGGTGCCTTAGGTGCTACACAACCAGGGCTCCAAATACGGGCCTAGTTCCTGGCTTTTGGGGAAGATACAGAAATTAGTACCACTCCATTTCTCTCTTTCTTTTTAATTGTGGTGAAAACATACCAAACCCAAAACCAAACTCACTGCCATTGAGTCAGATCCAACTCATAGTGACCCCTCCTTGGGTTTCCGAGGCAGTATCACTATGGAAGTAGATTGCCCAACTTTCCTTCCAAGGAGTGACTGACTGGTGAGTTTGAACCACTAGCCTTCTGGTTAGCAGTCAGATGCCTTAGGCACTGAGCCACCAGAGCTCCTAGTGAAAACATACACATCCAAATATTCACCAACACAACTTCCGCATTTATAACTCAAAGAAATTGATCACATTTTTTCATGTTGTATCACCATTATTGTTATCTTATTCTTATCAAAAGTATTCTATCACCATTAACAGAAACTTAATTCCCCTGAAGCAAAAACTTCTCTTTTTCCCTTCCTCCTAACTCCTGGTAACCATTAATAATCTTTAGTTTCTATATGTTGTTACTCGACGGCACATAACAATAACAACAACAAGTTTCTATATATTTGCTTATTTCATATAAGTGAGATCATACTTATTTGTCCTTTTGCAACTGACTTGTTTGGCTCAGCATAATACCAGTCTGTCTTTGATGTAAGGAATTTTTAGCTAGAGAAGCAGGATATGATCT
The DNA here is from genome assembly GCF_000298275.1 of Orycteropus afer afer. Lineage (NCBI taxonomy): Eukaryota > Metazoa > Chordata > Mammalia > Tubulidentata > Orycteropodidae > Orycteropus > Orycteropus afer. The sequence goes on from NW_006921595.1 coordinate 816,205, forward strand.
GAACACAAATGAAAATAAAGTGTAGTGAGAAAAATATAAGTGAATTTTTAAAAATAGAGATTAAATAATTTAAAATCATTATAGAGGGCAAATGTGGAAAAACAATATGCAGTTAGAAAACATGTTAAAGATGACTCTTAAAAATAGGTAGAATTTCAACAGGTAAAGTAGAAGGAGAAAAAGCAAGGAAGGTGAAGTCATTTTATGAACTTTAGGATTATTTATATGACTTACTCAACTGACTCACTGCCGTTGAGTTGAATCCAACTCATAGCAACCCCTCCTTGGGTTTCAGAGGTGGTATCACTATGGAAGTAGATTGCCCAATCTTCCTTCTGAAGAGGGGCTGGTGGGTTTGAACCGCGAGCCTTCTGGTTAGCAGTCAAATGCCTTAGGCACTAGGCCACTAGAGTTCCTTTATATGACTTAAAGGGGTGATGTTAGTACTTCATCAGTCATGGTCCTGACTGGAAAACAATGACAGGCCCAAGGGTTTAACTAAAGACATTTTTTATGAAAAGATGCTTTCTAGGCATGTGAGGAGGGTAAATAGAACTGAAAGGAATAGTGAGGCATCCAAGACCAAACCCACTACCATCAAATCGAGTCCAAGTCATAGAGATTCTATAGGATAGAGTAGAACTGCCCCATAGGGTTTCCATGGTTGTAAATCTTTACAGAAGCAGACTGCCTCATCTTTCTACCATTGAGCAGCGGCTGGTGATTTCGAACCTCTGACTTTTCATTTAGCAGCCCAATGCTTTAGTGAGGCACACTAGCAATAGCAAGAAGCTATTCAAGCCATCCTGGGCCTGAATGGACAAGGGAGAGGGTGGAGTAGCTGAAGTCTGGAGGTAACTTGGAACTATGTGCAAACTTCCTGAGTTGTCACTGCCAGACCAGTAGTGAGCAGGGCATGGGTAATAAATGCCTCACCTACCTCTGCTTCCTTCTCTTTCCACTCTCTGATCTGCTGGTGCCTCCAATAGAAACTCAATCAGGAAATCATAGGGCCAGATAATCTGAATGATGCCAAAACCTACTGCCATTGAATCAATTCCGACTCATAGCAACCCCTACTGGTGAGTTTGAACTACTGACCTTCTGGTTAGCAGCCAAATGCCTTACCCACTACACCACGAGAGCTCCTTAGAGTGATGCAGTCTGTGGAATTAATCCCCTACCTCCCTACCTGCATAGAGAAGGGTGGAGAATGGATCTGGGTTGACAGAGAATAACTAATACAGAACGTAACATTTTCTACTCATTGTGGCTTTGCACTGAAAGTTCATTATAAAGCTGTTTGCAACAGAACAAAAAACAACTCCATATTTGACATCACTCAAAGGGATTTTATTACTGAACATATCAGAAGGAACTTCTTTTAAGTCTGCTTTATATGCTTTAGAGGCCATGACTTTTTTGTGGTGATGCTCAAATAAGTTGGTTTTATTAGGGAACTCTGCCTAACTCAACCGGGCACTTGGCAGAGATATGAATCAAGAGAACAAAGCTCTGCAAGGGGATTGTAGCTGAAGACATTTCCTCATTCTTTTCCCTTTAGGTCTGAGTGTGGTTCTCCTTAAGCAATTTTAGAACCTCCAGGCCTCTGTAATGTCTACCAGGAATCCCTGAATAGTGCAAATGTTTAATACACTTGACTGCTGACCAAAAAGTTGGAGGTTTGAGTCTACCCAGAGGTGGCGTGAAGAAACACCTGGTGATCTACTTCTGAAAAACAAGCCTTTGAAGACCTCATGGAGCACGGTTCTCCTCTGACACACAAGGGGTCAGCATAAGTCAGAGTGGACTCCAGAGCAAATGGTGGGGTAATGCCTTCCACTGCTCGTGAGCAGGTGACATTGGAAGATGTGAACTCAGAGACATTGTGGAAGGGGGCATTACTGAGGTAAGAAGAGTTCAGCAATGTGGACTCCAGCTCTGTCCTGGTTCCTAAGAGCTGTTGCAAAAATATGCTTTGAATTGGATGTCCCATTTACATCTTTTTGTTTATTGTTCTTAATTTCCTCAAGAATCCTTGGTTTATCATTAGTTTTTCCTTTAGCAGGGATTTCCTGCTTAAATGTCCCTTTTTTAAAAACTCGAATCTACTATATAAATAAATACATGAGTGAATAAATAAATAAAGGAAACATCTAGTAGCTTAATCCCTCTCTGTATAAGCATGTCTTCTTTCACACAGCTGTTTATGGCACATGGAGTCAGCAGAATTCAGGTAGTTTAGGCTCTTATATTCATTTGATTTAATCAGTTTGGCATTAAGTTATCAGATGTGAAGTTTGTCGTGAAACAGATGCATTTCTTCCTAGTTTTTTTTTTTTAATGGACAGATACTGGCATTACAATATATATATATTTTTCCATACTATGAACTCTTTTTCCTTACTTTTTCTCCCTTTATCATTTTCCAAATATTTACTGAATGCTTCTGCTTGCCAGTCACTGTGCCAAGTGCAAGGCCCATAAAAATGAAATAAACATAGATCGTGCCGTCAAGGAGTTACCCATCTAGTAAAGGGCAGAAGACATTTAAAGAAAACTTTCACAATCCACTATGAGTATATAGTAAGATATAGTGCCTAAGGCACTTGACTGTTAACCAGAAGGCTGGCAGTTCAAACCCACCAGCCACTCCTTGGAAGGAAGATTGGGCAATTTACTTCCATAGAGATACCGCCTCAGAAACCCAAGGAGGATTCTCTGTGAGTCAAATTGACTTGACGGTAGTAAGTTTTTTTTTTGGTATGACTATATAGTAAGATACATATCTGAATATATGTTAAGATTGGACACAGAGTAGTATGGAAGGACATGAGAATGCCAGCACATGGGAAGTGTGTGTCTGTGCAGGGAAGCTTCTGGAAGAAGTGACAGTATAACCAACATCCAAACCAAGTCCTGAAGAATGAGCTCCCATTTGAAGAAGCCAAGAGGTGCAGAGAAAGAGGCACTGGGTAGGGGGTAGGTCAGTTGCTTGACTGGGGTCACACCCTGCTTATGCTGATTTCTGGGCTTAATGCAGGGGCCCTAATTTCAAAGCTTTGCTATTAGTGAAGATGGAGATCCTGATAGACTTGTAGGCAGAAGCTCCACAGCATTTGTAACTGGGCAGGGCAGTGACAGGCAGGGCCCGATAGACTTTGCCTGAGTGAGCAAAAGGAAGTCTTAGGACATCTTGAATTATGGTGAGAACAGTAATATTGTTGTTAGCTGCTGTAGAATTGGCCCCTGACTCAGGGTGACCCAATGCACAATAACATTGGACTGTTGTGCTCCACAGGGTTTTCAGTAGTTGATTTTCAGAAGTAGATTGCCAGGTCTTTCTTCCTACTCTGTCTTAGTCTGGAAGCTTCACTGAAATCCATGCAACATCATAGCAACAGAAGGATGCTTGCTGTGGAAGGCAAAAATTCTACCACTCAACTACCACTGCCCTCAAAAAAACAAACCAAACCAAACTCACTGCCATTGCATTGATTCTGCCTCATAGCAACTCCCATTGGGTTTCCAAGGCTATAAATCTTTGTCAAAGTAGATTGCCCATCTTCCATGGAACAGCTGGTAGGTTTGAACCACTGACTTCCTGGTTCCAAATGCCTTATCCAGTACACCACCAGAGCTCCAGTGCCCTCAGCATATGGTAATAGCAATACTTTATATTAGTAATTAAGTCACACAGCTTAGAAAGCACTTTTATAAGAGCTTATTTTGTGGACCTTAAGACAACCTCACTATGTGGTGAGTTAGCAAATGTTATCCTACCTGTTATACAGACAAGGGGAAGTACTCAGGGAAGGGGCAGAGCGGGACCTTGAATTCACTTCCCCTCCTGTCAAAAATTGATGTTGAGAGATTTTTTTTTTTTTCTTTTCTTGAAGATGTGAAGAGTCCTCAGGGTTTCTGAGAAACTGTTTCATTGGGGCCAATTGCAAATTTAATTAATCATATTATATAAATAACCCTGCTATTTAAAAAAATGTGCCCTAGGACCCTTTTCTGCTTTAGTTAGAGCCCTGAACACAGGAAGGTCATGAAAAAATGTGCTTCTTCCCTGGGAAGATGTATTTGTGATAAAATGCATTCCTTCCCTGGGAAGATGTGGTATTATTTCATGTCATGATCTTTATGATGCTGACAGAAGCCTGGGTAGCACAAGTGGTTTGTGATCAGCTGCTATCATAAATGTGGCAGTTCAAACCCACCCAGTGGCTCCATGGAAGAAAGGCCTGGCCAACTGCTTCTATAAAGATTACACCCAAGAAAACCTGTGAGGCAGTTCTACTCTAATATATGGGGTAACCACGAGCTTGGGGCCAACTTGACAGCACCTAACAACAAACAGTGGTGCTGAGTGATAAATCTTTCCTTAGGAGAGAAATTTTATGCCCTCATGGCTTGCTGATGTCTTAATAACAGCTTTTCAGTTTTTTTTTTTTTTCTTCAAGCATTGCTTTTTGGTAATTATTTCCTTACATTTCCTTCTCTACTATTTTGAGGTACAAGCCATATTTCAGAGGAGCTAAAGACTAGACCTTGGACAGGGAGCTTAATGAGCAGGTCTCTCTGAGAGATTATGTTTTTGTTAACTTCCAAGATTTCCTACCTGAAGCTTCCATAATTAAAATTTGTTGATTTACTGTAGTTTATCAGAGAGAAAAAGAGGCAATTTACCCCATGACAAGATTCATTTGTGTCTACATTTAACTTAGCAGTCGATGTTTTTATAGACTGAAGTCATAGAGAATTCACAAACTGAATTAATTTTTGAGTGATCACTGTACCAAAGGTGACCTTCCTCAGAATTGTTTTCTAGACCTTTTCATCTAGACTGGTGAATTTATCCCTAAATCTTCCAGGCAGGACCAGCTACATAATTTGTGGGGCTCAATGCAAAATGAAAATGTGGGGCCCTTTGTTAAAAAAAAAAAAAAAAAAAATTAAAAATTTCAAGACAGGAGCAGCAGTAAGCAGCACATTCTCAGAAAGGTTTAAGAACTTGCCCAAGGCCTCTCATCTGGGTGGTGGCACAGATCTGACTATTCCAAGGCTGCAGGTCTTTCTATGACAAATGCTGCTAGTCAGAAGTTGGTAATCCTCAAGGTTTCAGGTAACTATATTTTGAAAGCACTGAATATACATTAAGGAGTTCTGATGGTGTAGTAGGTAAGGCATTTGGCTGCTAAACCCAAGGTTGGTGGTTCAAACCAGTCAGCTGTTCCCTGGGAGGAAGATGAGGCAATTTACTTCTATAAAGATTTACAGCCTTAGAAACCCAGTGGGAGTTGCCAAGAGTCAGAATCAACTCCATGGCAGTGGGTTTTTTTTTTTTTTTTTTTGAAAAATATACATTGAGTGCTCTTCAACTAAGGAGAGGAGATCTGGTGGCATAGTGCCTAAGGCCAGACTGCCAACCAGAAGGTTGGAGGTTCAAACCACCAGCTATGCCACGGAAGAAAGACTGGACAATCTATTTCCATAAAGATTTAGAACCTCGGAAACCCAATTGCAGTTGCTGTGAGTTGGAATCCATTCAATGGCAGTGAGGTTTTTTTCTTTTCCTTCACTCTTCAACTAGACTTGCTTGAATGAGCAGTACACTGAAGATTCATCTACTTGTTAAAGTTTTATGAGAGATAAAAAAGTCCTTTTTTTAAAAAAATTTTTTCTTTCTTCATTACTTCCTGTATGGTTCAGTCACTAATTCTTGCCAGTGTTATTTCTTTAGAATTGAGTACAGCCAGCTCCATGGTCATGTAAAAGAAACAGACAAAAAAGAAGGACAAAAATGGAAAAAGAAAAGCAGTCATGGGGTAGAGAGTTGTGGAGGAAATCAAGAAAAGAAGGTAGTGTGTGTGAGGGGTAGAGTGGGACAGAAAGGAGAGGAGGACAGCCATGAAGTGGGCAGAGAGTGAAGTTTTCCACCCATAGTAACTCAGAGGTCTTGGCAGTTTTTATAGTTACTCATTCTTTGTTTAGTTGATTTTACAGGCAAAATAAGTATGCTCTTGAGTCTATAAATCTGGTGGTTTTCTAACTTTTAAATGAACCCATGCTTCTGAATGGAATAGACATAAAGAGGCATTTGCACAATGTTTTGGGAAAATAAATGTTCTGTGCAGCAGTGACAGTGTCTTTTACTGTAAACTTTGGTGCAGTTTTATTCTTTTTTCATTTTTGCAAGAGCAGGCTATTCACTTTCTAATGAAAATAAGTTGCCACTGAAATGAAACAGACTCAGGATGACTCCATGTGTGTCATAGTATAACTGTGCTCCGTAGGTTTCCTATTAATTTTTTTCAGAAATAGATTGACAGGCCTTTCTTCAAGGTGTCTCTGGGTAGACTTGAATCACTACTTTCTTTTTTTAAAAAAAACTTTTTATTGTGATTTGAGTGAAAGTTTACAGAGCCAATTGGTTTTCCATTCAGCAATTCATATTAATTTTATTTCATGACATTGGTTGCAATCCTCACAGTGTGACATCACTCTTCCCTCTTTTCTGTGTTTAGTTTCCATTTGTCCTCTTTCCTATCCCTTCCTCCCCTCTGAGATTTATCTCTGGGGCAAAAGCTATTCTTTTGATCTTGTATAACCAATTGTCCTAGGGAGTGCCTACCCATGTAGTGTTACTGTTCACTTTATAGGTCTCTCTACTGTTTGGCTGAAAGTTGAGCCACTGGGATGAGGTCAGGTCAGGCTTGAAGTGCTACAGTCTTTGGGATTCCTCCAGTCTCTATCAGACTAGTAAGCCTGGTCTTTTTCATAATTTTTAGTTTTGTTTTCACATTTTTATCCCACTCTGTCCAGGACCTTCGATTGTGATACCTTTCAGAGCAGTCAGTAGGGGTAGCTGGGCACCATCTAGTTCTGTTCTCAGGGTCGAGGAGGCTGAGGTTCACGTGGTCCATTAGTCTTTGGGACTATGTATTTCCATGTTTCATTGATTTTCTTTGCTTCGGATGGAGAGATCAATAATTGCACCTTAGATGGCCACTTGCTAGCTTTTAAGACCATACTCATTTCTCACCCCAGTAAGATGTAGAACATT
>NW_006921595.1:823923-825068 GCF_000298275.1 Orycteropus afer afer
TGCCATCGAGTCGATTCCGACTCATAGTGACCCCTGCTTGGGTTTCCAGGCAGTATCTCTAGTTGTTGTTGTTGTTGTTGTGCTGACTCATAGCAACCGCTCCTTGGGTTTCTGGGGCAGTATCACTATGGAAGTAGATTGCCTGAGTAGATTGCCCAATCTTCCTTCTGAGGAGTGGTTGGTGGGTTTGAACTGCCAGCCTTCTGGTTAGCAGTAAGATGCCTTAGGCACTACGCCACTAGAGCTCCTAGCTAGCAGTGCTTAGGTGGACGGATTTACTTCTGAGTTCTCAATTCTGTTCCATTAGTCTATGTGTCTGCCATTGTACCAGTATCAGGCTGTTTTGATTATCATGTCTGTAAAGTAAGTTTTGAAATCAGGAAATATGAGACCTCATACTTTGTTCTTCTTCAGTAGTGTTTTGCTTATCAATGGTCTCTTTCCTTTCCATATAAAGTTGGTGATTGCTTTTTTGTCTTTTTAAAGAATGTCAATCGAATCTAGATTGGGATTGCATTATATCTATGAATAACTTTGAATATTACTGACATTTTCATAGTGTTAAGTCTTCCTATCCATGAATATGGTATATTCTTTCATTTATGTTAAGTCTCTTTTGCTTTCTTGCAATAGTGTTTTGCACTTTTCTTTGTATAAGTCTTTTGTGTTTCTGGTTAGATTTATTCCTAAATATTTCATCTTTTTGGTATCTATTATAAATGGTATGTTTTCTCCTTATCTCTTTTTTAGAGTTCCCTTTTTTTAGTGTTGAGAAATCCAACTAATTTTTGTATGTTGTTGATCTTGTACCCTGCAACTTTGCTGAATCTTTCAATTAGTTCTAGTAGTTTTCTTGTAGAGTCTCTGGGATTTTATATAGTATCATAGCATCTCCAAATAGAGGTAAATTTACTTCTTCATTATCAATTGGTTGTCTTTTATTTCCCTTCCATGTCTTATTTCTTTAGCTAGAAATTCCAGTACAACATTGAATAGGAGTGGTGATAGAGGGCTTTCTTTTCTGGTTCCCATTTGCAAAGGGAATGCTTTCACTCTCTCTTCATTGAAAATAATGTTGGCCATTGGTTTTGTGTATATGACCTTAATTATGTTGAGGAATTTCCCTTCTATTCCTATTTTGCTGA